>NC_142469.1:108956750-109328000 GCF_049115385.1 Moschus berezovskii
AGAATCCACTTCTCACGACACGGGAAGCCTCAGGAGGGGCTCATTCCCACCGGAGCAGCAAGGAGACCCCAGGTCGTTTATAAAGTCACAGCACTTCTCAAGCTGTCGAAGAGCTTCGTGTGCAGGACAGCTCTGCGGCTGAGCCCCACAGAGAGGAGGGCCCTTTGGGTGGGACGAGCTGGCACGTACCACACCAGACTTAGGGCAGAGGCGGCTGCCAGACCACGGCAGAGAGAGGCTGGCGGTGCGGATGCTGGAGGCCAGGGATGGGCTGGGGGTCAGGTGCAGACAGCGGGGCCTGGGACACAGGCAGGTCCACCCTCGCCGGGGGCTCTTCTCTGCAGCCTCCCCAGGAGATGGCAGGGGTGCCTGGGGGCAGGACTCCGGGGCAAGCTCCTCTGTGGACGTTCCTCCATGGGCCCTCGGGCTCTGGGAGGCAGACACAGCTCTCTCTCCTGCCCCCGTTACCCTTTCCTGCCAGTTAGTAAAAGTCTTAGGCTACGGACAGAGAGCAGTCCAGCCTCTCAACCAAGGACAAACAATGACCCACTGCAGCTTGGGACAGAACAGGAAACCGTCTCCCACCCGGGACAGACCACGGCCACAGGGCAAAGCAGGGCTTCTGTGGGAAGGAGGGGCAGGAGTGCTTTGAAAACATTACGACAAAGCCCAGATTCATAGGCTGACGTGAGCCTTGGGACAGCAGAAAATCCCTCATTCCACCACCAGGAGCTGAGCATGAATCACTAACAGTAGCCTCCTGTTTCTGCAGGGGAGAGAAACTTTGGAACGAGAAGACGGGCAGGAACACAGAGAAAAACCCAGCAGCACTTTGCCCACTGTGGTGCGCTGAAAGTCACGATTAAAGACAAAACCCTGAAACCCAGCTCAAGCCTCCTCCCTCCTGGAACCACATATTAGATGATTGTTTTATGAACATAGAAGGTACTTACTTTGGTCTCTACTGTTTCTTTATGTATAATTTTCAGCCGTCAATCCAAACCTGATACTTGAAAAAGCAAAGCAAAACAAAACCAAATCATTTCCAGCAGATAAAGCAATCAGCAGGACCACAACTAGCAATGACCCAGATGTTGGAAGGCTAAGATTGGGATGTGAAAACAACCACGATACATGATATAAAAGGGTTCTGTTAGCGGGCTTATCAGTAGACTTGTCTCAGCTGAGGAAAGCTAATGAACTTGCAGGTAGATCGCGAAGGCATAAAAAATGATCCACAGAAAAAGAATAAAAGGCTGAAAAAAGACCATAACACAGAACCTAAGACCCTTGGGACAATATCAAATAATCTAACATTCAGTTGGATTCCTAGCATAGAAGTGAAAGAACAGAAGGAATATCTGAACAGATTGTCATTGTTGCTCATTGCTGTCATGTCTGATTCTTTGCGAACTTGTGGACTGCAGCCGACCAGGCTTCCCTGACCTTCGCCATCTTCTGGAGTCTGCTCAGACCCATATCCATCGAGTCGGTGATGCCACCCAACCGTCTCATCCTCTGTCGTCCACTTTTCTTCTTGCCTCAGCCTTTCCCAGCATCAGGGTCTTTCCCAGTGAGTCAGCTCTTCCCATCAGGTGGCCCAAGTATTAGAGCTTCAGTTTCAGTCCCTCCAATGAACATTCGGGGTTGATTTCCTTTAGGATTGACTGGTTGGATCTTGCTGTCCAAGGAACTGTCAAGTTTCTAAACAGATAGTCGCTAAGGATTTTCCAAAAATAGGACGAGATTCCAGGTCTATCAAGTTCAGGGAACTCCAACAGTATAAATACAAAAATAAATAAACTCCAAAACTGAAGGAAAAAAATCCACCTAGACATATCATAAATAAACTTCTAAGACAATATTTTGGAATTTTCCAAAAAAAAATAGTTTAAAGAAGCAATTTCAGATTAGTTAGCTCAGATTGACTAGTTCAGAGTAGTTGCTAGTATCAAGGAACATTGTTGTAGATGAAAAAGCATAGGACACACGGGTTGATCTGAGGCTTCAATTGTGAAGGGAACAGAAAACTTGTTCTTCAGTTCAGCGGTTCTGGGCTCACGGACACCAGGAACGCTTGGGAACGTTGAGGATGGAGCTTCCTGGGCACCGTCCCTGAGGGCCTGGTGCTGCGGGCGCTGCAGACCCCCTGAGGCACTGCTGCCCATTCCCCGGGCCCCTCCCGACCCGCGTCCCACGCAGCCCACGGAGGCGACCCTCGGGGAGGAGGTGCTGCGTCCTTGGTCACGGAGCCGAGTCGGGAGGGCCAACCACAATCAGGGCTACGTGGAGGCCCTCGCTGCTGAGACCGCAGCTGGGGTGAGCACCACAGAGCCGCTCCTTCCCGCGAGGGGCTGTGCTCTTGCCGTGGTCAGTGAGCAGCAATCAGAACCCCTGGGGACAGCGGGGCATCCTCGGTAAATCCCTGGACCTCCCACTCCAGGAACTTGGGGCCACAGAAACTGTGGGCCAGCCTCTCGGCGTCGGCCCCGTGGGGCTTGGCATAGGAGGCGCTGGGTCACGGGAGACCCTGCCTTCCCCTGCAGGCAGAGGTCACAGGTCCACGGGGTCTCCCCGGGGACCCAGGGCGGCCCGGGCTCGCGCACAGCATGTTCCCCGGGGCCAGGGTTCCTGAGTCGGCCGCGGCTTTGGCCTGGAGATGGAGAGGAGGACGGAGCTGCCATCAGAGATGGGCCAGATCAGCAGGAAGCAGGACTGGCCTCCCGGTCCTCAGCGGGAGGACAGCATCGCAGCTGGGCTGCCGGGGGGAGCCGCTCGGACAGGCCGGCGGGGCGGGTCGCCCACCTGGACCTCGGGTGGGAGCAGGGCTGGCACTGGCAGGGGAGGGTCTTCCTCCTCCTACGAGGACGCACGCCCCGGGAGACGGGGACGGACAGGGAGGCCTGGCGTGCTGCCGTCCACGGGGCCACAAAGAGTCGGGCACGGCTGAGCGACTGACCAGCGCGCAGTGAAGGAACCAGGAGCCTGGAAACTCCGGCGGCCCCTCAATCAGCCTTCATTTCCTCCAGGTGACAGGAAGGGGAGCGGCCGCCCGCCTCCGCGGCTGTTTTGTTTTTCCCTTCTTTTCTGGTTCCTCCAAGCCCAGTTCCTCCGCTTTGGGGGTTCCTGTATGTAAAGCAGGGACTGACACAAGCGCCGTCTCTGCAGCCCTCACGCCTGGCTGAGTCGTCTTCCTCCGAACCTTCCACCAGGGGGGTTCCCAGGAGGCGGGGTCGGCCGCGGGCCGGGAGCTGAGGTTCAGGGGCTCAGTGGGAGGCTTTCACAGGCTCCTGACAGGTTGGACCAGCGTAAGACTAGACCTGCCATTTATCTCTCATGATAGCTTGGGCGTCACCTACCTGTCCCTCCTCCCCTGAGCCCTTCCCTCTATAAAAGTCACCACCTGTCAAATGCTCCCCAGCAAGGTGGCTGCCCCACCCTCCGTCACACACCCCGGGAGATGACGTGACTTACTCAGGGCTCCCAGCTGATGAGCACTGGAGCCCAGTTGCAGATCCCAGTCTAAATCCTGGTGTGGCAAGCTGTATTACGTTCTTGTCCTGGGAGATGGGAGGGAGGTTCGAAAGGGAGGGGGTATATGTATACCTGTGGCTGATTGGTGTCGAGGTTTGACAGAAAACAGCGAAATTCTGTAAAGCGATTTTCCTTCAGTAAAAAATAAACAGTTAAGCCTATGTCTTGGCGTCTCTGCCCCCAGTGGCCCCACTCACTGCAGTCCCATCCTCCAGTGTCCCTTACTTTCTGTCCCATCCTAGGCTTGTAGTCTTTGGTAGTTTGACCGAGGGAGAATTTCAGGCTTAAAAGGCAATGCAAAAGTACGGGTCGTGTAGCCCGTGCTTCCCTGGTGGGCCAGTGGGAAAGAATTCACCTGCTAATGCAGGAAACATGGGTTCAATCCCTGGTTCTGGGAAGATCGAAGTCTGTGAGCCACCACTACTCCAGGAGGCACAGCCGCTAAAGGCCACGTGCCTGGAGCCCGTACTCTGCAGCGAGAGAAACCACCGAGGAGAAGCCCGAATGCTGCCGTTAGACAGGAGCCCTGCTCACTGCTGCTCGAGAAAGCCTGCAGGCCGCAGCGGAGGCCCAACACAGCCGTAAATAAGTACAGATGCACCTTCAGTATAGCCCAGTGTGAGGTTCCAAACATTCCCTCAAGCTGTGTTTGTCCACTGGCCAGAGCATACGTGTGTCCCATCAGAGCAAGGAGCTCCATCTGGCAGGATGCTGTGGCATCCCCTCCGGCAGCGTGGTGGGCGAGGGGTCCAGAGGGAGAAGGCATGAGGGAAGTGGCCGGGCCCCGTGTGCTTTGGATGAGTGTCCCACATAAAGGCCGCCTGCTTTTCTTTTTCTTTCACGTCGAAACCTCTTCCCCTTTTGAGATGACAGATCACAAGATCGTCGTGCCCCAGATTGCGGTGAGTCCCCCCGTCTGAGCAGTGGCGCGAGGCGGTGATGATCAGGTCTGGAGATGGGTGCGTGAGGAGATAAGCTTCGGAAGCCCACACTCCTCGGTTTTCCACACTCGTCACTGCTTCCCTCGCTTGTTCGCTCGGCAGGCCCGCAGGCCTCTCTGGAGCACCTGCCCGCTGGGGAGGCGTTCCCGGGGCCAAGCAGCAGCTCCAAGTCTCCAGGGCAAGCACGCAGGTGGCCGCAGACAGGAAACGTGGCCCGTGGGGAGAGGAAGCAGGGCTGGAGCCGCCGGCGAGAGCCCTGTGGGTGGTTAGGGAGGCAGGTGGTCTCTCCCTGGAGCAGGTACCTCAGGGGGGAGTGCCCGCCTGAAGTGTCTGGGGTGGGGCACATCCTTGCAAAGAAGTCTGAAGGACACAGGCCCAGAGTCAGGAACATGCTGAGCAAACTCCAGGCAAAGGCCGGATGTCAGGGTCCTGGGTGATAACAGTGCAGGGAGAGAAAGCCTGGAGGGGGCGAGGGGACTGGGGGCCCTGTGAGCCCTGGAGGTAATGGTCAGCATGCCGGCTGGGGCCAGGGGTGCCCTGGAGGGTTTCAAACAGAGTCCAGACCTGACTTGAGCAGTCGTGAAAGTCCCACTGGGCCTGCTGAGTGGAGACAGGAGTGGGGCAGGGCACCCTGGAAGATGGGAGTGCAGGTCTGGGTGATCGGTGGTCGGCAGGGAAGGAGTCAGGCTGTGGGATTCGGGATACAGGGTTCAGGTTAATCCCGAGGACAGAGCCAAGGGGATTCGCTGATGTGCTTGAAGGGGAGCGAGAGAGAATTTGGGCGCCTCCTCGGTCAGTAACTTCCCCGTAGCTCAGATGGTAAAGAATCCACCTGCAATGCAGGAGACCTGGGTTCTCTCCCTGGGTCAGGAAGATCCCCTGGACAAAGAAATGGCAACCCACTCCAGTATTCTTGCCTGGAGGATTCATGGGTAAGGATGAGATGGTTGGATGGCATCGCTGACTCAACGGACATGGGTTTGGGTAAATTCCGAGAGCTGATGATGGACAGGGAGGCCTGGCATGCTGCAGTCCATGGGGTCTCAGAGTCCCACACGACTGAGCGACTGAACTGAACTGAACCAAGGTCTGTGGCCTGAACCACAGGGGTTGAAAGGGTTTGGCTGCCTGGTGCTGAAATCAGCTTGTGTATGAGCAGCTTTGTGGAAGGCAAACTGAGTTTGATTTTAGACAGGAACTGCTTAAGACTGTTGTGAATGTCCTGAGTTGGGGTCCGATATCTGGGGTTCCAGAGAAGGGTCTGGGCTGGAGATAGAGTTTCGCGGTGCAGTTAGTTGAATGCAGTCTCACCCAAACTCATGTCTGCATGGAACTTAGCACGTGACCTCATCTAGACATAGTCTCGGCAATGTGCATGCTAAGTTGCTTCAGCTCCTGACTCCTTGCAGCCCTATGGACTGCAGCCCGCCAGGCTCCTCTGTCCATCACCAACTCCTGGAGCTTGCTCAAACTCATGTCCGTTGAGTCGGTGATGCCATCCAACCATCTCATCCTCTGTCGTCCCCTTCTCCTCCTGCCTTCAATCTTGCCCAGTATCAGGGTCTTTTCCAATGAGTCAGCTCTTCACATCAGGTGGCCAAAGTATTGGAGTTTCAGCTTGAGCATCGGTCCTTCCAATGAATATTCAGGACTGATTTCCTTTAGGATGAACTGGTTGGATCTCCTTGAAGTCCAAGGCACTCTCAAGAGTCTTCTCCAACACCACAGTTCAAAAGCATCAATTCTTCAGTGCTCAGTTTTCTCTATGGTCCAACTGTCACATCCATGACTACTGGTAAAACCATAGATTTGACTAGACAGACCTTTGTTGGCAAAGTAATGTCTGTTTTTTAATATGTTTTTTAATATGCTGTCTAGGTTGGTCATAACTTTTCTTCCAAGGAGCAAGCGTCTTTTAATTTCATGGCTGCAGTCACCATCTGCAGTGATTTTCGAGCCCCCAAAGATAAAGTCTTTCACCAGCAGATCTTAGACATTGTAATACTGGAAACCGTCAGGGAGGGCCTGGGACACGTTTACTAAGTTGCTCTGACAGATCTTCCGGCCTCAGAATGACGGGCATTAGGTCTCAACCCCGTCCCTGGCCCAGACCTAGGAATTAGCCTGCACACACCCTTCCTGCTTGGGAGGGGCATCATGTTTTAAAAAGTCAACTTTATTGAGATATAATTTACACACCTCTGAGGGTGACAGAGGATGAGATGGTTGGATGACATCATGGATTCAATGGACACGAGCTTGGAGAAACTCCGGGAGACCGTGAGGGAGAGGCAGGCCTGGCGTGCCACCGTCCATGGGGTCACACAGAGTCCAACATGTCTTGGCGACTGAACAACAGCAGATTTATGCACAACAGAAAGCATTCATGGTCAGGACTGTTTCAGTGAGTTCTGACAAATTTACACCAGCGTATCCACAACCACAATGAGAACGGGACATATTCCCACCCCTCCGAAGGTTCCCGGAGTCCTTTCCTGTCCGTCTCTGCCCCGTGCCCCTCTGCTTGGCCGCTGACTCACGGGCTGTTGCCGAGTCCCAGCTGATAGTGTCCCCTGAGCTCCGTGTCCGTGGAGTCACCCAGGGCGTCCTCTTCCTGCATGCTGCTGTCCGAGTCCCTGTGGGTGGTGGCCTTGTCGCCCGTCTGTCCTGGAGGCACTGCATCTCTCTTCCAGGGCCTGCGTTCAGTGACACCAACTTGGCTGCTGGACTCTGGCCAGAGTGGGATTGTTCACTCCACAGGAGAGGGCAGACCTACTCATCAGGGCTCCTTTAATTCTGGGGGGCTGCTGACAAACGCGTACGAGTCTGCCATCTGCATGCTGGTTAACAGTCAGAGCTACTTCCAGGTCAGTCTCCCGGGCGCTGGCAGGAAGCCCAGTGTCCACCACTGCCCCAGCCCCTCCCTGCTCACCCCCTTCCCCAAGAATCCTGGGAGCTCATCCATGATGGCCTGTCCTGCCCCCAAAGGCACTGCTGAGGAGGGAAGCGGGCTCGGACACGTCTCCTGCCCGGGAAGGGCGGGGGGCGTTTTCTGTGGTCACTGCTTCTGTGCCTTGGAGGGCGGGCCGTGAGGTGGGGCAGAGCCGGTGCCCTGCCGTGTTGGTCTAGGACTGCGCACAGGCCAGAGGGGTTGTCAAAGGAAGCGATGCCCTCGCCGAGTGTGGGGTGCTCTCTGGGCTCCTGCAGGCTTGACTTTGTTCCTGGGGCACTGAGCGGGTGGGGACACTTGGGCTCGTCTGGTGGGGGGACTGTGAGGCTGCGGCCACTCCTTGGTGAGGGGCGCCCCGGCCTGAGACCTATTTCTGCCCCTTCTCCCTAGAGCCTCAGAGTTCTGGAAACCCAGAGTCCAAGAGAAGCCTTGGTGAGCCACCCTGGGAAGGCCTCCCTTGCCCGCGTGGCCTGCATTTACGTGGCTTCCGAGAACCAGGGCGGGCTTGGCTCAGGGCTCCGCACTCGTTCTGCTGAGACGGAAGGAGACGGTCCACCTTGCCGTGGCCGCGCCTCCAGCTCCGTCCTGCCTCCGGCCTCTGCTGTGGTTGTCTCGGGTCCACAGCAGGCCCCATGAGTCCCTCCAAGGTCCCCGGCGTTTGTACTGCAGGAAACAGGAGCAGGCCACTGCCATGCTCTTGCCGCTCCCACAGAGCCCTCCACGGAGCCCTCCAGGGCCGCAGGGGCACGGTGACTGCAACCAGGAGCCCCCACGCGGTGCGGCGTCTCGGGGCTGCGGTCTGGGGCCTGAGCGGACACACGGGTCAGCACCCACAGCCATCTCACTTCCAGTTTGTCTCGTCGTCCCACATGACCTCCTGTACCTTTTCACCCTTTCCTACCAGAGAGCAAAGGACCAGACACCAGGCAACTTGGGGCTGCCTTTAACCCTGGTCGCCCATCTCCAGTTGGGGCAATTTGTGACTCTTCGTGTGTCTATGGGCACAAAGCATGCTCCGCGGGGTCCCCATGAATCAAACAGCCGAAACGTGCGGCTGACCTCGAGAGCTGAGAGCCGAGGGCCCCTCCGAGGGCAGCCGCATGGCCCGCGCCGGGGACGGGACTCCCCTGACGCAGCCTCCGGCTTCAGCACTCACCTGCGGCAGGTGAGTTATCTGACTGTAACGATTCTTTCCACTGATAGAAAGTTCTCCTGGGTGAGCTGGCATCCACGGAAACTTCCCTTCTTCGACTTCTGTCTCTGCATGCAGCCCACTTCCTGGCATAGAATTAACTCTCAGAAACTCTTTGGGGAACTGAGAACAAGACTCTTCCTTCCACAGGTTTGCTCTTTACAGTTTGAAGACGGCTCTCAGGGCGTCCTCAGTCTTCTCGTTTTGGCACCAAACACAGAGCGTTCCCGTCAGTCCTGATCAAGAGGCCCAGCCCCACGCGGCCTTCCTAACCGCACCGCCCGTCACTTCTAAGACATGGTGTCCAGGCCTGGAAGGAGTGACCCCCTGTCTGCTCGGCACACACACCCTTGACACAGAGCCCGAGGGGGCCTGATGGCACCAGCGCTCCCAGACATCAGGCTTCAGCATCCCTGGAGTGATGTGATGTGATGTGATATGGTCTCACACACTCCCCACCGGAAGGCAGACTCGGCTTCCCGGCCGGTGAGCCTGCCTTGGCCCACGTGGCAGAGGGACGGAGTGTGGTTCTGAGCCCAGTGTCTGAGACGTCCTGTTGGCAATGTCCCCTGTCCCTGGGCGTGGCTTGGGCCACGATGGGGAGGACGCAAGAACATGTGGGGCACATATGGATGGGCTGTCCCGGCCGAGGCCCTTCTGCACTGGTCAGCAGTGGCTGACCTCTTGGCTGGTGCACGAGTGGCTCAGTCACCTCGGCTGTCTGGCCCAGTCAGGAACCACCTGGCTCACCTGCAGGCTGTGAGCAGTAATAAACGGTTAGTGTCACATCCCACTGAGGTTTCAGCGCTGAGTTTTTTACAGTGTTGTTTTGGTAAGACATAGTTAACACACTGTATAACTAGCATCACCCAAGATTGGATTACCTATTATAGTGGCTTACATTAAACATGTGATCGGTCACATGTTTTTCCCTTGGGCTGACTTTGTGGCTCAGCTGGTAAAGAATCTGCCTGTAATGCAGGAGACCTGGTTTCGACCCGTGGGTTGGGAAAATTCCCCTGGAGAAGGGAACGGCTACCCACTCCAGTATTCTGGCCGGGAGAATTCCATGGACTGTTTAGTCCCTGGGGTTGCAAAGAGACATGACTGAGTGACTTTCACATGTTTTTTTAGATTTCAGATTTTCGTGATTTTTTATCATGATTTTAAAAAATTTATTTATTTTTAAGGTCCGTCTAGTCAAAGCTATGATTTTTCCAGTAGTCATGTGCAGATGTTGGATAGTAAAGTTGGTGAGAGAGTTACTATCCTAGGCTGAGTGCTGAAGAATTGATGATTTTGAACTGTGATGTTGGAAAAGACTCTTGAGATTCTTGAGAGTCCCTTGGACAGCAAGGAAATAAAACCAGTCAAACCTAAAGGAAATCAGTCCTGAATATTCATTGGAAGGACTGATGCTGAAGCTGAAGCTCCAGTACTTTGGCCACCTGATGTGAAGAGCTGACTCACTGGAAAAGACCCTGATGCTGGGAAAGATTGAAGGTGGGAGGAGAAGGGGTGACAGAGGACGAGACGATTGGACGGCATCACCCACTCAGTGGACATGAGTTTGAACAAATTCTGGGAGATAGTGAAGGACAGGGAAGCCTGGCGTGCTGCAATCCATAAGGTCTCAAAGAGTTGGACACAACTTAGCGACTGAATAACGGTTTTTAATCGGAGGATAATTGCTTTACATGAGCAGTTACGTTTATTTGATAACTTTTACATACATCAGTTTCTTGACTTGCAGTGGAACATCTGAAGTGTGGTTAGTCTGAATTGAGATGTGCTATAAATATCTAATGCACATATGCTTTTGAAGACTTAATACAAAAATGATAAAATATTCCATTAATTTTTATATTGGTTACATGTTGGAATAATTATATTTTGGATATACTGAGATAAATTTTTTAAAATATTTTTTTGATGTGGACCATTTTTTCAGGCTTTGTTGAATTTGTTACACTATTGCTTCTCTTTCATAGTTTGGGTTTTTGGCCACGAGGCATGTGAGAACTTCGTTTCTCAACCAGGGATTGAGCTGACACACCCTGCAGTGGAAGGTGAAGCCTTCACCACTGGACCACTAGGGAAGTCCCTTGAGTTAAAAATTTTGCAGATTGCTTTTCCCAGTTTCCTCTGACCTTCTCGAGGGTGACTACTGGAAAGATTTAAATTATGTGTGTGACTCACGTCGTGTCCCTACCGGCTACCATTCGAGACGGTGGCCTGCGGCCCACAGGCTCATCGTGTTCTTCCATGTCCTGCTTTCTGTGCGGAATTCCGACCACGTGAAATAATACAGAATCGTGAGCATTACCTACACTAGCAGTTACCCATCAGACCTTACAGCTCAGCGAATTCGATGTGTTTATTTCCTACCTGTATCCAAGTCATTGATTGAAAACGTTGCTGAGTGGAAGATCAGCGTGCCCCCATAGCATGTCACTAACCAGTGTTCCCGCAGAGTGCGCGGTGATTCAACCAGCCGAGAAACTGCCTCAGAGTAGCATTCACTCGTCCTACATTTTACCAGTTCATGCAGGATTTTCAAAGGTTTTGCTAACATCAAGGTTTATTTGAGAAAATCAGGATGTGCAGGAAGTAAGATCAAGGTCTGCACAGTGGGAGGTGTTTCCCGGCACGCCAGCACAGGAGCGTGTTGAGAAGGACAAGAAGGCAGGAGCCAGCGCAGGTGGCGATGTTGGAGGCTCCCGACTCCCGTCCTCTCGCAGGCACACCAGGCACACAGCTACTCGGGGGGCAGTTCCCTTGGAAACAGGTACAGAGACTGGCTGAGGGATGCCTATTCTTTAGGTAAATGACAACATGCCCACTTCTAATTTGGTAGGAAAGGCAAGACCCTCTGGCCTTTGGTCCTGGGTCATATGCTCTGGGGGGAGCTCCCACCTTCCCCACAAGGAGCAAAAGGTTTAGATTCCACATCTAGTGCCCCAGCTTTCAACACTCCCGCCAGAGGGTCAGGCCCCCAAATCAACTAGTTCTGAAAGTCAACAGGACCTGCCTTGAGACACACAGAACTATAGTGAACAGAGAAGCAATTCTGAACGGGTGGGCAGGGCCTCACCTGGATGTTCACCTCGGCTGAGCACAGAGGTCAAGACAGGAGTAGAGACACGAGGGAATAAAAACAACCCGGAAGTAACTGACGGATGACGGCAGTGAGTCCATATTCGTTAATGATCACTTTAAATGTAAATGGATTAAATTCTTCAATCAAAAGACAGAGTGATTGAATGGATTAAAAAAAAATAAGGTCCAACAGTATGTTGCTTCCAAGAGACTCATCGCAGCTTTAAGGGCAGAAGCAGGGTGAAAGCGAAGGGACAGAAGACCTTACTTGCGAACGAAAACTTAAAACAGAGGGTTTTATACACACATATGTCAGAAGAAATAGACATCAAGCCAAAGACTTCAATGAGATAAAAAGGTCATCATATAATGGTAAAGCAGTCAGTTTATCAAGAGGGTATAACAGTTGTAAATATTTATGCATCTGACATCGGAACAACTAAATATATGAAGCAAATGTTAACGGATCTGAAAGGAGAAATAGAGCACAGTACAATAACAGCGTGCTATACCAATAATATTATTAATGCTGGCAATGCCTCACTGTTAACAGCACGTAGATCATCCGGACAGAAAATCAACCAATAAATATTGGACTTAGACCTGGCGGACCCAAAGGACATGAATATCAATAGAACAGTTTATCCAATGGCAACAGAATACACGTTTTTCTCAAGTATACATGGAGCATGCTTCAGGATAGATAAATGAACAAAATAAGTCAACAAATTAAGAAGATTGAAGATGCATCAAGTATCTTCTCCAACCACAGTGAAATGAAACTGTAAGTCAATTGCAAGAAGAAAATGGAGGATTCACAAATATATGGAGATTATATAGCAGGCTACTGAGCAGGAAATGGGTCAAAGGAGAATTTAAAAAAGGCATTTTAAAGTGTTTAGAGAAAAATGAAAATGGATTTGCAAAAGTAGTTCTAAGAGGGAAGTTTACAGCAGTAAGAATGTGCATTAAGAAAAAAAAACATAATTTCGCAGAGATAGAACAGACTCTGTATGATTTCAGTCTTGAGACCATGAGCTTTTTGCACCTAGTTTTATGTCCCTGGATATGTTTCAGAGTCTCCTAGTTTATAGTCTATGGGAACTTGAATAGAATTTGTATCCTACTGCTGCGTGAAAATTGTATAAATCATAATTATGTTGAATTGGTTCATAGTCCTTCTCAGGTTTGCTATATCCTTCTACTTCTCTCTGTGTTTATTCTATTAATTTTTGAGTCCTTGATATTGAAACTCCAACTAAAAAATCTTAATTTATCCACTTTAAAAATAGTTGTACCCAGATGTCCATCAACAGACAAATGGATAAGACAGCTATGGTATGTATACAAAATGGAATATTACTCAGCCATAAACAGGACTGCATTTGACTCAGTTCCAATGAGGTAGATGAACCTAGAGCCTATTATAGAGCGAAGTAAATCAGAAAGAGAAAGACAGACATTACATATTAACACACACGTGTATGGAATCTAGGAAAATGGCACCGAGGAGCCCATGTGCAGGGCAACAGTGGGGTTCAGACACAGAGCAGACCTGCGGACACGGCGGGGGAGCCGGGGACTGTCTGCGGAAGCAGCCCTGACGCGTGTGCAGGGCAGCAGTGGACGTTCACACACAGTGCAGACCTGCGGACACGGCGGGAGAGCCGGGGACTGTCTGCGGAAGCAGCCCTGACGCGTGTGCAGACCGTATGTAAGGCAGACAGCTAGTGGAGGTTTGCTGTGTGACGCAGGGATCCGAAGCCGGTGCCCTGTGACAGCCTAGAGGGGTGGGGTGGGGCGGGAGGTGGGAGGGAGGTTCAAGAGGGAGGGGCCATGTGTACACCCATGGCCAATTCATGCTGATGTGTGGCAGAGACCAACACAACATTATAAGGCAAGTATCCTCCAATTAAAAATAAATAAATTAAAAAAATCATAATATGTAGTGGAATTATATGTAACTTTATTCTGTGTTTTCCAAGTCTCCTGTAAATGTGTTACCATACTTTCATAACCTAAAACATAAAGAAAGAGAAAAAGAAATACTTAAAGTAAATAACTAAATTTACACCTCAAAGAACTTTACACCTCAAGGAACTTTACACCTCAAGCAGAATAAACTAAGCCCAAATTTAGTAGAAGGAAGGAAATAAAGATCAGACCAGACTCGAATTAAATAGAAACTACAAAGATCAGATAGCTTCACTGATGAATTCTACCAGACATTCAGAGAAGAATTACCACCAATCCTCCTCAAACTTTTTGAAAAAATAGAACAGAAAGAAATGATTCCAAGTTGATTTTATAAGACCAACATTACCCTGATACCAAAACCAGAAAAAGACATTACAAGAAAAGAAATCACAGGCCAATATCCTTGCTTAGCATAGATGCAAAAATCCTCAGTAAAATACAAGCAAAGTCATTTAAAGAATACTTTGAATAGATTACACACCATGATCAAGCGGGATTTTTTTCAGTAATGAATGCAACAATGGCTAAACATTGACAGGTCAATTATTGTGATTCATCACATTAGCAAAACTGAATGGTAAAGATAATATTGTCACCTCAATTGATGCAGAGCAAACATTTGACAAAATTCAACATACTTTTACAACAAAAATTCTCATCTAACTAGGTAAAGAGGTAATGTCTCTCAACATAATAAAGGCCAGGTGTGAAAAGCCTGCAGCTAACATCATTCTCACAGGTGAAACACTGAAAGCTTTATCTCAAAGGTCTGGAGCAAGAAAGGATGTCCATTCTCAGCACTTTTATTCAACATAGCACTGGATGTCCTTGTCAGAGCCATTAGGCAAGAAAAAGAAATAAAAGACATCCAAATCAGAAAAGAGGAAGAAAAATTGTTTCCACTTTCAGATAACATGATATTTAGACAGAGAACACCTACGAGAGTCTGCCAAAATACAAGAAAGAAAAATGGTTGGAACTAAAAATGCCGTGACCACACCCTCCCCCTGGAGCCCCAGGTAAGCGTGCTGTCTCCATTCCTGCTCCAAAGGCTGCAGGTGCAGCCAGTTCAGAAACAGACAATCAGCCTGTGAGAAGTTAGGGTCTCATGACATCGGTGGGGGGGGAGAGCAGTTACCATCCTCGATGTGTCCTGCAAACGGGGCGGTGACGCAGAGACTCTGGGATGGGCTCTTGTCTGCCACCAAGCGCAGTGCGGGCAGAGAAAGCCAGCCTGGGAGCAGCACAACCCAGAAAGGGCCTGTGGTGTAGGGCCCTCCCGTCAATGGTGGCAACCAGCACGCCGGGGTTTGCTTGGTTAAAGCCACGACCCCCAGGAAGTGAGTGGGGTGACTTGGGGAGTAATAAGAGACTAAAGCTTTTGTGAAAAAAGAAAAGAACAGACTTTGTTTCCTGGCTGCTTAGAGAAAGCATGGAAATGATGACTTTTACTGCAACAACCAGAACGGCTAGTTGTGGACAAAAGCCGTTTCTCTCACCTTTGTATGTCCAGGGAAATACCCCAGAAACTGACGGTCTTGGCCCTGGAAGACGTTTTGATTCCAGGGAATTAATGAAGCATGGAAGTCTGTACTTGGAAAAATCCTAATAAATCTTAATTAAAAAATTCATATTTTATTGCAAAGCAGCTACCTGGTAAGTATTGGCCAAGTAAGTGAAAGAAAAAGATTTGAGGACAGTTATATTAATTTAAAAATTTTATCAGATGGTTGAGAAAAAACACAGCTCATGAGCTCACTGTTTTAGATATCTCTTCATAAGTGCTGTTACGTTAGTAAATATCTGAAGAAAGTCAAGAAGCCTGGAAAGGAAACTATGGTCCAAGGTGGCAGGTTGAAAAACAGAGGCTATGACCCCTGAAGTTGTGCAGGGCACATCCTGTGCAACTGTGCACAGCAATCCCCCACAGTCACTTATGTCTGTCTGTGGATACCTGGTACAGAACCCAGATGGCTTAAGGAGGGCGTCTGTGTGGGGTGTGGATGGAAACCCAGAATGAGTATCAGAGCCAAAGCAAGGTGAGTGGGCAGCTGCTCAGGAGAGCAGTGGCGGAGATGGGAGACTCGTTACACAGAGGATAGACCAAATTGGTAAATAACCTGACATTGGAATCCCCGTTTCGCAGGTTGAAGGAGGGATTTATGAACGTGGAAAGAGAGAAGACTAGAATGAGCCATTCAGCGCTGATTTAAAATTGGAGATATTGGTGGCAGGCATGGTTTCAGCAAATGTAGACAGACGTAGATGTGGGTCTGCATGGGTGTACGCTCAGCCGTGTCCGACTCTGTGACTCCATGGACTGTAACCCGACAGCCTCCTCTGCCCGTGAGATTTCCCAGGTGAGAATACTGGAGTGGGTAGCCATTCCCTTCTCCAGGGGCTCTTTCCAACCCAGGGATCGAACCCAGGTCTCCTGCACGGCAGGCAGATCTGAGCCACCAGGAAATGCAGTGGTGCCGGGAGCCCCTGTGTTAGTTTCCAGGTAGCATTCTCCACCCCAAGGAGCCAAACTTGGAGAAATGGCAGATCCCAGGGCTGGAGCTGGGAAGCGGCAGAATGGGCTGGAAACAGGAGGTAAAGAAGTGCTCAGACAACGATGTAATGTCAAAAGGATGCAGGCTCGGCTTGCGAGGGCTCAAGTTGGTCAAACCTGAAGAGACTTCTACATGAAAACAAATGTGTTATTATTTTTATTCCTTAATTGGAGGAAGATTGCTTTACAATGTAATGATGTTACTATTAATGAAAATAATAATGGGTTATTCAGTAACCCACTGAATAAAATAGGAATCCGTGAGCCCGTTCTGACATAAATAAACGGAGATGAGAATGCTTCTGAAGGAAGAACACCAGAATGACCATCGGGCGCCTTCATGGTAAAAAGCAATCCAGGAAATACCCGTGTACTGGGAACCGGCTCAAGTTCTGATGAGGGCAGACCCTTCACGGTCTCAAAGTGCCCCTCATAAAACCTCACTCATTACAAAAGGGCGAAGAATGACCTGGCAGTGGGGAGGTCTGGCTGATACCACATCCATCGTGTGATCACAATGAATACAAGCCAAGGGACTGGGCGCCTGTTCAGGGAAAGCACAGCGTCATCTCTGCCATGCTTCTGCCAGGAATGCGTGTCCTGTGTGTGGACACGAGGGAACCCAGAGAAACCCAACCCAGGAACGGTCCTCAATCTACAGACACTGGAGCATCTGAGTGTGGACAGAAGGGAACCCAGAGAAACCCAAACCCAGGAACGGTCCTCAATCTGCAGACACCAGAGCGTCTGTGTGTGGACATGAGGGAACCCAGAGAAACCCAACCCAGGAACGGTCCTCCATTTGCAGACACCGGAGCGTCTGTGTGTGAACAGAAGGGAACCCAGAGAAACCCAAACCCAGGAATGGTCCTCAATCTAAAGACACCAGAGCGTCTGTGTGTGGACACGAGGGAACCCAGAGAAACCCAACCCCAGGAGCGGTCCTCAGTCTGCAGTGGTGAGAGCCAAGGGAAAGACCCAGATGCTGACTGAAGGTGAAGGAGACTAGGGACGTGAGCCCGGCCTGTGACTGTAGGGCTGATCCGTTTTGCTCTGGATGACCTTACGGGAAAGTGGTAACACTCGAGGATTAGCAGGTGGGCGTGGGTCTGGGTGAACCGCACAGGTTCTGACTCTCCCTGCCTCGGCGTTCCATCTACCCCCGGCCACTGCTTCCTAAGAGTGCAAATTGGCCACAGAAAGTTTCTTCATATTTTCTGCCCACTTAGAGAGGTAAGACATGATGACAAAAAGGGAAATAGAAAAATAGTATTTTCGCAAAGGAGAGAAACTTAAAAGAGGATTTGGAAGAAATTATTTAATGAGAATAAGAGATGAGAGACATATGTTTGTTGGCATATGTTCCACTGGTACAGCCAGTGGAATCAATATTTTATTTTTATCATCACTGTCTATTTAACGTCAGACATTACCTCAATTAACCTTTTATTTTTATTTATTAAAATTTTAATATTTGACCATATATTGGTTCTGAAGCACTAACATACAGAAACAGGCAAAACCACTGAAAACCTTGTTCTTGACAGCTCCTATATGAATGCCCTAATGTGACAGATGTTTAGAAATTTAATTACAACAAATAATAAGGTTAAGTGTGGGAGTGGTCAGCTTACTCAGAGTCAAGACCTCAAACAGGCACCTTTTCTTAGGAAGGTGGCAGAGAAAGCAAGCAGATGAAAAATTATGCCTTTCTTTCTAACAATTGAAACTGTGCTTTTAATTAATAATTCTGGCAATCCAATACATGATATTAGATGCCAGCAGGCAATATTTCTAAATAATTAGATCTCAATATGTATTCAGTTCAGTTCAGTTGCTCAGTCGTGTCTGACTCTTTGCGACCCTGTGAATCACAGCATTCCAGGCCTCCCTGTCCATCACCAACTCCCGGAGTTCACTCAAACTCATGTCCATCCAGTCGGTGATGCCATCCAGCCATCTCATTCTCTGTCGTCCCCTTCTCCTCCCGCCCCCAATCCTTCCCAGCATCAGAGTCTTTTCCAGTGAGTCAACTTGTTGCATGAGGTGGCCAAAGTATTGGAGTTTCAGCTTTAGCATCAGTCCTTCCAATGAACACCCAGTACTGATCTCCTTTAGAATGGACGGGTTGGATCTCCTTGCTGTCCAAGGGACTCTCAAGAGTCTTCTCCAACACCACAGTTCAAAAGCATCAATTCTTTGGCGCTCAGGTTTCTTCACAGTCCAACTCTCACATCCATACATGACCACGGGAAAAACCATAGCCTTGACTAGACGGACCTTTGTTGGCAAAGTAATGTCTCTGCTTTTTAATATGCTATCTAGGTTGGTCATAACTTTCCTTCCAAGGAGTATGCGTCTTTTAATTTCCTGGCTGCAGTCAGCATCCGCAGTGATTTTGGAGCCCAAACAAATAAAGTCTGACACTGTTTCCATTGTTTTAACGGAAGTAATTGCCATGAATAAATCTTCATTAGCATATTCACACTGAATCTCCAAACTCCTGGCATCTGGCTGCACATACTCACCTTCCTTTTATAATAGTTGATGGTTCTTATTAAAATATCACCAATTCTACAATATTGTTCTGTTTTGCTCTAGCGGGGAGAAAGTAGATCTACTTTATTCTTTCAGAATAAATGAATTTGTGATTAGCACTGTTTTTTCACAAACATGCAAAAAGCCTTATTTCCAAGTGGCTTTTCTGTTTACTATGCTAGGATCCCACTGGCATCCTTGAAGTTGTGTTTTTCAACAAACAAGAAAACATTTAATTGTAAAATGTGTTTTGCATGTATTAAAAAATATGTATTAAGGCAGAAGGATACATTTTTCCCAAAATGAAGTTGTGACGATGTTTATGCATTTCATAAGTTCTGTCTTGGTCTGGGGTTTGTTAGAAGCCCCCTCTGATTCTAGTGGAGGTATTCTGCAACCTGGTGGGCAGAAACAGTGAATGTGAAATAAGTCATCCGGATAAAAGAATGTGGGGGAATTGTGTCACTTGCTACAGCATCTCTTCACTACCTGGCTGATGTTTCACTGGTGATGATGTTTCATTGGTGATGAATTGTAATGCTTAAACTTACCAAGCTTGCTGTTTCCTTTCAAGCTGAACATCTTTTTTGACTCTTACTAATTTTTTTTCCCAGCAATGGCAGATAATGTCAAAAGATAACTTACAAGTTTGTGATAGTGAAAGATGACCTGGAGACCTCCTCGGAAGGGATATTCCTGTGCTGTACAATCCTCAGTCCTCTTGGAGGGAGTGGGGTGGGAATCAGAACAAAGGGTCTGTTTTTTCTGAATCAATGTGTGCTTGTCAGCGCAGTGATGGGGACCTCTCAGGAGACTATGAGCGCTAGAGACGAAGCATAAACTGTGTGCATACAGCAAGTGCCTAATAGATAACCCAGTGACCGCCTTTGCAGGCTGTCCCAGTTCTAACATGCCTCGTTTTACCCTGATGAAAAATTTCAAAGTTTGAGTGAATTTCGGTTTTAAAGAGAAGGAGACTTGAGCATCCACGGAAACAGTCTCCCCGGCAACGGGTTCATCAGTGAGCCCACGCCGTCACTGCTGGAAGGATGTGAGGAGTGGGAATGCAGGAACTTCTGACTGTCACGAGTGTCAGGCGTCATGCAGACAGGTGTGTGTCACAGCGTGTCTCTGCAGAATCGGACGCTTCCTGGGAGGAGCTTGTGAGCTTGCAGCCTATCCTAGTAGGACTCCCTGCTGCCTGCTTGGTGGGAGGGTTATCGGTTCTCTGGGGAGAGTTTTTCGAGACCTGGCTGAAAGACAGACGTGTCGTGTGACCTTCACCTGGAGCTGGAGAAGTTTGTGCAGGGCCCTGGATGGGGCAGCTGGCCCGGGCTGGATGGGCGAGGTCATCCAGGAAGTGACGTGTCACCCTGCAAACTGGTCTTGATGCCGAGAGGTGGCCGCTCCCGGGAAGGGCTGGGGCAGGTTCCCGGGGGGTCCTGAGTGAGGTGGTGATGCTCATGGTTCCCGAGTGCAGTGGAAGTTGCCGCCCTTGACAGTCCTCAGAAAGAGAGCTCAGAATGAGAACTCAGGGCCACAGGGGAAGCACCTCCCGCCCCTTGGGCCCTGACGTGGGCTCCGAGGCTGAGCGACCACCTTCGGTGGGTGGGTCCGGGGACCTGCCCAGTATGAAGGCAGCCAGGTAAGTGTCCAGGAGCCAGGCAGAGGGTCTCTGAGGGTCCCCTGAGGACGGCTCTGCAGTTAGGAAGTCACTTCTCATAGCAGCTTGAGTTCCTGCAACCCTTCAGAGAGCACCCGTGTCTTCTACATTGGTGCTTTCATGGCCAAGAGGACTCAGGGCGCAGGCAGTTGCACGGCTTTGAAAAGACACATACGAGTGAGAGGGTGGGAGGCAAGTCTCCTGCCATCAGAAGCACTGTGTTCTCGGGGATGTTCTTGGGCACCCAAGCATCTGGGTTGAACCTCCTTACCCCAGGGAGGAAGGCCCCACTCCGGCTGGCCTCTCTGGGGTTTCAAGTGAAACATGGCGTTGTCAAAGTAAAAGTCGCTCTGTTGTGTCTGATTCTTTGTGATCCCAGGGACTATGCAGTCCATGGAATTCTCCAGGCCAGAATAGTGGAGTGGGCAGCCTCCCTTCTCTAGCAGATCTTCCCAACCCAGGGATCGAACCCAAGTCTCCCACATTGCAGGCTAATTCTTTACCAGCTGAGCCACCAGGGAAGCCCAAGAATACTGGAGTGGGTAGCCTATCCCTGCTCCAGAGGATCTTCCCCAACGAGGAATCGAACCGGGGTCTCCTACATTGCAGGCAGATTCTTTACCACCTGAGCCACCAGGGAAGCTGTTAGAACGTAGAGCCCTTAGACCCTAATAGACTCATGAGAAAAGTAAGTCATGATAGAAAAGATAGTGTTGCTTTTCTTGATGGTGGCCAAAGTCAAGAATTTATTGCCCTGAGATTTGCAGGGGCAAGATTAGCTTATAAGGAAAAATAAGATTTAAATAGGTTTTAGATGTTGAAAACCACCATCAATTTTCAGAGGATACAAGGGTTTTAATTATCCATGTTGTTAAATTTGCACTTGCCATCAACACGGGCGATTAACATCCCCCCAGAGTGTCTCCTTGGTACCGATGTCAGAGGCACAGTGAGCCCGGAGACCAGTGTCAGCCGTGCGCTCAGCAAACCCATGTCTGAAGCTCGATGGTGACCACTGTGCTCCATTTCAAGGAATCTGCCTAGGGCCATCCCTCGACCGTCTCAGGCTGGAGTGACCTTGGATGGTTCAAAGGCGATGGGACGCTTCCGTTGCAGAGCCCACAGGCCCTCCGTCCCGCTCAGCTGGCTGAGCCACAGCTCCGGCTGAGTCGATGGCTGTGTCTCGAGAAGGGCGTGTCATTGCTGGCCTCACTCACATTCGCGGCCGCTCACGTGTGCTGTCTGGCGGTCTGTTCTTCCTCGCCCCCGGATGGCTGTTCACTCGTCTTCCTCTCTTGTCAAAGCTCTGATGCCTTTTTCCATCTTCAGCCAATGACCTGGTTTCCTTTGTTACTGCGAACAAGGGAAGAACCAGAAAAGACCCAGCATGAGCACCCACGACCACGCTCCCCTTGTACTGTGCCCGAGGGCGCTGCCTCCCGCCAGGACGTCCCTTGCAGGTCCGGCCTCCTCTGTCCACACGCGGTGAAGGGGGCGTGCGCTCCCCCTCCCTGCAGCGAGGACCTTCCCCTCCTCAGTGGGACACGCCCACCACTGTGTAAAGGCCGCTGGGCTCTCCCATCTTCGCAACAGATGTTTGGGTCCTGCCCATTTCTCTCTTTCCTCCTGGGCAAGCTCCCTGGACTGAGGGTTTGCGTTCTCTCCTGTCTCCCGCTCTCTCCCACTTAGGTTCCCCTACTGTTCAGCAAACCCTGTCCAGGTGGCAGCGATCGCATGCTGCTGGATCTAGTGGTCACTTTCCTCAGGTTTGTGCTGCTGAGTCTGCTAGCAGGGTTGACACAGTTGATTCGCTTCCCCTTCTTGAAATGCTTGTGTGCTTGGCCTCCAGATCTCAGCCCCTGGACCTCTTCTCTTAGCTATCTGTGCCCTCTCCCTTGCTGATCTCATCCCCCCGAGAGCTCATGGCTCCTAAATTTACCTCTCCAGCCAGCACTGTCCTCGGAGCTTTATATTCAGGTAAGCAATTATTTGTTGTATTGATGTTTCCACTGGAATAGTCTAATAGGTATCGCTCACCTCTCAAGTTCCTAACGAGTTTCCTGATATTCTCCTCCACCCTCAACCTGCTTCTTCTGCAATTTTATTTAATCAAATCCATCCATTGATGCTTTTGAACTGTGGTATTGGAGAAGACTCTTGAGAGTTCCTTGGACAGAAAGGGGCTCAAACCAGTCAACCCTAAAGGAAATCAACCCTGAATATTCATTGGAAGAATTGATGTTGAAGCGGAAGCTCCAATAGTCTGGCCACCTGATGCGAAGAACTGACTCCCTGGAAAAGACCCTGATGCTGGAGAAGATTGGGGGCAGGAGGAGAAGAGGGTGACAGAGGATGAGATGGTTGGGTGGCATCACCGACCCAATGGACATGAGTTTGAGCAGGCTCTGGGAGATGGTGAAGGACAGGGAGGCCTGGCGTGCTGCAGTCCATGGGGTCACAAAGAGTTGGACACGACTGAGTGACTGAACAGCAACAATCCTTCTCCTCTTCAGGTCAAACACCCTGGAGTCATCTTCTGTGCTCCTATTTCTTTCAAATCCTCTATCCAGTCTGTCAGCAAATCTTGTTGACTTCATCTCCGATATAGACGCGTCATATCTTACTGGGCTGTTCTTCCTCATTCCACCTAGGCTCCCTTTCATCTGCATGTCGCATTGCCCCGAGTCATCTTCTTAAAATGTAAGTCAGACAGCCCTTAACACGTAGTGTCACTCAGAACCTTCTGGAAATTTCCCATCTCCCCCTGAGGAGAAGGTAAAGTCATTGCAGCAGATTGGAAGGCTCCAGAACCTGGCCCCCTCGGCCGCTTGGACCCCAATGCTCCCCTAGTTCCCAGGCTCATTCCCGTCACACCGCCTCCTAGGTTTCCCCTGAACGTGTTGGGCGGACGTCTGTCTGCATCGGGGACACCGTGTCCTGAAACGCCCCTCTCCCAGGGACACCTTTGCTGATGGGTGATCGCTAGCTGACCTGTCTGCCTGATTTCCCCCAAGGCACTCATCACCATCTACTGTATTGTATACCATTTTATTTATTTATTTTGTTTATGCCCAGGTCTCATGACTCGAATGTAAACCCCATAAAGTGAAGGATTTATCTGTTTCAGTCACAGCTACAACACTTTGGCCTGGAAAGCTTCTCAGCACATGATGGAGCTCAGTAAGTATTTACTGAAAGCAGAAATGAACTGTGGTTTGGTGTAGAGGACTTAGAAGACCCAGGCCTTAATTTTAAAATCCTCCCGATTTATAGGCTCTGGAGAAAACTACTTAAACATCTTTTTGTGCTCGTTTCCTTCCCTCAGGAAAATGCTTTGCCAAAATCGTTTGTCAGGATTAAGTGAAATGATAAATATGAAAAGTTGCTTCTAATTTTATTAGATGTGTTAATTAACATTAACAATACTACATATATTCATGTTGGAAAAAAAGCAGACGGTTGGACAAACCAAGGAAGAAGGTTCCTGTTTCTTGCCCATTAGGGTCACCGGTGTTTCCTCTCAAGGGCCAGTTTAGGACTTTCCACAGGGGGGTTGTGGCTCGACTCCTTCTATTCTAGGTTTCAGAGAAGGTACCCCAGATTCCCCTCAAGTCATAGGACTGTCCCCAGCCGAATAGTTGCTCTGGGGGTTCAGACGCTCGCAGGGCAAGTCACGACATCATGGCTGCAAACTGCAGGAAATGGTGGTATTCCGCCTTTACGAGTGGGCTCTGCCTCCTTTTGGAGCTGACCACTGCCCTACGTTATTTGCGAAGTGCTGGTTCTCTGTGTACATCTTTACCTTTAAAGCACAATCATGTGGGTTTTTAGGCTCTTTGTTCTTTATTGTCCAGAATGTGAGCAGTTGTCTATGAAGTTCATTAGATATTATGTGGAACTTTTCAGAGAACTTTGTAATCATTCTGATTAACTTGTAATTTCCAAGAAGAATAAAAAAATATTCCACAGACCAATAATTCTGAAAGAAGAAAGAAATTTTTTTCTCTAAAATTGAAATTATTAAGTGACCTAGTTGCATAAGCTTGCCTTCCTCCCCCCCAGCTTATTTTCTGCCTTTCTATGGCCTGAGGCATGTACTAGAGGAGTCAAGTTTGTGGTGAGGCGCTCACCACACCGCCCAGCACGTGGGCACAGAATGAGCGCCGGGACACCCAAGGAGCAGGCACTGAAAATTCAGCCTCCGAGCCGCTTCCGTCAGTACAGAGGCCGGGGGTTTACCCTGGCGAAGAGAAGTCTGCAGGTTTAAGAGGCCTGAACTGCACGAGGGACAGCCCTGTGGCCCTTCATCTGTGGAATAAGAAGCTGCTCCTCTGTCGGTAAGTTTTTATTTCATCTTGGAATTTAGAAAACGTCGTATCCCTGTTGTGGCAACTGTTTAATGTGCTGAAGGTGAAACAGGATTGAGAAACTTTGTGTCATCCGGTCAGACACTGGTCCTCACTCAGACCTCTTAGCCATGCCCTGGGGAGAGAGGGAGACACTCTGGCTTTTGTTGAGTCGAGTCCACAGAGTGCCGGCTGCTGCTCTAGAGACGCCACCTCTATTGTTTATGTAATCTCACGTTATATTCTAACTGCAGTCCTGGGAGCAGGTGTGATTAAAGAGTTAGAAAAAGGCACTCCGTCCATGGGTAGCGTGGAGGGAACGGAGTCCCTTCAAGCCTCCCGGGACCTGCTGATGCTGACCAGCTCTTGTGAAAAGGCTGTGGAAACACTGGCAAAGAACCTAATAAGCCACCGCCACCTTTGAAAGGGCGGTCACACAGTGAGCCTTGCCTGTGAAGGACACGCACAGACTCTAGAGACCAAACCTGATGCGGTCTCCATAACTGACGGTTCGCACCCGTGCTGGGCCGCACCGAGCATGGAGCGGGGGTGCCGGTGGATCGAAATGCGGATGGGGCGCGGGCCTGGCGGCAGGGAGGGTGCTGGATTGGGTGACCCGTGGTAGGAACTGCCCTGGAGCGCGGGGTGGTGTCTAGGTGACGGGACGGGGCAGAGCTGCTCCCACGCAGACAGGGAAGAGCGCTGCAGGGCGCTGAGGGCCGGGGCGGGGGGACGGGCGGAAGGCCGGGTGGCCTGGAGCCAGCTCCGCAGGAGGGCAGGGCCCGCGGTGGGTGTGCTCCCACGGGTGGACGTGGTCGTGGGTCTGCTTCAAGGCGCTGGACGGTGCTGCCCTTCACGGGAAGATGTTCTTGTGACACAACCGTCTTTCCAGTGAAAGTGACAAATAGGTGGTGATGAGTTTCACTCTGCTGTGGGTTCATGCATTTATGTCATTAAAAAATACTGTCATTCCGTTCATAGCACTGCACTGAGGCATTTGCCTTAATCTTTGGTTCGGCCTTCTCTTGTTAAACACATCAAAACTTCTGAGCCCTCACTTACCTAGAGGTCTCTTATCTAATAGCATCAACCCTCTAAGACAAGCTGAGAAAAAGGAAATTAACAAAAAAGACCTCTGCAGCTGAAACAGTTGCCACAGAGCCCGTCCCCACAGCTCTTCTCCCAGGGGAGCCCCTCTGGCACATCAAGATGCACTGGCTCCTATTTTAGGTGCTGTTCTGATAAGTAACGCTGTTTGGTTTTCCAGGGCAGAGCTCCGAGAAGCAAAAGGTTTCCAAGTGGGAAGGTCGCTGCTGAGTCAGACCCCGGGAGGAACGAGGCAGGGGAGGACGAGGTGGGGTGGGGGCAGCCTAGAGCACAGGGGACTCCTCCGTGTGCTAAACTTTGGGGCCGTACAGTGCTCAGCGGACAGCCCCAGGCGTCTGCGTGACCCCGCAGAGGAGAAAACTCACATCCACACGGGCGGCCGCAAAGGACTTCAGAGGCAGGGCTGGACGACGGAGATTTTCCTAGAAGGAGCGTTTGAGCAAGAATCTTATAAATCAGATCTGAAATTTTAGAACACTGAGTCCTGGAACTGATCAACCTCAGTTGAAAGAGAATTCAGAATTACCTTCCCCCAAGAGCAAGGTGAGTCAGACACCGTCGTGTTCCTCCATCAGGGGCACTCAGCCTGTGGGGCTCACGGCGGCAGGTGAGGTCCCAGGATCCAAAGAGGAGGCCTTATCAGGGAAGACTGAGGTCTAGGATGCAGAGTCCTTTGTGCTTTTTACAGGCAGCTTTGGGAGTCCAGGGAGGAGCTGGAGGCCTGAGAAAGAGAAAAGATGAGGGTGTGGAGGAGGGAGCGGTCTGGGCGGAAGGTGAGGAGGACACAGCGGAGCAGCGGCCGTGGGCCCGGGGGGCGCAGGCGCACGGGACCAGGGCGGGGCCTGCGCGGGGGTGGGGACCAGGCCTCTGCACGACCCTCCTCAGCGTCCTCTCCTGGACAGAATCACAGGCACTGCCTCCCCATGCTCTGTCTCCCCTTCATCTCACCAAGCGCCGGAAATCCTAGGGTGAAGGGATGACCGGCTGCACACTGCGTGCACCCTCTGGTTTTTCCTGCCCAGCTGCGCCGGGGCTGTCAGGGGCCGCGGGACCACCTGGGGTTTGCTCGGTCAGGGTCTGGAGAGGTGATCCAGACACTCAGCCCACGCGCTTGGAAGCCCCTTTCACCAGCAGACGGCCGCCGGCCACCTCAGTGGCTGCCGCTGCAACAGCCAGGGAGCAGCCGGCTTGCCATCACATGTCACACCCTGGGCCTTTCTCATTTCTGTAGCAGCTTTATAAGTCAACCTGGCGGTTCCCGTTAGACAGACTGAGAAAAGAGGCTTGAATCTGGGTCACCGAGGAGCACAATGAATCAGTGGCGGCCCCAGACTCTTTGCTCGGCCCCTGCCGCGCCCCAGCAGACACCGTCAGGAACTAAGGCCATGAGGTCTTTACGGGCTCGAGGAAGGAGGCTGTTGATTTTACTTGTGGGTTTATCTGACACCAAATTATTCGCGTGGAGGTCCCCCTCACGAAAGGATGTGTGGCTTTCAGGTTTGTTTCTGGCAGATAAATGAGGTTTTAGGAAACGGAAAGCCATGGTCTTGTGTGTAATTGAATGAGATGCCACGCAGGGGCTTGGCCTCCTTTGGCCTTTCTGTCGTTTCCAGACTCTAACACAGGCTGCACCGTTCACACCCCTGCTCCCCCGGGTCTGGCCAGCGGTGGCCTCTGCTCCCCAGCTGTGAGGCCTCAGATAGGGGTCTGCAGGGGCCAGCATCGAGGCCTTTCCTGTCCTTCCTGCTCTGTTTTTCTTTTTTCTTTTAGAATGGTGTGTAAACGTCAGCCATCTCTTTTTTTAAATTTTATTTCCTTGGCCATCCTGCGTCTTCGCTGCTGCTCAGGCTCTCTAGCTGTGCTTGAGCGTTTCGCTGCAGTGCCTTCTCTCGCCGTGGATCTTGGGCTCTGGGGCACTCAGGCTTCATCACGGAGCACCCAGCCTCGGGAGCTCTGGCTCTTGGACTTAGTTGCTCTGAGCCATGTGGGATCTTCCCGGATCAGGGATGGAACCCATGTCCCCTGCATTGGCAGGCAGATTCTTTACCGCTGGACCACCAGGGAAGCCGCCTTCGCCCTCTTGATGTGAAACAGGGTCTTTCTGTCTTCCCCGTTCTGTGACCTAATTCTATCCCTTCTGATAAAATTAGTCATGCTCTCGATGAAGAGTTTCAAAGTAAGTCTGAGAAAAGCCAGTCCCACTGGAAGCTTTAATGCTACTTGGAGCTCTTTCCTTGGTCATAATAATCTTGCCCGGGTTTCCCTGTTCTGAACCGGGGGTCGTGTGCAACAACTCCTTTCACCATTTCCTGGATCTGGTTTGAAGGAAAACAGCATGTTGACTGCTCAGGAGAACGACGTGAAAAGCTGTGAATACAGGGACACTCAGCGTGGAGATTATCAGGAGCTGTCGGGCAGGTGTAATTTTTCCAGCGGTTTACCTGAATGATATCTGCAACAGTTAGCACAACTAGCCCTTTTCCTGTTCTCAGAGACCGTGTATCTCATTACTAAGCCCATGGAAAGCACAAAGACACAGAAACAAAATTACTTTTCTTATGCTTCTACCTCCTGAGCCACCACTGTTATCATTTCAGTGTGTTTCTGTCCAGGCCTCTGTGTTTCTTGAAGAATTGTAACATTGTAGCTTTGTAGTTTTGTCATGTTCCTATTGTTGCTTAGGAGCTTTGGGAAGAATAAGGCTAGAATATTGTGCTTAGGGTTAGAACTTTAAAGTTGGGGCCACATATAAAATTTTTGCAAAAAAGTCTCTATTTTCACTGTGTCAACCCACAACGTTGAAAACGTTCCTCTCCTCCCCCACTTCAGAGATGCCAGGCGTTAGAAAGACAGTGAATACTGGTTCTAGCAAAGTCGTTTTTAAAGCAGTGACTGTGACCAGCATCTGAGACCCTCGCAGGGCACCAGTGTGTGTGTCTGGGTGACGGGGTCTCTTCTCTCTTGAGGAGCTCCGAAGTCAGGGGCCAGGAGGAGAGGATTCCAGACGCTCCTCAGTCCCCGAGGAGCCTGCCTCACCTCTCTGCTCCCCCGAGACCCGCTGGCTTCCCGGGAGCCCCGTAGAGCCTGGCACGCCACCCTGACCCGAACCCCACGCACCCTTCCTGTCCCCTCCGCACACCCCTCCCACCCCATCGCTCTTGTCGCCCAGCTCCCCTCTCCCTCCATTACCTCCCAGGACTCTGCTTTTTAGACCGGGCAGGCCCCTTTCCCTGGGCAGCAGCACGGGGAGGGCAGAGGGAGGGAAGCCGGGCTCCTTGGGCGCCTCACCCAACCCGCGCCTGCGGAGGCCGCCTCCACCCAACCACTGGCCCTCTGGCCCACGGCCGCCCTTCAGGCGCCACTGAGAGCAAGGCTGTTCCCTTTCCTCGCCAGCGTCTTCCCCGTGGTCCCCTCTCCAGCCCTGGGGTAGCCGGTCGCCCCTCTTCCTGGCGCGTCCTGGTTCCGGCCCCTCCAGCTCCTGACCACACTCTGCGCTAAGAGGGCCACGTGTGAGGGCTCCTGCACCCTGGCCGGGGGCGTTACTGCCGTGGTCGTATAGACCCAGAGCGCTTCAGAAGGGAGCGGGCTTACTATGATCAAAGAGCAGAGGTGATGAGGGCGCTGGGAGCGCCCGGGCCGACCTCTTGACAGGCGGGGGAGAGTCGCCAGGACCCCGGGACGGGCCGGCTCAGTGGCGAGCTGATGCCCCTCGTGGGTCAGTAGTCACCTCACAGAGCCTCGGGACAAGGAGAATTCCTGCTGGAAGGCTGGCATTTGGTGACTGGTGAGGGTGAGCTAGGCTGAGTACCAGGGTGGGCATTTCTGCCTAATTTGGGATCAGAGAGCTGGCTGGTAAGATCAGGGGAGCCTTTGACAACCGTTACAAAGGGCCTCGGTCAGTTCTGGAGGGGACCTTGGTTCTGGGCTCCACGTCCGTGACCTTGGGATAAGACTCTACGATTACTTCCATTAGATCCTGGCCCTGCAGTTTCCACATTCTGGGAAGCCAGGCTGGTTGGCCACCCTAATCCTGGCAGCCCATGAGGAGAAGACAGGAGGACGATGCTGGCAGGAAACCTGGACCCCGTCTCTGAGGGCTGAGGGCTGGCTCCCATCCCCCTGTTGGTCCACCAGGGCCCTAACCCTCTGTCCTCCTGGGCTGTACCCACGGGCTGAGCAGAAAAGCCTGGCGTCAGAAAACCAGGGCTCTGGGGGTTGAGATAGGGTCCGTCCGGGCAGGCAGTCTGGCCCCACAGCTGCAGCTGAAATCAGATGTGGGCCAGGGGTGGGCGGGGGGCCGCAGGGGGGTCTGCTGACTCCTGGGGTCCAACCAGGTTTCCCTTGTGCCTGTTTCCCTCTGCAGTGGCATCTGTTTCTGTGGGTCTTAGTGCCAATTTTTTAGTTTTATTTTCTATTTATTCATTTTTAGATTGAAGTATAGTTGACTCAGTTCAGTCGCTCAGTCGTGTCCGACTCTTTGCGACCCCATGAATCACAGCACGCCAGGCCTCCCTGTTTATCACCAACTCCTGGAGTTCACTCAAACTCATGTCCATCGAGTCGGTGATGCCATCCAGCCATCTCATTCTCTGTCGTCCCCTTCTCCTCCCACCCCCATCCCTCCCAGCATCAGACTCTTTCACTGATCTCCATAGTTAACTAATGTGTTAATTTCTGCTGTACAGCAAAGTGACTCTTTTATACAAACATATATTCTTTTCTATTTTCTTTTCCAAAGTGCTTTATCACAGAGTATTGAATGTAGTTCCCTGTGCTGTGCAGCAGGGCCTTCTCACTGCCAGTTAAAAAATATTTTTTTTTCTACGTCTGTGGTCTCTGTTTCCTGAGACCACAGTCTCTTCTTAGACCCTCATAATAACGCTGTCACTCAGACATTCACACTGAAAGCTTATCTTCCAAGAGCGCTGTAAACACCAGTGATGACAGCAAAGGCCAGTTTTCAGCCCTCCACTCGCTGCTCCGCGGGGCTTTCTCCAAGCACACTCCTTTGTGCCTGCTGCCGGCCACTGCTTTCCTCCGCACTCAAGTTTGTCCTTCTGCTTCCTGGCTGCCCTGGCGGCCCAGAGGGCGAAGAGCAGACCCGGGTTCCATCCCTGGGTCGGGAAGTTCCCCTGGAGGAGCAAACGGCAACCCCCACCAGTACTCTTGCCTGGAGAACCCCATGGGCAGAGGAGCCTGGCGGGCTACAGTCCACTGGGTCGCAAAGAGTCAGACACGACTGAGTGACTCACACTTTCCTGGGCTTCGGCGCAAGCCCCCGAGCTTTCATCAGCACCTCTGAGTTCAGTTGTGACCTCCTGCCCAGAACTGCCCCTGCTTTGCATTCCGGAGCTCCTCTTTGGGACGGCAGGGAAGGGGAAGTGGGGGGAAGAGGAGCCGGAGGAAGGGGTGGGGGACAGCTGTTGGAGCCGAAAGCACAGGAAGACCTGCACAGGAAGTCCACACCTTCGTTCTTCACGAGCCTCCTTTTCCCTTCATCACGGAGGAGTCAGACCCCCAGGGAGCGATTTGAAGAATGCCTGTCACGTGGCTGACCCAGATCTAAAGTCAAGACTCCCCCGCGACACGAGACCTCAGTCTCCGCACCTTGGATGGGTCTCATTTCCTTCCTCTTCGAGCAGTTTCTGTACCTTCTGTGTAGAAATGTGTTAGAAACCTCGAAGTAAGCTTCCAGGTCTGACCCCCACCCCCAACTGTTGAGGTGGAAGAGCAGTTATCATTTTCATTCCTTGTTCCTCTGGCTTCTTCCTGGTTTTTCAGAGCATCCTATCTCTCCACATTGATCCCAAAGACGCACAGCCTGCGGGCGTGGCCATGTGCCCCGGCTCTGGAAGCTCTGAGGTGCGTGCTTTAGAGGAAGCTGCTGCGTCTCTGAGTTTCAGTCTGACGGCATCGGAACCCTCCGGCTTCCCGTTAGGATGAAGAGAGCAGGATGAGGGGAACACCAAGCCGGCTGGCTGTGCCCTCAAGCCTGCCAGCAGCTCTTGGCTCCGGACCACCCCCCTCCTGCACGCTCCCTGCCAGGGTCAGTTCTGGGAACTTAGCTCCTGCCACTCCACAGAGAGGAAGTGGGGAGATGTCGGGCTGACTCTAGTGTGTGGCAACGGTGTGTGCTGTGTTTCTATCATTCTTACTCCAGGGGCACCTCAGATCAGCAGCCACTGGGGGCCAGGGACTCGGGAGCCCCGCAGGAGAGCACAGGGGCATTTTCTGAGCTAGTGACTGACAGCGGGCGAAGGAGACGGGTGAGCCCCTGGCTGCCCCAGAGGACAACGCTCAGGGTGGAGAGAGACAGGACATCAATTCCACAGGCCCGAAACTGCAGCACGTGCCCTGAACAGGAAGGCTGGGCAGCCTGGAATCTCGGTCAGTTCCAAGACACACGGTGTCAGCACGGCTGGCAAGTAATCCCCTCGATGAGATGCCCTATGAGATGCCTGAAACGCGGGAGACCCAGGTTCAGTCCCTGGGTTGGGAAGATCCCCTGGAGGAGGGCATGGCAACCCACTCCAGCACTCTTCCTGGAGAATCCCATGGACGGAGGAGCCTGGCAGGCTGCAGTCCACGGGGTTGCAGAGTCAGACACGACTGAGCGACTTCACTTCTTCTTGAGATGCTCTTTGTCCCTAGCGGGAAATTTGCTGGCAGGACTCAGTGAGCAGGGCTTCCTTATTTCTCTGCGGGGGAAACGACACACCCCGGGGCCCAGCCCCGAGTCGCCCCAGTGAGACCCTCTGCTGTCAGCCTTGCCTGCTTCACCTCCTCAACAACGTCCCTGTCAGAAGTCTTACTTCCCCCACCCCTGGCATCCTGCCAGCAAATTTCCCAGTAGGGACAAAGAACATCTCAGGCTGGAACTGACCAAGAGTCCAGGTTGCCCAGCCTTCCTGTTGGCGATCTTGGGAAGGATGCTTTTTGAATAAAGTCCGGTTTTGCTGTGATTTCTGTGTTTGAGACCCGCTGCTCTACTTCAGGAGAGGCTGGTCCTCAGGGTGGGCAGACAGCCCCGGTCACTCAGGGCCGCTCGGCCAGCTGCCTCTGGTTGTGGTGGCTCCAAACGGTACCCTGTTGTCCCCTCTCTCAGCTCTGGGGCCAGGGCTTTGTGGAGTGATACTCAGGAGCCTGTCATGCAGCTACAGTCAGGGGCTGCCGGGGACCCGGGTCAGGGAGGCTCTGTGTCCTGGCTGTCCCCCGGGCTCTCAGCGGGACTCTGGCCGCCCACACGCGGCCTCCCCTGGGGCCTGGGCTCCTCAGTGCAGCACGGAGACTGGTTTCCGAAGGAGGCCTGGCCAGGGGGAGCTGCAGGGCTCCTGTGACCCAGCCTCTGAAGCACCAGGTCACCACGGCCAGCAGAACGATTGGCCCAGCAAGTCAGCAAGGGCGCTCCAGACTCCAGGAGAGGGTCAGTGTCCCCTCTGACTGAATGAGCTGCAGTCTCTCTCTTTTTATTCTATTTTATTTTAAATTAATTAATTTATTTTAATTAGAGGCTAATTACTTTGGCCACCTGATGTGAAGAGCTGACTCATTGGAAAAGACCCTGATGCTGGGAAAGATTGAAGGTGGGAGGAGAAGGGGACGACAGAGGATGAGATGATTGGATGGCATCACCGACTCAATGGACATGGGTTTGGGTGGACTCTGGGCATTGGTGATGGACAGGGAGGCCTGGTGTGTGCAGTTCATGGGGTCGCAAAGAGTCAGACACGACTGAGCGACTGAACTGAACTGAATTACTTTACAGTATTGTAGTGGTTTTGCCACACATTGACATGAATCCACCATGGGTGTACATGTTTCCCCATCCTGACCCCCCACCCACCTCCCTCCCCATCCCGTCCCTCAGGGTCGTCCCAGCGCACCAGCCCTGAGCACCCTGTCTCATGCATTGAACCTGGGCTGGGGCTTGGTTTCACATGTGATAATATACGTGTTTCAGTCCATTATCTGAAACCATCCCACCCTCGCCCTCTCCCACAGAGTCCCAGAGTTCGTTCTTTACACCTGTGTCTCTGCTGTCTTGCATCTAGGGTCATCGTTGCCGTCTTTCTAAATTCCATATCTATGCGTTAGTCTCCTGTACTGGTGTTTTTCTTTCTGACTTACTGCACTGTGCATAATAGGCTCCACTTTCATCCACCTCATCAGAACTGATTCAAATGCAAGAGCTGAGCAATACTCCATTGTGTATACATACCACAGCTTTCTTATCCGTTCCTCTGCCGATGGACATCCAGGTTGCTTCCATGTCCTGGCTGTTATAAACAGATTCGAGTGCGTCCCTCAGAGATGCTGCAGACCACCCTCTGCTGGGCCACACAGCTGCCAACGAATGTCAGGTTTGGAATTGATCATTCGTCAGGGAGGCCCAGGGTCCCCTGAGACACCGCAGTCACCCCCTGATGGGCCACCTGCCCATCAGCAGTCCCCGGTCACCTGTGTGTCACACGTCTTTCAAAATCACCCACAAAGTTGAAAATATATGAAACCCTGGTCATCCCTTAGAGGGACACGCAGTTATCTGTGGTGAGGAAGCCCATGTGACTGAAGAAATTTCTTTACAAAATTGTTGCCCAAAATTATTTTAACTTTTATAACGAAAAATGTGTTTGCTCATAGTCCATGCACATTTCCCCGAGTTCCTATTTTTCCTTTTTTAGGAGTTTTATTTTCTATTGGAGAACAGTTGCCCTGGTGGCGGGGTGGTAAAGATTCTGTCCCCAATGTGGGAGGCTTGGGTTCAATCCCTTAGTCAGGAAGATCCCCTGGAAAAGGGAATGACAACCTACTCCAGTATTCTTGCCGGGAGAATCCCATGGACAGAGGAGCCTGGTGGACCACAGTCCACAGTCTCACAGAGAGTTGGACACGACTGACAGACTGACACTTTCACAACACAGTTGCCTTACAAGGTTCTGCTAGTTCCAGAGGTACAGCATAGTACCTGGTGGCTCAGACAGGAAAGAACCTGCCTGCAATGAGGGAGACCTAGGTTTGATCCCTGGGTTCGACCCCTGGGTCGGGAAGATCCCCTGGAAGAGGGCATGGCAACCCACTCCAGGATTCTTGCCTGGAGAATCCTATAGACAGAGGAGCCTGGTGGGCTACAGTTCCTGGGGTCACAAAGAGTCGGACCCGACTGAGTGACTAAGCAGAGCATACAGTGCAGCAGAGTGGTTCCGTTTATATGTACCTGTGTCTCTTATTTTTCAAATCATTGCCCATTTAGGTAGTTGCGTAATACTGAGCAGGTTCCCTGTTCTGTACAGTGGGTCTTTGTTGGTTATCCATGTTAAACATAGCCGCATTCACGTGGGTTTGTTCATGACCTACGCGCATTTCCCAAGTTCCTCTTTTCCCTTTTAAATTCTTCTTCCTCCTGGAGGGATGAGCTTGTTTTCTCTGTGGGGCTGGGACTCCCTTCTTTCTGGTTCCACAGACCCTGCCCTGGAGGAGCTGTGTCTCCACGGCCCAGGGTTGAGCCCGCCAGTTCCGGGACTCACATGAGCCTTACCACAGTCTCCCCTCAAAGGGTAAAGCGCTCCCCACTTGGCTGTGATGTTAATTTACCAAATAGCCCCTGGGCTTTGTCCTGGATGAACCGTTCATATTTCCTGGCAGGCTTTCAGACTGGAAACCGTTTACAGAAATCGCATGGCCTAGTGTGGGCCTCTTGCTCTTTAGGTCCATCACCATGTCATGCAAATGAGCAGCAGCATCTTGTTGAAGCAGTGTTGAGAGCTCACGGGATTTTTAACATGGGAAGTTTTTGCTTTTCTAAAGACAGTATTTATCTCTTTGACTGCGCCGCGTCTTCGTTGCCTTGTGTGGGGCCTCGAGTTGCGGCTCACAGACTCCAGCTGTAGGGCGGCCCTTAGCACGTGGAATCTCCGCTCCCAGATCAGGGATGGAACCAGCGTCCCCTGCACTGCAAGGTGGATTCTTAACCACTGGTCCACCAGGACAGTCCCAACATGGGGGCGCTTCTAGAGGGAGAAAACAGATGGATCTGAGCTTCTCAAGGATGGCGTATAATTTGGAGTTTACTTTGAAGCAGAAGGAATTTGGGAGCAGAGGACACTGGAGGACCACACAGGCCCCCGAGTTCCGCCCAGGAGCAGACTCAGGGGTGGGTGGGAAGGTCACCGTCCAGGGCTGGAGCCCGTCAGAGACCAGGCCCAGACCTGCTGCAGACTGGCTCCCGCCTGGCACGGAGGAGGTGCGTGAGGGGCAGCGGTCCCTCGGGGGGCACCCCCTCCAGCCCCGGCCTCCCACGACGGGTGGCCCAGCACCCGTGTCCAGGAAGGGAAGGTGCTCCCGGGCCTCGCCTCCCGGTGCCTCCTCCTGGCATCGCCTTTGTCAGCGTGCTGAATCCCATTCGCTGCCCTTCGGGGTCCTCAGCAAAGTCACGTCTAGGTTTCCTGTTTTAGGCCGGCTGGGCCCGGGGCGATACTGAGCCACAACAGGGCATGCCTTCCCACCTTCTCGCCAAACAAGACCGTCGAGGGGACGCCAGAGGGAGCCGACGGCTCAGAGGGTGTGCCCGTGTCCTCTGATCCGGAGGTGACCTGACTGGACCTCAGCCAGGAGCTGGCGTGGCGTGGTGGGCAGCCCTTCCAGCAGCCTCCGCCCGCGGGAGCAGGGTCTCAGCGGAGGCGGTGGCGGCGGCGGGGTGAGGAGCAGGGGTGCGACGGAGGGGCGGGAAGGACACGGTCCCCTCCTCTCCCTTGGGGCGTCAGTCGTCCCAGTCAGGGACCATGCAGGATGCCACGGGGAGGGTTCTTTTCAGAGGCGTGGGCAGGACACCCGTGTCAGTGGAGAACCTTAAGACCCAGCAGAGCAAGACGAGTCAGGACCCGGAGAGACTGTCCTTCCAAAGGATTGCTGTGAGCGGGGGCGGGGTCCTGGGGCCATGCGGTCGTCCAGCCTCTCAGTCAGAAGGAGAAAGGCTCTTCTTCTGCAGGCCAGGGGGGAGGCAGGGATGAGCAGAAACTGGGCGGGGCCCAGGGAGAGGGTCCCACTCTGCTCTGACAATTCCCGGGAGGAGCGGAAAGGGGGCCGGGGCCTCGCTGCAGGGCGGCCGAGGCCTGGGGCAAGCCGGGCTCTGGGGTCCACAGCAAGGAGAGACCCTGACCGATGATGCTTGGTCGGCACCCAGCCGAGGGATGGGGGCTGTGCGTGGGCAGCGTGGTCGGCTCAGCACGAGATAGGAGGGGACAGGCTCGGAAGGAGGGAACGCGTCCGTCCACCAGGTCTTGCTTTCTGTTGATCTTTGCTGTAAAACCTTGTAAAGAGCAGGGCCTGCTGCAGTCCCTGGGGTCACCAAGAGTTGGACATGACTTAGCTACTGAACACCAACAGTAGAACTTTGGTATCAATCTTTTTATGAAACGGTTTCCTGAGACTTGAGTCATAACAGCACACTACATGATGGTGAACACGTCTGTGATTCTAGAATGTCTTTTTTTAAACTCTTTTGCTGATTTCTTAAAGCCACTTATACCGAAAAATGAGCTCCCCTAGTGGCTCATCGAAATGCTCTTCCTCACATCCATCCCTACGTCCAGCGACAGGGCACTCGGGAGGTTTGTCACCGGCCATCTCCTAATGATCACGTGTCCTGCTGTTTAGGGTCTCAGGTTTTTTTAAGTTGAGAGATCATTGACATCTAACATTGTATTAGTTTCAGGTTCATGACACAATGATCTGATATTTACATATATTGTGAAATGAATGATGAGTCTAGCTAGCATCCATCACCACACAAGATGTTTTTGATCCCAGAGGATACAATACCGTGTGTGTGTATGTTAGTCGCTCAGTCGTGTCCGACTCCTTGTGACCCCATGGACTGTGTCCCACCAGGCTCCTCTGTCCATGGGACTCACCAGACAAGAATACTGGAGTGGGTTGCCATGCCCTCCTCCAGGGGATCGTCCCGACCCAGGAATTGAACCTGCGTCTCCTGCATTGTAGGTGACCTCTTTACCACTGAGCCACCTGGATTTTTATCCTCCCAAAACTCGAGTTTATTGAACACTCACTCCTGGGCTCCCCTGGTGGCTCAGAGGGTACAGCATCTGCCTGCAATGCGGGAGGCCTGGGTTTGATCCCTGGGTGGGGAAGATGCCCTGGAGGAGGAAATGGCACCCCACTCCAGTGCTCTTGCCTGGAGAGTCCCATGGACAGAGGGACCTGGCGGGCTGCCGTCCGTGGGCCCCAAAGAGTCGGACAGCCTGGGCGACTCACCCGCTCAGTGCCCAACTCCGGCGCCGTCCTGCCTGCCAGGCTTGTGAGCCGGGCCTGCTGCCCCCGTGGCCGTCTGGGGTTGAGCATCGTGGTCCTCACTGCACAGAGGCGGGGCTGGGGGCTGCAGAGGGTCAGAATCCGGCTGTGGTGCACAGCTTTCAGGTGAACCCAGGGCGGGGGCTCCAGACGCTCTGCCCACCGTGCTCACTGGCCTTTTCTAACCCCCCATGCGTCTTTCCCAGCAGCCCACGATGCTGCCTTGCTCCCAGAGGTCGCCGGCCCGGAGAAGCTGTGTTTGAGCAGGATGTCACTGCCAGGCCTTGAAAGGCAGCTCAGAGTTGTTCTTGCGGGGATAACCCCACCCAGGCCCCTCCCTTCTCATCAGCTCTACTGCTGGCTCCAGGGAGTCATATGATCATTTTTATAACCTACAGGATATAGATGGTTAACCAGCTGTATTTGGGCAAATAGGCGTTTCTTTTACATAGGAAGTGGTAATTCAGCAATTTGCTTCTGGTTAATCCTGGTCCCTCACTGCTTTTTTCTTAATGACCATTAGAAAATGCATCTGGAGAGCGGCCACGGTGGGGATGCCCGCGCCTGTGTGAGGGCCGTGTAGCAGAACCGTGCGCTCCGGACCACGGCCTGCTGGAGGTGAGCCTGCTAAGCCCCTTTCAGGAGCGTCTTTTCTTCTCTGATCCCTGCATCTGGGGAATATCAGACATGGCCCTATTGCCTCTTGAGCATTCCAGGGTGCTGGCGCGCTGTCTGCGTCGCACTTCATAAAACATGCTCACTGCCACAGGCGCAGTGTCCTTGCACTGTGAGGAATAGCGCTGTGTTTCCAGGAAGCCCGCTTTCCCCCTGAATGCACAATAAGTGTCTCGCACTAGAGCTTGGGCCATTTGGTCATTGCCCTATAAGGTGATATCCATGGGGCATCGGTCTGGGGAGAAGTGTAGTTCTTTACTTAAATAGAAAGCCAAACCTGAGCTGAAAATGCTTTGGAGGTGATGAGGAAGGTGATTTACGACAAAGTACGCGTCTTGCATAGTTGAGGGTTGATTGGGAAGGAGCTTGTCAGGCAGTCATTTCAGAGAAATTGATGGGGTGGAAATTTTTATGAGACTCAGCCCAACACAGGAAAAGCTCCGATAATGGCTGCAAACGCCACAGTGACTAGGGAGTTAGCGTCTCACGACTGTAAAAGGATGCACGGGGGTCTTTAAGACAGTCTCCACAGATTCCTCCAAAGCAAAGTAGTTGAAGAAAACAGATATTGTAGTAACCAGCACTGGAAAGAAACCAGTGCCAAGTCTGAATTAGTCACTAGTTCTTGAAATGATTAGAGGTATAACGTTAATTACTGTAAATGAAAAAGAAAAGGTGGAATGAGCTTTTGAAGAAGCAAAAGGAACCAGAAGGAAAAAAATACAAACCTATATTCAACTCACTGGAAAAAACCTTCTGGCTTCTTTCTTAACCACGTTTATGCAAAAGCAGAAGGAAGCCAGCCTAGAGTTTCGGCTCCACAGACGTTCATCTAAAAAAGGGTGAGACGCTGTGTGCCTGTGGGTCAAGGAGCTAAGACTGCAGTGGCAGGTCTCGAACGCCTCCCTCTGTGCTGTGCAGATACTCATGACGCTTCAAAGTAAAGGCGCTGCTTAAGATCCTCTGGGAGTCGTGTAGTCCTTCAGTAAGACCTGCTGGAGACAAGGTGAATTAGAATGAGCTACAGTCTTCCCATGTGTAAAGCGGGTATGCTGTTGTTTAGTCGCTAAGTCATGTCTGACTCTTTGTGACCCCACGAACTATAGCTTCCCAGGCTCCTCTGTCCATGGAATTCTCTAGGCAAGCATAATGGAGTGCGTTACCATTGTTTTCTCCAGAGACTGAACCTGTGGCTCCCACACGGACAGGCAGATTCTTTACCACTGAGCCATGAGGAAAGCCTGTAAAGTGGGTCTAAGTCATCTGAAAGGGATGTTGAGAGACTTAGCAAGGTAACAGACATAAAGCAGTGATCCCAAAGCCCACTGTGTAATTAGAACTTAAAGTGTGCACACCCACCCTCCAACACTCAACAAACACACACATGCGTACACACAGGCCTACACACACACATATGCCTGTATGCGTGCACACACCATACACACACACATTATACACACATCACACACACACTACACATGCATCATACACACACATTACACACAGCATACACACACATATACACATATCACACACACTACACACGCATCACACACAGTACACACACATCACGCACACACTACACATGCATCATACACACACATTACACACAGCATACACATATACACGTATCACACACACTACACACGCATCACACACAGTACACACACATCACGCACACATTACACATGCATCATACACACACATTACACACAGCATATGCACACACACATTATACATGCATCACACACACTACACACGCATCACACACACTACACACGCATCACACACATACATGTAACACACAACACACATACACATTACACACACATCACATACAATACACACACATCACACACATCACACATGCATCACACACACATCACACATACACATTACACACACATCACACACATTACACACACATCACACACATGTGACGCACAGCACACATTACACACACACATGTAACACACAACACATGTAATACATAACAAACACACACATGCATACACACGGGCCTACATGCACACACATGCCTGTATGCGTGCACACACACATTATACACGCACCACACACACACTACACACACACATTACACATGCATCACACACATAGTAACACATAACACACACATGCATATACACACAATGTAACACTCACACATGCGTGCACATTTGTGTACCCACTTGTATGTGCACACTCACCATGTACACACATGTACACACATGCACACACATGTACACACACATATACCTTTTGTTCTTATTCCTTGTCTTGGGGACCATCAGTATTTATGAAAATAAGCACAGATTGAAAACCTTCTGCTTTAATTTTAGCAAACCGCTAAACTTGTTTAATTTGTTTAAATCAAAACTTTAAGTTTTCCTTGCTTATAGTACTTTGATAAATGTTAATGTTTCTGCATATTTAATTTTCATGGGTAGAGTCTGCCCTTGGCCAAAGGGACCAAAGGCTGTGGGTGGCCTATTGCCTGCCCCTTCTGCTCTTCCAGCCACCTCGCCTCCCCGCCCCTCCCCACTCCCCGCCCCTCCCCCTCCTCCCCTCATCACCCCTCCCCCCTTCCCCCTCTCCCATCCCCCCTCCTCCACTCCCCCCTCCCCCTTTACCCTCTCCTCTCCAGTATCCTGCTCTCCTTTGCCTCCACCCGCTTCTGGCCCCAGTGGAGAGCAGACCAGTAACCCATCTCCCTGTGAGCCTGTCTTCGGTCACCCAGTCCCAGCGAAGACGCTCCCTGCTGAGGACCTGAGCCATTCCCTGTCCTTATCCTCTGCCTGTGAGTAGGCTTCTGAAGCCCTCAGAGTCCTGAGAAGAGGCCTCTGTGCAATGGATGCCCCGGGAGGTGGCGGGGACAGCCTCTGGTGGGCTAGAGAGCAGCTGGGCCTGGGGAAGGGCCACGGCCCTCTGCACAGCCGTTCTGATCCGAGGACACATACCGTGAGGTGTTCTTTGCATTCTTGAGCAAGGCAGTCAATTAGCTGCTAGTTTCAGAGGTACCTCCTTTAGTACACAGTACCTAATGACAGTGGTCCAAGGAAGCCACGCTGCTTAATTGTGATGGGATGTAAATTAGCGTTGTGAGCCTGTGTTAAAGATGTTGGTCTCATCAAGAAGCACTAAGCGTCCCTCGCGTCTTCGCGGTGTGACAACTGAGGGCAGAGGCTCGCTCCCTGAGGCGCCATTCAGTCTTGGGTTCTGGCACATCTACTTGTCATTTATGGCCTCAGACCTTCAGTGTAAAAGCCGTGCAAAGGTTCAGCGTGTCACTGTGTGCCTCTGCCAAAGGAAGAGAAACCATTCGATGGCCTGACTTTTAGGAACATGAGCTCTGTGTGTCCGTGATGAGAAGCGACTCCGCTGGGTTGGTGCAGGGCCTGTTTGCCTTCCCCTTCCTGCAGTCTCTGAGGGTGTGTCTACTCCTGGCTGCAGCCTGGTGTGGAGACCAGCTGGTACTGAAGGGGAGGCCCCCCTTGCCTTGGTGATGTCCTCCCAGCACTGGACAGAGCTCTGAGCCGCTGGCTGGGCGGCATGCAGGCCTGATGTTTATGCTTGTCTTGGAAGGGAGGGAGGGAGGGAGCAGGGAAGGAAGGACTCCCCTCCGTCAGCTTTTTCCAAAGGGTGACACAGGTTCTGAGGAGCCCTTGGGGACAAATGATGACGCGGACGTTCCAGAAGGAAGAGGCAGGAGGTGGCAGCTCCCAAAACTAACCCCGGAGCATTTCTCCCAGGCCCGTCCTTGCCCCTGATTTCTTTGCAGTCAGAGCATCTCCCAGGGACTCACTGATCTAAGCTCAGTGACTTACATGCTGATCTAAACTCCAGCGCTACAGCTGTTAGAGGCTGGACTCCCCGACAAAGCCACGGCGCTCACACAAACGTGTGTTAGAGTCACTGGAGGCGCTGTGAAGGGGGTGAGTGGTCGCCGCCACCCTGAGCAGGCTTTCAAGCTCATCTGACGCCCAGCTGCACTGATGGCTCAAAAGACAGGCGAGCACGGGCTCCTGCCATGAGCAGGACATGTGAAAGCACCGTCCTCCGGGCACCCAGCTGCTCACCGCCCGGCTGGAAGCTGCCTTTCCCCCGCCCCACACCCTCACGTGGTTGGGGCCCCAGCGGCCCCAGCTCCAGGCTCACTGGTGGCGAAACATCCGGGGCACACGGGGCTGTCTGCCTCAGAGCTCCTCAGCCAGACCCTCTGCTCGCAAAGGCTGACCCCGCGGCCCCCGGCTGGAGAGGAGAGGGACACCCGCTCTAACCCTTTCCTCTCCACAGAGCACTACGCCAGAGATCCGACTCCGCGGGTCTGACCCGGCTCACACGTATCTCATGCTCCGGAAGCAGTGACCACTGCGCCTGACCGGGCCTTTGCCGGCCCCCGAGGCAGCTCGTGCCCAGCTTGCCAAACCGTTCAGATAATCTTCCTGACGTTCGGTCAGCTCTTTGGAAGCCATCTCTACTCACTGACCGCCTTCTTACCCTTTGCAAGGGGGTGTAAGCCTAGACCCTCTGCAATGGCCTCCCCGCAGGTGGCCAGTGACCTCACCCCTCCGTGGGCCCCGTCTTTGCAGAGGGGCACCCCCCGCTCTGACGCACGGGGTCTCTCTGCACCGTCACGGCCGCTTGGCTTCCCTTGCTTCTGGCCAGCCGTGTTTCCCACAGCGCAACTCTCAATTCCCCTGCAAGTCTGGCCGCTGTAGACGCGACGACGCTCTCGCGCACCTCGTCTTAAAACTAACAACGATTTGGCGCAGAATGGAGCGTCGGTTGCCTTTAACATTTATTGGGCATTATCTCACTCTCCTATTGTGGTGTGACAGATTTCCTCATGTCCGTTTTATTCTCTGTTCATTAAAGAACGTACAGATATGTCTCCTTTTAAACGTCTTGATGTTTTTACCAAGTTTCATAAGAACAACAGAGAGTCCTTCTGTGAGAAAGAACAGAGTCCTTCTCCAAAAAGCTGCCTGTTGCTGCTCAGGATCTGAGGTCATTTACCTGAGGGGAAAGAAAGGTGCTTTGCCCATTGCCATGACGCTGATGCCAATCTGTCACCAACACGATTCCTTCACAGAGTTGACATGATTTGTGTGATGAGGATGGTGGTCTGGGGCAGGCTGAATCATTTCCAGGTACTGCTCGTGGCTGGTACACACGAGGACTCGAAAGCAGTGTTTTCAAGAACACTGAGCTTCACCACGAGAGCGATGCATCCGTCACCATCCACATTTGAATAATGTTTGTTCCCGTCAGCTGTATAACACTATCCCTGAAAGATATGGAATTTACAGATGTCGGTTATTGTGATGTATTCTACCGATTTAATCAGAAAAAAGAGTCAATCAAAGGAAATCGAAATAATGTCTCACGGTTTCCCGGGTGGTGCCGTGGTAACGCACCCGGCTGCCAATGCAGGAGAGGCGGGTGCCATCCCTGGGTCAGGAAGACCCCCTGGAGGAGGGCGTGGCAGCCCACTCCAGTACTTTTGCTGGAGAATCCCCTGGATGGAGGAGCCTGGCGGGCTGCAGTCCATGGGGTCGCAGAGAGTTGGACACGACTGAGCGACCGAGCCTGCCCTTCACTGACTCACTCAGGGATAGACATGATTCCGGCCCAGCCTCTAAGGTCTCTTCTGGGAGTGTCCCCCGGTGTGGCCTGAAGGTCTGGCCCAGACCCTCTACCGACACCCACAACAAAGCCGCTCCCGACCCGGGCCTTCTCTTCGCTGAGAGGAAAGCCCTTCCTGTCCTGCCCACCGCGCTGTTGCAGCTCGTGCTGCCCAGGTTCATAGCGATTCGCTCACCCGGCTTCTTGCAGCCAGAGCTTATGTTCGGTGCATCCTTGCATGCTCAGCATCCGTAGACATTTCACATCATTGGTTGAACTATTACCATTGTTAATAGTAACAGAGAGATAGCATTACTATCTATCACAGTTAAAAGTAGTTTCCCCAAATGGGGGTCTGGCTGGGCCCAGGGCCCCGGGTCCTCCCCGTGTTTCAGCTGGGCTGCCCACTCATCTGCACACGGGACGAGGAGCTGCCCCCACCCACCCCCACCCCGGGCGCCCCCCCGACCCCGCCCAGGGCACGTGTGGACGCCTGGGTCTGGCCTGCCCTGGACCCCGCATGGCACGCAGGACCCCGCAGCACGGGGCCTCCACTCCTGCTCTGCCCCAGCCCCCTCAACCTGTCCCTCCTCCTCCTTCTGGGGTCGCCTCCAGTCCTGCCACGCCCGCTCGGGCCTCAGGGACCTGTCGCCAGTGTCAATGCGTTAATGTGGAGCCTCGTGCAGTGGTTTTTATTAGCCGCTTGAGGCACAAATGATGGCAGTCAATGCCCCCAGGCTGAAAGCCGGCCTTCAGTGGGCTTGGCCAGCGGCCATCATCCTGACGGGGCGTGTCTCGGGCACCTCAGAAAGGCCCCCCGGGGCCATTCCGGCCGGCTCCTTCTCCTGTTCCCCACCCACAGCTGTCACCGACTCGGCTTCCACCACTGTCATTTGGCCTTTTCTAGAATTCTGTATAACTGGAACAACGCAGAACCTGGGCATACATGTTCAAGTTCTTCACCCAGAAAAATGCCCTGGTGCTCCGGGCGCTCAGCAGCCCCTGGCAGCCCGTGGACTGGGGCCAGTGTGTGTCTGGGGCGCCATTTACGTATCTGCTTGCCAGCCGACGGGCACTGGGGGTCTTTCCAGCCTGGGCTGCTAAGAACAAACCTGGGGCTGCACGTCTTTCATTTTCACTCTCTCGGGTGAATGCAGGGGTCAGTTGCGGTTCGAGTGGTGAGTGTGTGTGTGTGACCTGAAAGGCCTGGCCCTGTTTTCTCAGAGCTGGTCTCTGCGTCACGGCCCTGCAGCTTGGGTGGGACGCCCTTGGCTGTCTCTTCCACATTGTCGCTTGCCCTTTTGATTTCAGCGAGTCTGGTGAGCGTGAAATGACTTCTCACTGCAGTTTTAATTTGCGTTTTCCTAATAATTAAAGGACACGATGTGCCTTTTCTTATGGTTTTTGACATCCATGTATTTTCTTTGGTGAATCAGCTTAAAATCTTTGGCCTGATTCTTGAGTTGTCATTGAGTTGTAACTGTTTGAAGATGCTGGCTACAGTGATGAGATATCAATTTACATTTTTCCCCCCCATTCGAAGGTCTTTTTCATTTTCTGAAGTCTTTCAAAGGGCAGAAGTCATAAATTCTGATGAGTTACAATTTATCAGTTCTCTAATACTTCATGCCTTGAATAATCTATATGAGAGATCTCCTTCATTCCCAAGGGCATGACACTTTTCTGCTGCTTTCTTCCAGGTGCTTTGTGCTTTTAGCTCTCATGTATAGATCTATGACCTATGCTGAATTTTTTTTTTTTTTTTTTTGCCTATGGTGTGAGATAAAGTGTATAGATCAACTTTCATACAAGAATATCCAGCCATGCTGGCTCTATTTACTGAACAGACTGTTTTTCCCACTGAATTATTGGTCCTTGAGTTAAAACTCAGTCTTTTCTCTGTTCTGCTGCTTCATGGGTCTATTCTCTTATTACCCCACTGTCTTAACTACTGTAACTTCGTAGTAAGTCTTGAGATCAGTATTGTCAGTCTTACAGTTTTGTTCTCTCTTTCAAGGTTGCTTGCTGCTGCTGCCGCTAAGTCACTTCAGTCGTGTCCGACTCTGTGTGACCCCATAGACGGAAGCCCATCAGGCTCCCCCGTCCCTAGGATTCTCCAGGCAAGAACACTGGAGTGGGTTGCCCTTAGGCTATTTTAAATCCCTTGTGTTTCTTCATCATTTTAAATTTACCTTGTTGATTTCTACAAACACCCCTGCCACCGTTTTCACTTGGGTTTGTTTGTCTCTATAGATCAATTTGGAGTGAACTGACATTTTAACAATATTAAATTGTTTGATCATAAATATATATCTCCATTAATTTAGATTATTTAATTTCTCTCCACGTTGCTTTATAGTTTCCAGGGTATGGATGAGTTTTGGGGGATGTATCCATTAATATTTGATTTCATGTTTCCTGACGCTATTATAATTTGTTTTTCAATTCCAGTTTCTAAATGTTGCTGGGATATGGAATCACAGTTGTTTTGTGCATGTCAGCAGAGTTCAGTCTGATGTTAATCCCCGTCGGTGTATTTTTTTTGGCTGCACCTGAGAGGTATTATGGATCCTAGTTCCCTGACCAGGGATGGAACCTGAGCCCCTGCAGTGGGAGCACAGAGTCGTAGCCCCTGGACCAGCAGGGAAGTCACCCAGTCTGTGTAAGCTCATTCCACACCTTGCCTATTTCACCTGCAGGATCTTTCTTTAGTCTTTTTATATCTTTCATGGCACTCCTATCATGTCTATGCTTTCCTCTGCCTTCCTGATCACGTGCAGTGTTTATAGTGCATGCGTGCTAAGAGGCTTCAGGCGGGTACAACCCTTTGTGACTGTAGCCTGTGAACTGTAGCCCGCCAGGCTCCTCTGTCTGCGGGATTCTCCAGGCAAGAACACGGGCGCAGGTTGCCATGCCCTCCTCCAGGGGATCTTCCCAACCCAGGGATGGAACTTGTGTCTCTGATGTTTCCTCCTTTGGCAGGCAGGTTCTTTATAATTAGTGCCACTTCGAAACCTCGCTATATGTATACTAGTATCAGACCATGGGGTCGCAAAGATTCAGACACGACTGAGTGACTAACACGCACACGTATAGTGCCTTTATAGTTGCTGCTGAGCACCTTTTTCTGCTGATTCCATCACCTCTGCCATTTTTCTGTTTCTCTGTGTAGCTCACGGCTCGCTTTCCTGTCATTTTGAATGTCTGTGCCTTAGATCAGTTTGAGCTGCAATAACAAATTACTGCAGACCGACTGGCTTCAACAACACACGTTTTACTTCTCACAGCTCTAGGGGTTGGGAAGTCCAAGGTCAGGGCCCCAGTGGATCCAGGTCTGATGAAAGCCTGCTTCCTGGTTCACATCTTCTCACGGCGTCCGCACAGGATGGCGAGCAGGGAGGAAGTGGGCTCTCACACGCGTCTCTTCTTATGAGGGCGCTGATCCCCCGGGGACGGGGGTGGGGGCCTTGCACATCCACGCACTGTCGCCCTGGGGGTTCAGCTTCAGCGTGTGAACCTAGGAAGCTGCAAGCACTCAATCTATAGTGGTCTAGACATTGTGTTGGGCACCTGACATTATGAATTTTACATGTTGAAGGCTGAACTTGGTTGTATATCTTTAATTTCGGGATTCATTCATTCTGAAGGTAGCTGTATGATTGGCATCAGGTGGCTCATCTGAGACTTTCTCTCAGGCTCCGTCTTGGCAGGTCCGGGGAGGCGTTTATCTTAACCCTGTTACTCCTAAGACGGTTCCCTTCTGAGGACGCTCCCAGGGTCCTGGGACTTGGAAAGTCGTGGTTGCTGCTAATGCTGAAACCCAGCCTCTGTTCACTGGAGCCGAATAAAAGTACAGAGACAGAGTTTTGGGTGAAGCAGAAAAGAGCCGCTGTGATTGCTTTGCCAGGCAAAGGGGGCCATGGGGGCTTGGACCCTCAAGCCGGTGCCCTCCCTTGAGAGAGGAGAAGAGGGTCTCACAGTCCAGAGAAATCGGGCTGCAGACGAGGGTGCTGGTATGTAATCTTCACCTCAGCAAAGTTTCAGAATCATCCCAGCTGGCGTCCAGCCATCAGCCATCAGAGATTCCGGTGGTCCTAGAGGCCGTCGCTCTCTGACCTTCTTTCTGGAACGAAGGATGCTCCAGAGGAAAGGGCCGTGAGGGAGTGTTTTCTCGAAGTCAGCAACAGGGGCAGAGTGTGGTTCTAACCGGGAAATAATCACTTTCTAGGTGCAGTTCAACAAGCACAGGGGAAAAATATCTGGGCAAGAGTGCTGGGCTGGGCTAAAGGCCGAACGTTTACCACGGTGGGGGCCGTCAGCCGACGTCTGTCACAGCCCTCCCCGCCCTCAGGAGGCCTGTCTCCAGCCTGCAAGGCCTCCGCGGGCGGCCTGCGCCCTTTCTGGGGGCCCTTCCCTGGCTGCGCTCCCCTTCTTCTCAGGACGGCTCTGTGGGCCCCTGTTCCTCCGTGTGCGGGGCCTTCTCTCATCCGCCCGTCTCCCTGAATTCTGGCCCCTGTCTCCTCAGTGCCGTGAGGAGGCCATTCTCTGGGCCGTGCCCCTGCTCTGCACGCAGGAACTGCTCTCAGTGAGAGCCAGGGGACTTCGCAGAGCTCAGACCACAGTCCCTGTCCGTCACCCAGTATCTGAAAACTGTGATTTTATACATTTTGTGGGGTTTTTTGGTTGCTTGATGCAGTACAGGGCGCTTGGTCTCTGCTAATCCCTCGTGGCCGGAAGCACAAATCTTGAGGTCATATTTTGACTGATACATTTAATCTGGTGATCTGATGGGTGCTTATCTCCCCATACGCTTCTGCGACACAGAAGCTCTGATTGCGCATCTTCTGCAGGCTGTTGTAAAAGTGCAGAAGTGAGCCAAGCTTCCCTGCGGTCTTGCATCCAGAGCAGGGACCAGGCAGCAGCAGAGCGGGGACCCGGGCTCCGGGCAGCAGAGATGGAGTGGGTTTAGGCCATCTGGTGTGTGGTCAGGAAGCCGCAGTGGGAGAGTCACATGACACAAGAAGCGTGTGCAGGAAGTCCTCCAGGGTGACCTCTGCGTACACGGGATCCCTCCCCCATATCAGTGTAGCCTCCATAGCTGAGGACGGGCCTGGCACAGCCGGATGGGCTCGGGGCAGGGTCCTGCTTCTCCATCTGAGCATCCAAGGCTGGCATCTCTGTTCTTCCTGGCCTCCTGGGCCGACGGCATGGGGGAGCTGCAGGAGAACAGGGAATGGACATGAGTCTCAGACTTCCAGGCCAGGTTTCTGTCCGCGGCTGGATAACAAAGCGGAACGATGCACCACACCAGGTAAAGAGGAATGAGGGAGTGTGGGAAGAGCAGTGAATCCTTCTTTCCCCTCTGCGTGTTTGTTTGAAAGTGATGGACTTCGCAGGCCTTCCTGCGACGCCCAGCTCCAGCCTGCACCCACCTCCCGGTGAGTTCCTTGAGCCTGGAGCCCTGCAGCTGCCCTCTTGGCATTCCCAGCACATCATCAGCGCCATGGGGGCGAATTAGCAGCGGCCAAGCCGACCCGGCCAGGCTGGGGTTTCACAAACACTCAGTGCTCAGCGTTCTTTTTCAGCCAGAGTGGTCACCTGCCAGGGACCGGTTCTCCAGGGACCCAGAGTTGTGCTGTCCATAGAGCCTTCCCTAACCACGCCAGCCTGAGCCTTCCTACCTGAAGCCTGGTTTCTGAAGATTAGGGTGTGTTTGCCCCAGCAGATCAGTGGTTGCTAGTGAGAGTGTATTTTGGACACATCTGTGGCTTCTAAGTCCCTTCAGTCGTGTCTGACTCTTTGTGACCCCATGGACTGTAGCCGGCCAGGCTCCTCTGTCCATGGGATTCTCCAGGCAAGAATACTGGAGTGGGTTGCCATGCCCTCCTCCAGGGGATCTTCCTGACCCAGGGATCAAACTCAGGTCTCTTGTGTCTCCTGCATTGGCAGGCGGGTTCTTTACCACTAGCACCACCTGGGAAGCTATGCAGTCTTTAGTATTATATATAATATTTTCAAGGAAGGACTATAAGCTGTAAGTATCCTAGCAACATCTACACTTATACAGGTTTTGTTCAGTGGCATCTTGTTGAATGTAATTAAACTGAATTCTTTAAGAATATTTTTCTGCGGAGTGAGCCTGTGCTCTTGCTGGTGTCACCTCTTTTTACACTCTGGATGGGGGACCGGCTAGCACAGCCCATGGCCCGTGGCTGGCCTGCCCTCTCGTCTGTGCAGCTGTCTGAAGTTGCTTTCAGGCTTTACCAGCAGACTTGAGTGGTGGTGTCAGAGACTACACGACCTACAGATTCTAGAGTATTTACTGTCTGGCCTTCCATGGAAAGAGGTTACTGACACCAGTTCTAAATGGGTATTTCTGTATAAAATAGCATGCTGTTCACTCTTGTGTTGAAATGGGAAGAATTCTGTTTCCTAAACTCTCTGGCTCTCTGAGAATACTCAACTGCAGTGCATTCTGCTTTCCTTCCTCCTTAGAGTCACGTCTGTCCTGTTCTCACCACTGTGAGCCAGAGGAGGTGAAAAATCCATTCCCTTCTAGTCCAGGCCCGGCCTTTCTGCCCAGATCAAGCCCCAGAATGAGAGTGGTGAGCATCCTTCTTATTTTGCCTGGGAGGATAATATCCGTCAGTTTGACTCCTGGAAAATCACACTGCAGCTGAGTCTATCTTTGTTCACTTTCCAGGAACCAATGAATTCGACCAACATCTACGATTCACATGAGGACTACTTTGGATTGGCTAATAGTTCAGACTATCTACTGGATGATGAGAGCTTTCTGTGCTCCTTGGAGGAGGTCAGAAGCTTCTCTGGGCTCTTTGTGCCCGTTGCTTACTCCTTAATATGCGTCTGCGGCCTCCTGGGCAATATTCTGGTGGTGGTCACCTTTGCCTTTTATAAGAAAGCCAAGTCCATGACGGACGTTTATCTCTTGAACATGGCCGTGGCGGACATCCTGTTTGTCCTCACCCTCCCGTTCTGGGCGGTCAACCACGCCACCGGTGAGTGGATTTTTAGCAACACCATGTGCAAACTGACCCGGGGCATCTATGCCGTCAACTTCAACTGCGGGATGCTGCTGCTGACCTGCATCAGCCTGGACCGCTACATCGCCATCGTGCAGGCCACCAAGTCCTTCCAGCTCCGCTCCAGAACCCTGGCTCACCACAAGCTGATCTGCCTGGCAGTGTGGGTGGGGTCCATCCTTATCTCCATCTCGACATTCACGTTCAACCAGAAGTACAAGCTGCAGGGCAGTGACGTCTGCGAGCCCCGGTACCACGCCGTGTCCGAGCCCATCCGCTGGAAGCTGCTGATGCTGGGGCTGCAGCTCCTCTTCGGCTTCTTCATCCCGCTGCTGTTCATGATCTTCTGCTACGCGTTCATCGTCAAGACCTTAGTCCAGGCGCAGAACTCAAAACGGCACAGGGCTATCCGCGTCATCATCGCGGTAGTCATCGTGTTTCTGGCCTGCCAGATCCCACACAACATGGTACTCCTTGTGACCGCCGTCAACCTGGGCCGGACGGGCCGCTCGTGCAGCAGCGAGAGGCTGCTGGGCTACGCCAAGAACATCACCGAGGTGCTGGCCTTCCTGCACTGCTGCCTTAACCCCGTGCTCTATGCCTTCATCGGCCAGAAGTTTCGGAGCTACTTTCTGAAGATCATGAAGGACCTGTGGTGCGTGAGGAGGAAGCAGAAGGCTCCGGGCTTCTCCTGCTCCTGGCTGCAGTCGGACACCTTCACATCCCGGCAGAACAGCGAGACCGCAGACAATGACAATCCATCCTCCTTCACCATGTGACGCCCCCAGGCTCGGCGCAGACTGGACAGAAATGCACGGGCGTGGAAACAAAGCAAAAGCAAGTGGGGTCGTTCCTGCAGGATCAGGGCCACGGGTGCTCCGGTGCCAGGGGGGTTCCCACAGGCAGCACCCCCAACTCATCTGACCGGGGATGCCCTGTGCCCCTGTCCCTGATGGCTGGCATTCCACAAAGCAGGCTTTGGGAAGCGCTGGATGAAAACGAACTGCTTACAAGCACGAACACTTTCAGGAATATTTGCAAAGAAGCCTTCAACCACAATTTCTTCTGGTCTTTGCAAAACATCCCACGGCTTAAAAACAAAACGAAACAGGAACAACAATCAAAGGCCCTCACATGACTCATTTAGGCAAAAGATTAAATGTCTTCTGTTGCCATGGTTACTGTTGGTCATCACAGCAGTAAATGGGCTGGCTTGAGCTTTATCTCATTTCCTTGTGATGCACTCAGCTTGCATGCGATTGAGAAAGGGCAGAAGAAAAAACAAGCTCAGAGACCGAAGAGGTGGCCGCATAAGTGCTAGACATGCTGGTCCCCAGGGGTCGGGCCGCTGCGGTCGTCACAGGACATCAGGAAGTAGAGTGTGCTGCATTTCTCTCCATGATGGCAATTCTCTAAAAATCAGTTAGATGAAGGTGCTTAATAAATACTTGTTTAACAAAACATAACAAAACTGGGGCTTCTAGCACAGGTTAAGAGTGAAAGTTGATCAGTCGTGTCCGACTCTTTGTGACCCCGTGGACTGTACAGTCCATGGAATTCTCCAGGCCAGAATATTGGATTGGGTAGCCTTTCCTTTCCGCAGGGCATCTTCCCAACCCAGGAATTGAACTGGGGTCTCCTGCATTGCAGGTGAATTTTTTACCAACTGAGCTACCAGGGAAACCCCAGTTTGAGTTAGTTGTTTAAATTTTTTTAAAAATTAGTTTTAAAAAATTTAGCTGTTTAGAATACTTAAAAAAAAGAACCAGAAAACTACTGAGATAATAATGAAAGGGTTTTTGTTTCTTTCCATTGTGGTGTTAAAGAAAGATGTGTGGAGTCTGGTTGTGACGAGCTTCAAATTAGCTGGCAGAGAGCAAGGGCCATGTTGGTTTCTGCTGCTGTAAAGTGGTTTTACCTGAAGTCTGAGGTTAACTACAGAATCAGATTTTAACAACTCTCTTTGACTTCATAGAAATTTCATAGAACTCAAGTTTTGAAAATGTGTTAATATTTTGGCCACCCGATGCAAACAGCTGACTCACTGGAAAAGACCCTGATGCTGGGAGGGATTGGGGGCGGGAGGAGAAGGGGACGACAGAGGGAGATGGTTGGATGGCATCACCGACTCGATGGACATGAGTTTGAGCGAGCTCTGGGAGTTGGTGGTGGACAGGGAGGCCTGGCGTGCTGTGATTCATGGGGTCGCAGAGAGTCGGACACGACAGTGACTGAACACCCCACCACCAACAAAGTGGAAAAGTATCAGCACATCTGATGGAAACACGAATGTGGGAATTCTGTGCTGGCGCAGTGCTTTTCACTGCTGAGGACCTTGGTTTGATCCCTGATAGGGGAACTGAGATCCCCCAAGCTGTATGGCCAAACAACAAACAGCCTCCCTGCCCCTCTCCCCCAACAAATGTGTATTTGAAAGGTCCTGACATGAACTGCAACAGTACTGGTATGGTTAATGCTGACCAGCATGTTATTTGAGACTTCCTCCTGTTCTTACAAGCCTCAGCTATGTGCCATTCAATGGAATTTCTTAAGTTCCAAAGTCTGTATTTTTTAAACATGGTTTTGGCTTTGCAAAATAAAACTGCTCTGTGGGTGAAGTAGGAATCGTCTTCCAGTCTCAGGGTTCTGCCTGGAGACCCAGGTGTTTAGCGGTCCCACGTCTTTCAAACCTGTTAGCATGTGACTCTAGAAATCAAAGCAGAGGAGGCATCACTCAGATGCTTCTTTCGGTTTGACCAGAGCCCTGATGTGATCTGGGGAAGTGTGTTTCTAAACCCACACAGAAGCTTCGCACAGCTCCTCTGCCCTGGTCCCAGAGGGGTGAAGCTTGCCTCTTTATGCAATAGCCCTTCTCAGATTTCAGCCATAATGAATAAAGATGTTTTGCAAACATGCTATGTACTTTGTTTCATTAAATGGGATCCTTTTTCTTGCTGCTTTGGGCGTCAGAGCAGGTATATCAACAGCCACTTGGAGCTCAGAGGCAGACACCCCCGGTTGACCCGGGACTACTGCATCTCTGCTCTAAGTTAAATGACCCCAGGCTGGTCTTTAACGGCACCCGGGTCTTCTTTCCTCCTTTGTCGTGTCTTCTCTCACAGTCAGGTCTGGCTGGACCTTGAGTGTGTGCTTTTTGCCCCTCCTCTGAATCTTTGCAAACACTGTTGCACCGTGTTTGGGGATCAGCTGCCTGTACTTGGAGGGACAGCGGGTTCATGCCTGCCAGGCTGTTAGTAATAAATCAATCACACGCGCACGCATGATTTCTTGCCCATGCGTATGTGTGTGTTTTTAATATACTGACCAGAATTTTTCCTGGTTTCTGTTACAAAGTAAATGAGATGGTCTTGATCAATTGCTTCTGGATAATTGAGATTTGCACATGTATGGATGTGAGAGTTGGACTGTGAAGAAAGCTGATCGCCGAAGAATTGGTGCTTTTGAACTGTGGTGCTGGAGAAGACTCTTGAGAATCCCTTGGACTGCAAGGAGATCCAACCAGTCCATTCTAAAGGAGATCAATCCTGGGTGTTCATTGGAAGGACTGATGCTAAGGCTGAAACTCCAATACTTTGGCCACTTCATGCGACGAGTTGACTCGCTGGAAAAGAGTCTGATGCTGGGAGGGATTGGGGGCGGGAGGAGAAGGGGACAACAGAGAATGAGGTGGCTGGATGGCATCACCGACTGGATGGACATGAGTTTGAGTGAACTCCGGGAGTTGGTGATGGACAGGGAGGCCTCGCGTGCTGTGGTTCATGGGGTCGCGGAGAGTCGGACACGACTGAGCGACTGAACTGAACTGATATATATGCATAGGTATATATGATATATTAGCAAAGGTGAAAATTCAGGCACCGAATGTTATCTTCCAAATTGTACACTGATTTTCTTCTGATGACGAGAGGCTAGCTCTTAAATGAGGCCAGGAAAGTACAATATTTTAAAATCTGTGTAAGATTTCCGCCAGTGTGCCAGTTCTGGGCATTCTGGGGGGTATCAGGACAGGGTGTGGTCTAAATGAACAGTGTGTGTGCGAGCTCACAGTCTACAGGTGTGTCCCCTTGGGAGGCCTGCTGGAGCAAAGTATCACAGACCAGGCCGCTTGACCAGCAGAAACTGACTTCTCAGTGTCTGAGGCCCTGGTGTGGCAGAGCTGGTTCTTCCTGAGGCCTCTCGCTGGCTTGCAGATGGCTGTCTTACTCCCGTATCCTCATGGCTGTGCTTCTGGGGGGTGGTGTGTGTGTTCTAATCTCTTCTTATAGGGACACCAGTCACATAAGGCCGCATGAGTCACATTAGGGCCACCCTAACGGTATTGTTTTTAACTTAATCAGCTCATGAAGATCCTCTTTCCAAATCTGGGCTTCCCAGGTGGCGTTAGTGGTAAAGAACCCACCTGCCAATGCAGGAGACATAAGAGATGCAGGTTCAATCCCTGGGTCAGGAAGATCCCCTGGAGAAGGGCATGGCAGCCCACTCCAGGGTTCTTGCCTGGGAAATCCCAGGACAAGGATTTGGACAGAGGAGCCTGGCGGCCCACAGTTCGTGGGGTCACGAAGAGTCGGACACAACTGAGTGACTCAGCACACAGGCACTCCTGACACAGTCACAGTTCTGGGGAAGAGGGGCCTCCCCAGTGTGTTACTCTGCGGGTCACAAGTCCAACTAGCCCATAACGACTAGGCTTCTGCAGGCAGAGCGGCTCTTCATACCCGAGTTGGTTTCAAACCTGACAGCTGGTTTCCGGGTGGTGCCCTCCTCCCTGGTAAGGTGGGTCCCGGGCAGTCGTTCCCACTGCGGGCGTCAGTTCTCAGGTGGGCTCCCCGCTAGATGTGGACAATGACGGTGCTGTGGTCCTGGGCGGACACCCCTGCCTGCTGCTGTGCTGATGCTCCCGCTGCAGACGGGCCTCCCCTGGGAGCCTCCGCTGGTCACCTGCCCCCTTCATCCTGCCCTGGGGGCGGGGGTGGACCTGCTTCCCCAGCCCCACCCTCAGCTCCGTACGGGGCATTCCCCCAAACCAGGGCCACTTCTGTGCTCCATGCAAGAGGGCACCCTCTTCTCTCGGGGACCTCTGGGTGGTGGGCAGCGGCTGTGGCTGCAGAAACAGCTCGGATGGTGCCAGTGGAGGGGGCGCCCCATGCGCCCGCCCATTGGCACAGACAGGGTATCCCTGGCTCGAGGCTGCAGAGGCCCCTGCTGTCTGATCAGCAGCCCGTAGCCTCCCTCACAACTGCGGGGAGAGTCAGGGCTTCACACGTGCGGTCGGACGAGTGGAATCGCAGCACCCCCTCTCACGCGGTGCCTGCTGCCCCGAGGGAGCCGGAGGGACACCCTCGCTGACCTCGAGCTCAGGGACTCTACACGCGGGGAGGCTGCAGAACCAGCGCTCAGACTGAGCAGCTGGGGCTTATAGTCTCCTGTTATGATTCTGCAGCTCACTGAAAATGGACAGATTGCTTTCTCACATTCTTTCTAGAGTCAGTCAGTCAGTGAGTTCAGTCGCTCAGTCACGGCCGACTCTTTGCGACCCCACGAACCGCAGCACGCCAGGCCTCCCTGTCCATCACCAACTCCGGAGTCCGCCGAAACCCGTGTCCTTCGAGCCCGTGATGCCATCCAGCCATCTCATCCTCTGTCGTCCCCGTCTCCTCCTGCCCTCAATCTTTCCCAGCATCAGGGTCTTTTCAAATGAGTCAGCTCTTTGCATCAGATGGCCAGAGTACGGAGTTTAAGCTGAGCTGTTTTGTTGTGTAGTCTTCAGCTCCGAGGATAAAGAAAAAAACGTTTTGTGTGATGAAGACTAAGGAATGTAGAAAAAAAATTGTCCTTTCCTTCTCCTTGAGAACTCAGACTACTGTCTCCTCCCTGGGGACCCGGACTGCTTATCGGGCTGCCTGGGAACTGACTCTCTCAGCTGGACGCTGAGCGACTGCGCACACACTCCTGAGTCCGCGGGAGACGGAGGGGGCGGACCTCCCGGGTGGGATGCTGCCGCCACCTGCTGGGCACAGTCTGCGCTTGCGGGAGGTCCAGGCGACAGAGGCCCCAGCATCTCAGAGGGCAAATCCGGCCAGGGTACGTCCCGTCTTCACGCGAGGTCAGTGGGGGACGGGCGGCCGCCCTGGAGATGCCGTCAGAGGTGGCCGGCAGCCTGGCCTTCGCAGGGAGCTGTCCTTGGCCGTCTTTCCAAGTCTGCACCCCGGACCCAGAAAACCTGGTGTGTGGTTGGGTCTCATACTTCTCTCCACGAACACTTCGGTCCCACCTAAAATGCCAGCTTTGCCAACAAAGGTCCGTCTAGTCAAGGCTATGGTTTTTCCAGTGGTCATTTATGGATGTGAGAGCTGGACTGTTAACAAAACTGAACGCTAATGAATTGATGCTTTTGAACTGTGGTGCTGGAGAAGACTCTTGAGAGGCCCTTGGACTGCAAGGAGATCCATCCAGTCCATTCTAAAGGAGATCAATCCTGGGTGTTCATTGGAAGGATTGATGTTGAAGCTGAAGCTCTAACACTTTGGCCACCTCATGCGAAGAGTTGACTCATTGGAAAAGACCCTGATGATGGGAGAGATTGAGGGCAGGAGGAGAAGGGAACGACATAGGATAAGATGGTTGGATGGCATCACCGACTCAATGGACATGAGATTGGGTAAACTCTGGAAGTTGGTGATGGACAGGGAGGCCTGGCGTGCTGCAGTCCATGGGTTCGCAAAGAGTAGGACAGGACTGAGAGACTGAACTGAACTGAAAATGCCAGCGTTGCTGTTCCCATTTGACTTGATGGGGAGGTGAGACTCGCAGGTCCCATGGGACCCAAGCTGAGTGTGGCAGGGGTCTCAGGGGCCCGGGGGAGCAGACGCAGAGCCCTCTGTGTGGGAATCGTGATGAGTCTCCTGTTAAGTCAGAGCTGGGCTTCCTGCACTCTCCCCTGGTGGCGTTCATACCCTGCGCCCCCAACCTGGGGGAGAAGGAATCTGTTGATGGTTTACGGCTGAAGGAGAGATGCTGCCAGATGCTTGCCAGGAACTCGGGTACCAAGGTTTCCACAGGCCAGTGGCTGTTACCATGGTTACTAGACAGCTGGGCAGAAGCAGGAGGGGAGTGGCCCCCGTTGCCAGTGCCCAGGAAGGCCCTTCCGTCCTGCGGTCTGGTGTGAGTGGGCAAGGAGGCTGGGAGACCCCCCCCCCATCAGAATCCGCTGGACGCCCCCTCCCGTCTCTTGCCCAGGGAGGACGGCAGGGTCCCAGCGTCTGCCTCTCTGTGGATGAACCGCCTCACTTTATCAGCTCTCCACACACACACCTTAAATGTCAGGATGGGAATTTAATTTTCAAGTAATGCAATGGCTGAGTTACCACAGTTTCCAGGGGATTTTGCTACTTTGTTTTTTTTGTTTTCTTCCTTTATCTTAACACTGTTTGCCTTCGTGTTGGCAAAAGTCATAGCCAATGCATTTTTCCAGGCAGACAGCTCTTCAGATTTTATGATGCTGGTGTTTGGAATCACACTAAATGTTTTAGAGTAAATTAAAGCTCTAACTGCTTACAGGCTTGTCATGGGGTAGCAGGATTGGGGGGCGGTTCTCAGTAAATAAAAGTATGATAGCATCAGAGTTCTAGTAAAAACGAGAAAAGTGATTCACGAGAGAGTTCTAGAGTTTTGCCCACTCGACACAGAAATTCAAGTTAGAAATCAAAAGGATCTGCCTGCGACTCCCCCTGAGCTGCGCTCACGGCAGCTTGGAAGAATTATTTCCGCAAAATACATTTATTTTCTCTAGTATGGTGAGTGTGTTCACATTCAAGACTCCTGATCAGGCTTAAAAAGTTTCTTTTGCCTGTATTTTAAGTTTGGAAATAATTGCTATAATTAAATATATTTGTTGAGTTTTAATAACTTGGACTGAAAGGAGATCGATTCACTCAATCCTAAAGGAAATCAACCCTGAATATTCATTGGGAGGACTGATGCTGAAGCTGAAGCTCTAATACATTGGCCCATTTGAAAGAGCTGGCTCATTTGAAAAGACCCTGATCCTGGGAAAGACTGAAGGCAAAAGGAGCAGCAAAGATGAGGTGTTTGGATGGCATCATTGACTCAATGGACGTGAATCTGAGCAGACTCTGGGAGACAGTGGAGGACAGGGAGCCTGGAGAGCGGCAGTCCATGGGGTCAGAAGGGGTCTAACTCAGCTTAGTGACTCAGAAACAACAACAGCGAAACTAACCGAGACTTGTAGCTCAGCCCTGGGGCTTGTATTTCATGCAGGTGTTGGACCAGGCTAGGGCTGTGGTGAGACCTGGCTGCTTTTTTCTTACAAAGTGAAAAACCGTGTCATGTGAGGGCACAGCTTCTAGAGCGGTGTGGGCTTTTGTCCAGAGGTGGGGCAAAAGTGGGCTTGAGTCCCTCGGACTCTCCCTGCAAGGAGATCCAACCAGTCCATCCTGAAGGAACTCAGTCCTGAATATTCATTGGAAGGACTGATGCTGAAACTGAAACTCCAATACTTTGGCCACCTCATGCGACGAGTTGACTCACTGGAAAAGACTCTGATGCTGGGAGGGATTGGGGGCGGGAGGAGAAAGGGACAACAGAGAATGAGATGGCTGGATGGCATCACCGACTGGATGGACATGAGTTTGAGTGAACTCCGGGAGTTGGTGATGGACAGGGAGGCCTGGCGTGCTGTGGTTCATGGGGTCGCAAAGAGTCGGACACGACTGAGCGACTGAACTGAGCTGAACTGAAAAGCAAACTTGTCCTCTGCGCTGAACTCCCGTGTGTCTAACAGGGCTGTGCGAACACAGCCTGATCTGACAGGAGCTGAATCTATCCAAGAATGTACAGTTTCACGTTGAATGAAAACCAAATGCATGTGCTCTGGGGACTCCGGACTGTCCCTGACGCAGGCAAAAGAAGATGGCAGAGCAAAGCCAGGGGTGGGGGTGACGTGTGTTGGGGAGAAGCGAGGCCCTCAGAGGACAGGAGGGCACTGGGGCTGGGAGGGAACAGAGGCTCAGGTGAAGCCAACGCTGAGAGCCTGGAGGAGAGGCGCGCCGGGAGCCGGGGCTGGGGCTGGGAGGGAACGGAGGCTCAGGTGAAGCCAACGCTGAGAGCCTGGAGGAGAGGCGCGCCGGGAGCCGGGGCGGCGGAGATGGAGAGAAAGCGCCAAGAGCAAAGCTTCGGACGACCGCCCTGACAGCCGAGCTGAGATCACTGCTGGGTAACGGGAAGGAGAGAGCAGGGGCGGGGACAGCGCTCCTCCCTGAGCGGCAGGCAGGTGTGCACACACGTGCAGGCATTCATTTAAAGGGCCTGGCTCCTACGCCCGCGCGCTGCAGGCTCCAGCGGGTTTCTGCCTTCGGGTCTGAGCGCAGAACGCCGCCTTCTCCGGGAAACCCAGGGTTCTGCCTCTCAGGCCCCCTCCTGATCGGACGAGGCCCACCCCGTCAGGAAGGGTGAGCCCCTCCCCTCACAGGCAGACACTGACCCGTCCACCGACGCCTCCACGCAGCGCCTGGATTGGGGTCTGGTGAGACACTGGGCACCCAGGTCTGGCCGTGTGGACACAAAGTAACCGTCACGCGGCCCGAAGAAGGGAAACTGAAAAATGCATTTGAAACTCAGTGAGGTGTAGATTGGGCTTCCCAGGTGGTCAGTGCTTTAGGGTATGCGTCCGTCAGCGAGCCTGCTGCTCAGAGCTCAGTTGGCAAAGAATCTGCCTGTGATGTGCAGACCTGGGTTCAATCCCTGGGTCGGGAAGATCCCCTGGAGAAAGAAGTGGCCACCCACTTCAGTCTTCTTGCCTGGAGAATCCCAGGGACAGAGGAGCCTGGCAGGCTACAGTCCATGGGGTCACAAGAGTCAGACACGACTTAGTGACTAAATCACCACCACCATAGGCCAATGAAGCCATTTCAGTGTTCACTTACTATGATGATGTGGACTTCCTGGTAGTGATGTACCTTGATCATGTGGGCTTCCCAGGTGGCTCAATGGTAAAAAAAAAACCTGCCTGCCAATGCAGGTGACGTGGAAATGTAGGTTCAGTCCCTGGGTCAGGAAGACCCCCTGGAGGAGAGCATGGCAGTCCACTCCAGTGTTCTTGCCTGGAGAATCCCAGGGACAGAGGAGTTTGGTGGGCTGCAGTCCACGGTGTCGGACATGACTGAGCACACACACAGCGGCAGGGAAGTGCAGACCGGAGTCCACGAAGTCATAGCTGCTCGCAGGGACCAGGAGGGCCACCCAGTGGCCAGGACAGACTGGCAGGGAAGTCCACTCCAGGGCAGGGCTTCACCCCCATCAAGGCCTGGGGGGAGGTCTGTTCCCAGGGCTGGCAGGTCTGCCAGTTTTCGAAGAAGAGGTGAAAATCTAGACTTTTAAAAATGTAGAGTCTTGGGTCTTCTTAACTACGTGTAGTATAAGGCAAATTAAAAATTACTTGTGAGTCAATCAGAAGCCTTCTGTGGGTGGAACACAGTCTTCAGGCAGCTGTTAGAATTCTGAGAGGGACAAGGATTTAACCATCCAGACACAGCAGCAGCCTGGGAAGGCCCCTCCTGCACCCCTGGGTGGTCAGCTGGGTGCTGTGATGGTGCAATGTACAGACAGGTGGCCGGTGCGTGCCAGGTGGCCGGTGCAGGGCTGTGCAGGGCCTCTGAGGCTGGGCCTGGGACCCTCTCTCCCCGTCCGTCTCCCACGCCTTGTGCAGCACACCCACATCTCCATCCTCTGCCCTCTGAGCCTCACGCGGGACCAGGAATGCCCTGGGGCACGGTCTCCACTCTGCTCTCCCCTACAGGGAGGTAAAGTGGGTCATAGGACAGAGACTCTCACGTTGAGCAAACTGCCCCGTTTGAATGCGAACATGGAAACCGCCTGTGCCGCTTGTCCAGGGGCTGGACTGACAGAGAGAAGCTCCCATCAAGTCCCCGATGGCCCAGCCTGGGGTGGGGAGTGCCGGGGAGGCGGTGGGGCTGGTGAACTTGGGGTGTCAGCCTGGGTACTGGGGGGCAGCAGGGGAGGGTGTGAAAAGGGCCGGAACCTCACAGCTCCTGGTCTCCCATTTTCTGACCGCAGTTGGAAGACGGCTGCTCTGGCCACCCTCCCAGCCATCCTTCCAGTGAACGGTCATCTCCCTTTCCAGATGGAGACGCGGGCCCCACCCGATGATGGGTTAGAGTTTCCCTGGCCAAAGGGCAGGGGAGCTGAACCTCCAGCTGAGGCTGGAGCACTCCAGGGGATGGCAGCCCTCCCGCCCTGACTCCAGGCTCCCAGGGGTCCCATGCCTGAGGCTGGGCACAGTGGGCCCTCGGCTCTGCGTCCAGGGAGTGGCTTCTCTGACCACCCTTAGGACACATGTCTTCCAGCCTACGGTTCCTGTGAAAAAGAGGCTTAGAAGTGGGAGCTGTTTGAGATCTCAGTGGATTACAGAGCGGGGGGGCCGCAGAATGAACCTGCTGTGGACCCAGTTCTCGCCTTCTTCTCCGTCTCTGAAGTCATCAAGTGTTTTCCTGATTTTCAAAAAACGTTTCTCCCCTTCACATCCCTTGGGAGGGCTACTATAAAAGCGAACAAGCAAAACCAGAAAATGATAAGGGCGGCCAGGAGGTGGAGAGACTGGAGCCCTCGTGCTCTGCTGGCAGGAGTGTAAACTGGTGCAGGCGCTGTGGATGCAGTGTGGGGAATCCTCAGACAACTGGAACTAGAGTCCTGGGGTCCAGCCTTCCTCTGCTGGGACAGCCTCTGCCCATTTTAAAAAGATCCCTATTAAACGGTGAGTAAAAGTGAATTTTTAAACTTTAAAATCAGGCTGATTTGTGTATGTATTTATTCTGCAGATTTATTAAGCATCTACTGTGTGCCAGGCCTGGTGCAAGGAGCCTCCAGGGCAGGGAGCCCAGATGGGAGGCCCACAGGGGCCTGTGGGTCAGGGTGAGGCAGGCTGCAGGCAGCGGGCAAGGGGCGGCAGGGGGTGCTCCCAGGACAGAGTCTGGAGCGTCCCAGGCTGGAACCTGCACCTGCAGGACGTGTGACCCAGGCGGGTGCAGCGGCTGCTAGAGTCTTGAAAGGGGAAGGAGAAGGTGGCTGGGATTTTCAAAACGCGACGGCGTGATCTGAGCAGAGAAAGAAATTCATTTCTCGTACGGAAATCTGGGTCAGAGCTGAGGCAGGGCTGAGATTTGCAAGACGCACAGCAAGGCTGGGGACCCGCCGCCTTACAAGAAGCGAGTCACGGGAGAAGAGAAACCAAAACCTGCTGCTGCAGCAAAGTGGTTGTGGTTTCGACGCCCGCCGTACACTGTCCGCTCACACTTCCATTCTGAGTCACGTCCTGACTCAGAGAAGATAATCTGGAGGAGACGGCCTCCGTGCTCCACGTCTTTAAAGAAAAGGCCCACCCGAGTGCAGAGCTGGCATCTGATACGAGAGGCAGGACCAGGCGACCAAAACATCCTGAGGTGCCTGGAGGATCCTGAACGCTCCACACACACAAGTTTGTCCCGTTTCACAGGCTCCTTAGAAAATACACAGAAAGGAATTACTGGAAGGAAAGAATAGCAATAAAGCTTTGATTCAGCAGAACTGCTGGACACCCGGCTCGGGAGGCTGTGCTGAGTGTGCGTAGGTGCAAAGCTGGGTCCCCAGAGGGACCACAGACTTGTTGGGACGTAAACAGAGATTGTTGGTTGAGCAGATCACGTGGAAACAGCCAGGCAGCACCTGCCGTGCGTGGTGTCCGGGGCCAGGCTCTGTGCCCACAGTTTCGTGTATTGTTTCAGCCACACGATCGCCCCGTGTGGTCTGTTTCTCCTGTCCTCATTTGACAGGAGAGGAAAGTTCAGAGCAGTTGGATGAGCTGTCCCAGGTCACAAGGCAAGGAAGTCATGGAGAAGCATGCTGACACGGGGCCGGGGCATGACCGCTGACCCCGGGGCTCTCAGCCTGGCTGCACGGTGAAAAAACGGACACTGCTGCTCAGTCGCGTCCGACTCGACGACCCCGTGGACTGTAGTCCACCAGGTTCCTCTGTCCATGGGCTTCTCCAGAAAGAAGTGGGTTGCCACTGCCTTCTCCAGGGGGTCTTCCTGACCCAGGGATCAAATATCCCAGGTCTCTTGCATCTTCTGCATTGGCAGGCAGATTCTTTACCCTGGAGCCACCTGGGAAACCCAGTGAAATTCAAGAAGGGACTTCAACCCTACCCATGCCTCCAAGACCAACCGAGTCAGAGCCCCAGGGTGAGCTGAGGCATCCAGATTTCAAAAGTTCCCGGACTGACCCCACAGCGAGTCCAGGAGACGGTCACCAGGACCCTGAGAGGCAGAAGTTCTGTGACGAGACCCCCCCGTTTGGCCCCCTGGGTGTGGGCAGAGCCACTGGCCCCAGCGTCGTGGAGCGAGCCTGGCAGGATGGCGTGTGGGAAGCAGTCAGTGCCCCGTGTGTGCCAGCAAGCCTGTCCAGACGGTCCTGTGGGCTGGCTCTGCCCACCCCCACCCCAAGGGTGCCTGATGTCTAGATGGCTACTTGTTTTCAGGGTGTGGATTTACCTGCATAGGGACATAAATGTCATCAGCACGAGAAAGGTTAGTTTCTTAACTGTCACCCTAACTGGGTTATCCATAAGGTTTATGGGGAACTTATCATAACATGAGAAATGCATATATTGAACGTTAGTTTAAGTTCAGTTCTGTTTCTCATTTGTGTCTGACTCTGCGACCCCATGGACTGCAGCATGCCAGGCTTCCCTGTTTCTTTAAAGCAGCATTTAAAATTGTGTATGCAGTAAGATCAAAGGAAGAAAGATGGAGACAGTTCTTTTCTTTGAGAAGAAGAAACGCAGCTTGGAAGGCCCACATCAGACAGTTTCACTCAGCGGCGCCACACCTCATCCCGTCCTGTTTCCCTTCTAAGCCCTTTGAAACTGTTCACTCGGGAGGAGCTGAACTCTGAGAAGAGAGCGCAGTGTTGCTGGGGACCCACGTTCCCCGGGACCCCCGGGCACCCTGTATGCCGAGGACTGGTGGTCGACACCCTTCAGGGGCACAGTAGAAAGGTCAGGCCCACATTTCAAGTCTGGTTCTGGCAAGGAGCCTCCGTGGGAGGCACACAGAACCTGGAGAGGAGGTAGCTTTGCCGTTTTTTGTTGCCTAATTCCAGCAGTTCTAACCTTAAATACTGCAGCAATCATAGAGCCACCTTCTGAGAAAAGCAGAAGCCTCTCCCTGGGGGCGGTACAGGTAAAGGTCATGTGAGGCCCCAGTGTCGGCTGCCTGGGGCCCAGCCCGACAGGCAGACTCTGGGACCCAGTGATCCAGGCAGATCCCGGGGCCCAGAGATATAGGCAGATCCATGACCCAGTGCTTCAAGTGGACCCCGGGACCCAGCCCTACTGGCGGACCCCAGGACCCAGTGCTCTAAGCGGACCCCAGGACCACCTAGTGATACAGGCAGATCCTGGGACCCAGTGATACAGGCAGATCCCGGGACCCAGTGCTCCAAGCGGACCCCAGGACCACCCAGTGATATAGGCAGATCCTGGGACCCAGTGATACAGGCAGATCCCGGGACCCAGTCCTACAGGCGGACCCTGGGACCCAGTGCTATAGGCGGACCCCAGGCCTCTTCTAAGCATCTCAGAGTCTCTCTGGGGTGGCTCCACGGCCTTGAGCAGAGAACAGATGACGCAGATATGAAGGTGACGTTCTAAGTCCTCTGTCAGCACCTTGGGCTGCACATCTGGGACGTCATTTAAGAGAGAGAGGAGAAGAGGCAGTTGTTGCCAGTGTCCAGGGGCTCTGCCCACCTTCTCTGCGGTGGCCTTGCACCTGGCCGGTCCCCAGCTGCCTTGATCAGGACTTTGTGCCGTGGGCATTGGGTGGAAAGCACGCTCTCATACGCAAAGCAGTGTCTCATGCCGAGTGCTCCTCCCGGGAGGCTCAAACAGAGCAGGGGAAGCAGACGGAGTCTCTCTCAGAAGCACGTAGCTGTTCAAACCTTAGAGAGTTCTACAAGCACTATTGAGAGGTTTAGTAAGACAGCACTCCTAATAATAAAGGTAGGCACTGACCATGCTATCTTGGGTGTGACCTGTAACTTATACAAGTGAGGCTCAAGTTTATCAAACCGCGGTGAGCTAAGCAGAGCTGAGCACAGGACGCTTACACCCGGCGGAATGTCGGTTACCACAGTCGGCACAGTAGGTGCAAAAGAGCAGCTCGCATTTACAAACCAGCACAGGGAGTTAGAGTGACTTGCCAACGCCGAAGAGTCAGAACCACACCAGCCATGCCGCCTTCCTCCTCCTCCCCCTCCGTCACCGGACACCAGAGCATCTTTCCTCGGGTATGAGCGTGGGGCCATAATTGAGCAGCTCAGCCTGCCTCAGCATTGTGTCAAGGAGGCTCTGCTGGCTCAGTTTTGAGGAGTGGCTCCATGAGGCTACATCGCTGGAGGACATCCTGGTGAATGGTGAGCAGTGTGTAGTGCTGAATCCTGACTTCCCATCCTGCTGGCTTGCCCCTGCGGGAGTCGTCCTGGAGACGGGGAAGGGTGGGCGGTCCTCAGGAGTCCGAGTCTCTGAGCTCCCAGCCCGGGGCCTCTGCATGCGGCCTGCGGGCCTGCAGGGTGAGGGTGTAGAAGAGCTTGCGGTAGGAGTGCCGGAAGGCAGGGCTGGAGAAGCAGTAGACCACGGGGTTCAGCACACCCTGCAGGTAGGTGAGGCTGCCGGTCACGTCGGTGGCGTGGACCACGGCGCTCAGGAGCCTGCAGGCGCGCGCCCCCCGGGAGGCAGCCAGCAGGACGCGGGCCACGAAGCAGGGCAGAAAGCACAGCGCGAACAGCACGGCCACCGCGCCCACCAGCGCCCGCGCCCGCCGCAGCTTGGGCTGCTTGTCCGGCTCCCGCAGCCGCTTCCGCAGGGTCCGGAGGATGCCTGTGCTGCAGAACAGGATGAGGCCGAAGGGCAGGATGAACTGGACGAAGAAGAGAGCCTCCTGCCAGAGGAGACGGAAGGAGGGCTCTTCCTGGGGTTCGGAGCTGGGGCACTCCCCCTCCGAGAGGAACGCGCTCTGGTGGGTGAGTGCGGCCATGAGCAGCCAGACCAGGGCCGAGATGCCCCAGGCCGCCCGCAGGGACAGCGCGTTGACCCTGAGCCTGGAGTGGGCCACCCGGAGGTAGCGGTCCAGGGTGACGGCCGTGAGGAAGGCTACGCCCGCCCCGCGGCACAGGGCGCGCAGGAAGAGCAGTGCTTGGCAGGACGCGTGCCCCAGGCCCCAGCTCTTGCGTCTCAGGTAGAAGGCGGCGTGGAAGGGCAGGCAGGAGGCCAGCAGGAGGTCCGCCAGCACCAGGTTGAGCAGGTAGACAGCGTAGGGCTTCCACACCTTCAGGCGGAAGAAGAAGGTCCAGAGCGCCACGGCGTTGCCCAGCGTGCCCAGCCCGCACTCCAGCAGCAGCAGCGAGGCCGTGGCCACCTCCGCCGCGTGGCTGTGCTCCGAGCAGTTGGGCGGCAGCATGTCGCGAGTGCCTGCTGTCCGTCCGTCCGGGGGCCGAGGCTTCGGGAGCGGAAGGCAGAGACGGAGCCCAAGGCTGCGCTGGTTCCCACGGGGACAGACAGCACACTGGCAGCATCTGGATGAAGTCAAAGTAAAATCTGTTTGGGGAAAGAGGATCCGGAGCAGAGGGAAAAACCCCTGCAGTTTTGTTTTGCCCTGAAAAAGGGGAAATTGTGTTTCACTTCCCGTCGTCCTGTGTTACATCCAGCACTTTATCCTGAGGGTCTGTGTGTGGCCCCTGAGGGTCTTGGGAAGTTCAGGAAGACTTTATAAAGTGAAGGTCATGGTGGGAACAGATTGTTCTCGAGTTTGCACTGTCTTCCGACCGTCAGCCCGGGTGCTGCGATCCCCAAGAAGAGGACGCGGCCGACCCGGTCATTCGACGGTTGCCCGCTTTCACTTGTCCTTTTGTTTCATCAGAGCTGATCTTCTGTTGAGGAGAAGATCCTGCCCTCCCCTCCCACACTCCCCGCGCGGGGACCCGCACCCCTGCGTCTCCACGGGCTTGGAAAGCAGAGTAAAATCAATGAGCGGTTTGGACGCACAGACTCCACCAGCGTGTCTGGTCCACGAGCCCAGGGACACGCTCTGTGTGCCTGACGCACAAGCAGAGTCAAACAGTAAACGCGGGGAACCCGTCATCCCGGCGCACCCTGCCCCTCATCCTCCCGGGGCTTGGCCCGCGGTTCACCCTGATTCTCCCTGTTTCTGTCCAGCCTGAATTTTCTTTCTCTCTTTTCTGACTTCATGACATGCAGGATCTTAGTTCTCTGACCAGGGATTGAACCTGTGCCCCCTGCAATGGCAGCGTGAAGTTCTTACTGCTCTACCACTAGGGAAGTCCCTGTTCAGCCAGGTTTGAGCTTTGGAGTCAAACAGAGTTTCGTTCCATCCGGCTTCTCCACTGAGCAGCTCTGCGGGGTGAACGGGGACGTCTGCGTTCAGGGTCCCTGTGTCTGAGATGCTCTCACACGCACGGCGCTCTGCACCGTTATCTGGGACTTCACGGGGGCCGGACGCGTGTGCCGCAGTCGTCATTAACCTCTGTCCAATGCTTAGACTTTTAGCAAAGCTCTTTGCTCCCGACGCAGTGATACAATTCCACACCTGACTTCAGTTCTGTGTGCTCTGACACCTTCGTTTCTGAGACCTGAGCTGGAAGCTTCAGGAAGTTTTTCAATGGTGAGGATTACCAGCTGCTGCAAGTTCACCGCGTTTCAGGCACCGTCGTGTGCTCACGTGTGTTATTGTCGTGTGCTCACGTGTGTTACTGTCGTGTGCTCACGTGTGTTATTGCAATGAACCGACTGGTACGAGGTGCAGAAGGTACAGGTCTAAGCTCTGCATCGTGGGTCAGGGCGTGGCGGCTCAGAGAGCTGAGGTCCCTGGCTCCAGGTTACCGGGCGGTGAGCGGCAGGAGCCGGGTCCTCCCAGCCCAGAACCCGCGTCCCAGCCACACTGCCCATGGCTTCCACACCTGCAGCAGCCTCACACCTGTGTGCGTGGAAAGTCCAGGTCTCAGCCAGCGCACCACAGCCTTTGATCTGCGATTTGACTTGTCCTCCTTCTTGCTGTAATTTTATCAGCTTTTCTTTCCAACTGAACCGCCAGCCCTCACATTCTTCCGTCTCTGGCTCCTCTTAGTTCCTAAGAAGGTATGTTTGCAGAATTGTCTAAGCTTTTGCAATTGCGGAAACGTCCCACCTGGTACCTCCAGCGACGCCTCCAGGGTCGCGAGAGGATGCGTTCGTTGCAGCTGAGGACTGGCTGGAGACCACCAGCTCATCTCCAGGGATGCTGTGGTTCATGGTGACACCCAGGAAAGTTGGCACTTATTCAACTGCTCAGGGACAGAAGTTACACAAACGCAGGAAAGAAACGGATTAAATCATTTCAACTCATTGAAAACTTGGAGAGACCTTTAAAGTTACTACCCCTTGACTGCAGATTCACAATATACCAAAAACTTTCTAAATTATAAATATTCTAGCTCAATAGGTAACATAAACATTAATAATTATATATTTTCCTTTTAAATATAAAAGGAAAATAATTATGTATTTTTAATATATAATTATTTATATAATATAAAAGTAATTATATGTTTCCTTTTAAATATAAAAAATCAAACTTATAGAGTTAAAAAAAATTCTGCTTCTTTTTATCAGCATACTGGTGTGTTCTCCTTACTTCTGGAAGATGATATTGTCCTTTAAGAAGTCTGTTGTGATCCGTACAGTCAAAGGCTTTGGTGTAGGCAATAAAGCAGAAATAGATGTTTTTTTGGAACTCTCTTGTTTTATCTATGATCCAACGGATGTTGGCAATTTGATCCCTGGTTTCTCTACCTTTTCTAAATCCAGCTTGAACGTCTGGAAGTTCATGGTTTACATACTGTTGAAGCCTGGCTTGGAGAATTTTGAGCATTACTTTGCTAGCGTGTGAGATGAGTGCAATTGTGCGGTAGTTTGAGCATTCTTTGGCATTGTCCTTCTTTGGGATTGAAATGAAAACTGACCTTTTCCAGTCCTGTGGCCACTGCTGAGTTTTCCATATTTGCTGGCATATTGAGTGCAGCACTTTCACAGCATCATCATTTAGGATTTGAAATAATTCAGCTGGAATTCCTTCACCTCCACTAGCTTTGTTCGTAGTGATGTTTTCTAAGGCCCACTTGACTTCATATTCCAGGATATCTGGCTCTTGGTGAGTGATCACACCATTGTGATTATCTGGGTCATGAAGATCTTTTTTGTACAGTTCTTCTGAGTATTCTTGCCACCTCTTCTTAATATCTTCTGCTTCTGTTAGGTCCATACCATAGATGTTCTTTATTGAGCCCATCTTTTAATGAAATATTCCCTTGGTATCTCTAATTTTGTTGAAGAGATCTCTAGTCTTTCCTGTTCTATTGTTTTCCTCTATTTCTTTGCACTGATTGCTGAGAAAGGCTTTCTTATCTCTCCTTGCTGTTCTCGGGAACTCTGCATTCAGATGGGTATTTCCATCTGAATTTCAGTCTTTCCTTTTCTCCTTTGCCTTTAGTAAAGAAACAGTCAAATATACAAAATGTGATAAATTTGCTTTACAGGACTTTGTGCTTTTCTTGAGACATTTCCTTCTGTCCCAGCTTGTGAAATCCCAGAAACCCTTCTGTGGTGCCCGTGCCAGTGAGCAGATTTGGTCCACAGGGGATAGGCTCCCAGAGGGCAGCTTTGGCGAGGGTCCCTGCAGGACCCACGTAGTGGCAGGGACCCCATGCTGCTGTTGAAATTTCCATGCTATGAGTGAAACGAAGGTCCCTGGAAGCCGTGCCACATGGAGGAAAGGCAGGGAGAAGGGGTGTCGCCTCTGGGGACCTGCACTTGCTGGAGGAGCCCTCACACCTGGGGAAACTCACCAGAAGGGGCTTCAGCGAGGGGTTGGGAGTGAGCAACATTCAACCAGGGCCCCCTTTCTCCTTCCAGACTGAGGATCCACATGGGAGCTCGGAATCTGGACGACGTGTGGGCAGGGCGGCAGCTACTAACGTTTGGTAAGGTGGCAGGTCTTCTCCTGCCTTAACCACACGTGGGCCGCAGCGCGATCTTCGGTTCAGCCACTCAGCCGTGGCCGACTCTGCGACCCCGTGGACTGCAGCTTGCTGTTCATGCAGCGACTCAGATGGACCCAGAGGCGGCCACACTAGGTGAATAAGTCAGAGGGAGACAAGCACCGCATGCCGTCACTCACGCGTGGAGCCTAAAGGCTGACACACATGAGCCGGGCAGAGAGGACAGGCGTGCGGGCGCCAAGGGGCTGGGGAGGCTGGGGGACGGATGTCCTGGGAGTTTGGGGTTAGCAGACGCCAGCTACTACATACAGGATGGTAAACAGCCAGGTCCTACTGCAGAGCACAGGGAACTGTTTCCAACTTTCTATAATAAACCATAATGGGAAAGAATAAGAAAAAGAATGCACATCTGTGTAACTGGGTCACTTTGCTGTACGGCAGATTTTAGCACAGCATTGTAAATCAACTGTATTTCAATAAAATAATTTTTTTAAAAAGCCCTCATGTGATGATGGACTTGTCAATACGGACAGTGTGGGCACACGTGTGTCTGTCTGGGCATCGCAGGTCTCTGCATTGAGCTGAGAGGAGCTCAGCTGGCTTTTGGGGAAGACGCCTGCTCCATCAGATCTTTCAAATTTGCTTTGCAGGTAATTTGGCTGCATTAGGTGACTTCCTGACTGTCGTTAGGACGCCGTGGCCCCTGGCTTGCGCTCCACCCCACACCTGGACCAGGGGCGGTGGTGCTGTGGCCCTGAGTCTGCGTCCCTCTCCTCGCCATCCTGGCAGAGTCTGGGGGGCAGGGGGGCGGTCAGTGCAGCCGCCTCATCTCCCCCACCCCCGACACTGGCGCCATCACTCTGATAACACACGGCTCGAAGGATTAGGAGAAATCGATGCTCATTTTCCTCGACACAGGTTTGCTTTTTTAGAGAGGAACCTCAGATTTTGTCTCCTTGCCAGTCTGAGATCATCTCAGGGCAAGACAAACGGGAAGCACGGGCAAGCACAGTAAAAAGGGAAGTCGCTGTTAGAGAACCGCCAGCCACGCATGGACCCTCGCATACAGACGGGTCGCCCAGGAGCTGCTGCTTGTGGCTTGTCTTCCCACCGGGTCGTTCTCTCTGATCAGCAGGTGTGACTCTGCGTGCGGGGTGGGCTTCCTGCCAGGTGGTGTGACTGCCCCTACTCCGTGCCCTCCAGTCAGCACCGCCTGCGTTTTCTTGCCTCCTGCTGCTCTTCTTCCCCCAGACGTGAAAATGGCCAACGTGATTTCTATGCTGATGAGATCGATTGGAAAGTGGTCTAGTGGCCTTTAAATTCTCGCTCTCAAGAGATCCGTCGTGACACGCCCATCACACGCGGTCTCGCCCTTCCCGAGCCTCTGTCTCTGCCCCTGCGTCTCTGGAGAGGGTGCGACGCCCGCGCTGCGAGGCTGCTAGCCACACGAGCGAACACCGCGGCCCTCAGTCTCGGACTGATTCTTCCAAAGAAAATATGTCCCTCTCGAGTGTAAACTCACAGGTTAAAAACTTTAGAATTTACTGCTACTTCCTTATTATTGAGGCGATCCCTTCTGTCACAGAACATATAGGAAGCTGTAAAGTAAAATTAAAAACACATTTTTCGCTCTGTTTCTAATCCCACTGCTTGGAGACACTATCTGCTAAAATTTTGGTAAATTTCCCTCCAGAGCTTTCTATCAGGTGCTGCTTCACAGTTTGTTGCTGTTGTTTGTTCAGCCGCTCAGTCGTGTCCGACTCTCTGTGACCCATGGCCTGCAGCACGCCAGGCCCCCCCTCCATCACCAACTCCCGGAGTCCACTCAAACTCATGTCCATTGAGTCGGTGATGCCATCCAGCCATCTCATTCTCTGTCGTCCCCTTCTCCTCCCACCCCCAATCCCTCCCAGCATCAGAGTCTTTTCCAATGAGTTGACTCTTTGCATTAGGTGGCCAGAAATTGGAGTTTCAGCTTTAGCATCAGTCCTTCCAAGGAACACCCAGGATTGATCTCCTTTAGAATGGACTGGTTGGATCTCCTTGCAGTCCAAGGGACTCTCAAGAGTCTTCTCCAGCACCACAGTTCAAAAGCATCATTTCTTCAGTGCTCAGCCTTCTTTATGGCCCAACTCTCATATCCATACATGACAACAGGAAATAGCTTTGACTAGATGGACCTTTGTTGGCACAGTAATGTCTCAGATTTTTAATATGCTAAGTTTGTCATAGCTTTTCTTCCAAGGAGCAAGCATCTTTAATTTCATATCTGCAGTGATTTTGGAGCTCCCCAAAATAGTCTGTCACTGTTTCTATTGTTTCCCCATCTATTTGCCATGAAGTGATGGGACCAGATGCCACGATCTTAGTTTTTTGAATGTTGAGTTTTAGGTCAGCTTTTTCACTCTCCTCTTTTACCTTCATCAAGAGGCTTTTTAGTTCTTCTTCACTTTCTGCCTTAAGAGTTATGTCATCTGCATATCTGAGGTTATTGATATTTCTCCCTGCAATCTTGCCAGCTTGAGCTTCATCCAGCCCAGCATTTTGCATGATGTACTCTGCATATAAGTTAAATAAGCAGGGTGACAATATACAGCCTTGACGCACTCCTTTCCCTACTTGGAACCAGTCTGTTGTTCCACGTCTGGTTCTAACTGTTGCTTCTTGACCTGCGTACACGTTTCTTAGGAGGCAGGCAAGGTGGTCTGGTATTCCCATCTCTTTAAGAATTTTCCACAGTTTGCTGTGATCCACACAAAGGATTTAGTGCAGTCAGTGAAGCAGAAGTAGATGTTTACAAAGTGGACTTTTTTCTCCATTAATCTGTAATCTTAAATAGCTTCTCATGTCATTGTGCTTTGAAATGTTTGGAAACCAGCATCACAGACAAGGTGGGGGTGTCCTAAAGCTGAGCCTTTATCTATGCCACTACTTTGGCCACCTCAGGCGACGAGTTGACTCACTGGAAAAGAGTCTGATGCTGGGAGGGATTGGGGGCGGGAGGAGACGGGGACGACAGAGAATGAGGTGGCTGGATGGCATCACCGACTCGATGGACATGAGTTTGAGTGAATTCCGGGAGTTGGTGATGGACAAGGAGGCCTGGTGTGCTGTGATTCATGGGGTTGCAAAGAGTCGGACACGACTGAGCGACTGAACTGAACTGAACTGAACCGATGATTTTACAAAAGGTTCTAAGAGACAGAACTTGTGTCCAGGGTATAGGAGAGATTTGCATGGGTTTGATTTCAATTCTTGTTGCTCTTAGTAAAGAGGTGTAGAGTTAACACAGAAGATTGTGTGTTTCTTTGGTTTTCTTTATCGGTCTTTGAGGCCAGGAACTGGGGGAAGAAACACACTCTGGAGGGCTCGCCGAGGAGGCACTGGGAGTGGATTCTCCTACCGTGGGACCCTGCAGGGCTCCCGGCCCTAGGCGCACCCCCGGGACCGAGTCGCGACCCAGTGGAAGTGCTGCCCCACTGCTCCGTCAGTGACCCGGGACGGACCTTCCAGTCTGGCTCCACACAGCTCTGGGAACCTGCACTCGGGCCACCAAAGCATGAGTTTCAGGGACAGGCCCGCCCTTTCCTGTTCTCAGGCTTGTGGTTACGACGAGCTGGCTGCTCCCCCAGCTGTGACCCTGCTCGGGCAGCCCCCCGTGGGTGGCGGCTTCCCACAGGGCTCCATGGTGCGGGAAACTTTGAAAGAGAATCACAGTTTACCAAGTAGTCTTCTTCATTTATTGACATTGAACAAAATCTGAAACCACACTTATGTCTTAATTTTGCAGGCTGGGGGACCTCGGGGAGAATGGACCCTCTGACCTGACGCTCAGAAGGCAGTCAGGGGACATGGAGAGATGGAGTCTGCCCCATGTGCTGAAATCCTGTGACTGAGAGAAGAGGAGCTGGTGTTCAGGGAGGACCCCACTCAGCACCAGCTGGGCTCCTCAGCCTGGCACGTTCAGTGAGATCCCAGAGCCAGGAGCACATTTAAAATCATACTCTAAATTCAAATACTTTGGCCACGGTTAACTAGACATTCTCCCCAGTGTATTTGAAGAATATTATGATCTGGTCAAACTGTTCTTGTTAAGAAGATTCTCTAACTCGACACCATTAGGAATGTACTTTCAAACTGTTTCCTCAGTGGGCAGCATTAGTCACAAATAGTCTTTCTACTGAATCATAGGATCATGCCTTCGTAGAGCTAAGTAAGAGACTAGAAATTCCCTTTTCTTCTAGCACTTTCCTAGAACTAACAGCAAAAGTCAGCATGGTTGAGAGTATGCTTTCCTTGACACATGGTGCCCCAGGGCCTCTGTCTGGGTCCTCTAAACCTGCTCCTTTGCCAGGAAACCCTGCTCTCCTCCCGTCCAGGGTCTGCAGGCCTTGCGTTGGCCCCCTCCCCCACCTCCAGGGGCGTCACCTGATTTATTTCCACAGCTGCGGACTCAGATAGCCGTGCTCCCTTTGTCTCTGCTATCCTTCTAGCAAATAATGGGTCAAAGGACAGCTTTACGTCCTCAAGGACACGGGCTACGAGAAATGAGGGCTTGCTCTGTGCTGCACACAGAGAGCTCAATATTAAACACATCGTGGGCGGTCAGTTGGGAGGTGGAGTCCCACCACCTTCAGTTCTCCGTGCGGGTAATATATTTCACTGACTTTTAATTGACTATACCCAAATCACATGTTTGTAAGTATTTAATTGTCTTCTAACTTTATGAAATCACAAAGCTAGCCAGAGCGTTGGGAAGTGTGGTACGCGTGTGCCCCTTTAAGGCGGGAAGGCAGTTTAGAATCAATCGCTGTTCTCTGAGTAGTGGAGGGGTCAGGGTGGCTATGGGGGGACCAGGACCCCGCCCGATGGCCGCCCTGGACTAGGTGAGGCGGCAGCTCTTGTTGGGTTGGCCGAGGGTGGGGGTGTCCCCAAGACTGCCTTTGGAGCTGATATTCATCCTGTTAGAGAAATAGGAAAGAAGTACCTTTTTAGAGTCACAAAAATGACACCCTCAAGCCAACTTCCGAGTGAAACTTTAGTAAAACCCGACTAGGGATGGGATGATGGAGTTATTAGTCTGTCCATTAGTCTTTGCTGTCGGTGCTTTTGATTGTCTTTCTTCACAAAGCAAACGCTTTTAGCTTCCTACCTGTCTGTCACTGAGGTTACGTTGCTCATCCCGCGTTTCATGCAGCTTGACGTTTACGAGTCAGTGCGTCTCTGTTTGCACCCAGGTGCACCGTCATAGCTTCCGGTGTCCTTGTCAGCCTGCCCCTCCCCCAAGTCCTCGGCCCTGCGACGGTCACGCGTGTCCTCTGTGGCTGCTGTTCAGTCGCCAAGTCGTGTACACTCTCTGAGGCCCCAAGGGCTGCAGCACGCCGGGCCTCCCTGTCCTCCACCGTCTCCCGGAGCTCGCTCAAACTCATGTCCATCGAGTCGGTGATGCCGTCCAACCATCTCATCCTCTGTCGTCCCCTCCTCCTCCAGCCCCCAGTCTTTCCCAGCATCAGGGACTTTTCCAATAAGTTGGCTCTTCGTATCAGGTGGCCAAAATATTGCAGTTTCAGCTTCATCATCGGTTCTTCCAATGAATATTCAGTGTTGATTTCCTTTAGGATAGTCTGGTTGGATCTCCTTGCAGTCCAAGGGATTCTCAAGAGTCTTCTCCAACACCACAGTTCAAAAGCATCATTTCTTCGGTGCTCAGCTTTCTTTATGGTCTAATTCTCACATCCATACATGACTGGAAAAACCATAGCTTTGTTGGCAAAGTAATGTCTCTGCTTTTTAATACGCTGTCTAGGTTGGTCATAGCTTTTCTTCCAAGGAGCAAGTGTCTTTTAATTTCATGGCTTCAGTCACCATTAGCAGTGATTTGGGAGCCCAAGAAAATAAAGTCTGCAACTGTTTCCATTGTTTTGCCTTCTATTTGCCATGAAGTGATGGAACTAGATGCCATGATCTTAGTTTTTTGAATGCTGAGTTTTAAGCCAGCTTTTTCACTCTCCTCTTTCACTTTCATCAAGAGGCTCTTTAGTTCCTCTTCACTTTCTGCCATAAGTGTGGTATCATCTACATGTCTGAGGTTATTGATGTTTCTTCTGGCAGTCTTGATTCCAGCTTGTGCTTCACCCAGCCCGGCGTTTCACTTGATGTTCTCTGCATAGAAGTTAAACAAGCACGGTGACAATATTCTGGCAGTCTTGATTCCAGCTTGTGCTTCACCCAGCCCGGCATTTCACGTGATGTTCTCTGCATAGAAGTTAAACAAGCACGGTGACAATATTCTGGCAGTCTTGATTCCAGCTTGTGCTTCACCCAGCCCGGCATTTCACGTGATGTTCTCTGCATAGAAGTTAAACAAACACGGTGACAATATTCTGGCAATCTTGATTCCAGCTTGTGCTTCACCCAGCCCGGCATTTCACATGATGTTCTCTGCATAGAAGTTAAACAAGCACGGTGACAATATAGAGCCTTGACATACTTCTTTCCCAATTTTGAATTATGTAAGTTGTTCCATGTCTGGTTCTAACTGTTGCTTCTTGACCTGCACACAGATTTCTCAGGAGACAGGTAAGGTAGTCTGGTGTTTTCTTCCCCATAAAAATTTTCCAGTTTGTTGATATCTACACAGTCAAACGCTTTAGAATGGTTCAGTTCAGTTCAGTTCAGTCGCTCAGTCGTGTCCGACTCTCCGCGACCCCATGAATCACAGCACGCCAGGCCTCTTTGTCCATTCCATTACTGAAGCAGAAATAGATGTTTTTCTGGAACTCTCTTGCTTTCTCCATAACCCAACGGATGTTGGCAATTTGATCTCTAGTTCCTCTGCCTTTTCTAAAACCAGCTTGAACATCTGGAAGTTCACGGTTCACGTATTGCTGAAGCCTGGCTTGGAGAATTTTGAGCATGACTTTACTAACGTGTGAGATGAGTGCAATTGTGCGGTAATTTGAGCATTCTTTGGCATTGCTCGTCTTTAGGATTGGAATGAAAACTGACCTTTTCCAGTCCTGTGGCCACTGCTGAGTGTTCCAAATTTGCTGGCCTATTGAGGGCAGCACTTTCACAGCATCATATTTTAGGTTTTGAAACAGCTCAGCTGGAATTCCATCACCTCCACTAGCTTTGTTCGTCGTGATGCTTCCTCAGGCCCACTTGATCACACTCCAGGATGTTAACTTCAGGTGAGAGAGCACCGTCGTGTTCGCACGATCACCCAGGTCGCCGTGGCCTTTTCCGCACAGCTCTTCGTGCATTCTCGTCGTCTCTTCTTAACAGCTTCTGCTTCTGTTAGGTCCTTGCGGTTTCTGTCCTTCGCTGTGCCCGTCCTTGCCGGAAATGTTCCCTTGAACTCTGCACTTTTCCTGAGGCGATCTCTAGTCTTTCCACTCTGCTGTTTTCCTCTGTTTCTTCGCGTTGCCCCCTGAGGAAGGCTCTCTTCTCTCTCCCGGGTGTCCTCTGGAACTCTGACTTCAGTGGGGTTTATCTTTCCCTTCCTCCTTTGCTTTCACGTCTCATTTTTTCTCGGCTCTTTGTAAGGCCTCCTCAGACAACCACTTTGCCTTCTTGCATTTCTTTTTCTTTGGGATGGTTTTGGTCACCTCCTCCTGTACAATGTTGCAAATCCCTGTCCATAGTTCTTTAGGCACTCTATCAGATCTAGTCCCTTGAATCTATTTGTCACCTTCCGTGTATAGTCAAAAGGGATTTGATTTAGGTCATACCTGAGTGGCCTAGTGGCTTTCCCTACTTTCTTCAACTTAAGTCTGAATTTTGTAATAAGGAGCTCATGGTCTGAGCCACAGCTCCTGGTCTTGTTTTCGCTGACTGTATAGAGCTTCTCCATCTTCAGAATGAGATCAGAATATAATCAGTCTGATCTGGGTTTTGACTGCCTGGTAATGCCCGTGAGTACAGCTGTCTCTCGCGTTGTTGGAAGAGCGTGTTTGCTGTGACCGCTGTGTTCACTTGACGAACCTCTGCTAGCCTTTGCCTGCTTCACTCTGGACTCAAGGCCACGCGCGCCTGTTACTCCGAGTCACCTAATCCTCATTTCGATAAAGGCCTGGGTTTCCTTAAAACAGAAAGGAAAGCCCATCAGTTGAGAGTGGTTTCAGAGGATGCCCTGTGTTTGAGGGAACTTGGTTTCTCGGGTTTAGCTCTGTTTTCTGCTGCTGCTGTGTGGTGCGGCGGTGGTGGACACACCATCCCCTGAAGCCCGGTTCCTCCTCGTGTCTGCACACAGCCTGGCCGGGAGCCGCAGGAGTCTCCATGGTCCAAAGCTCGCAGCCTGAAGGCAGGAAACCTGCCCACCCGTCCCCTGCCTGAGGTGCCCGGGGGCAGGGCCAGCATCCCTGCTCTAGGGTGGCATCCCTTGTCCCTGGTGGCCCAAACTCGGCCTGCTGGGGGTGTTAGAAAAGCCACCCCTTCAGCATGGTGGACGGAGGGTCCGTTCCAGCAGTTTGGGCAGTGCCCCTCGTGCTGAATGCAGAGCGGGGGTCCTCAGTTTCCCACGGAGACCCTCCTAAGCACACCGGCGGTCGCGGGGCCAGCCAGAGTCACATCTGCATGGCCCGACGGCCTGTGAGTTAAAGTGTCTGCGCTCCACCGCCAAGGAGCACCTGTGTGTGGCCGCTCGGTCCTCTGTGGGAGCTTGGCAGACACCACCACGGCCAGTTCGTGAGTCAGCTTGGTAGGCACCATGTAGGCCGAGCCGGATTGTTGTGAGGGGGGGTCCCATGCTGCAGTGGGGGGCGGCCTGCGCCCCCTCCCCACCCACCGACCTTCTGCTCCGTCCTCAGAATGCTGAGGGCTCACCTGGGGGCCGAGGAGCCGGTGGAGACGGAGCCGGGCTGCCCAGAGGATGGCGGGGCCGGGCCCCACCCCGAGAGAGTGGCCGGGCGCTCCCCAGAGGACGGCAGGGCTGAGGACATGCTGGTGAGCAGGGCTCAGGCCTGTGGGGCGCAGGGCTGGGGGAATGCAGGCCTGGGGGTGCAGGCCTGGAGGGGCGCAGGGCTGGGCGTGCCAACCCAGGGGCTGCAGGCCTGGGTTTCTCAGTTCCTGGCGTTGACCCACGCTTACCAGTCGCTGCCCGACTGTGTCCTGGGCACCCAGCTCTGGAATGCCCCTGCTCCCCGCCCTCCCTTTGTGATCCACGGGTTCTGAGTGGGGAAAGTAACCAGCGGTCTGGAGGACAGGGAGCCATGTCTAGGCTTCTGAGGCCTGGTCAGCCCACCCCTCTGCCCAGAAGCTCTGCGGCATCAGCCTTCACAAACATCCTACAGGCGAGGAGAAGAAGAATATGAATTTAATTCACTATGGAAATGCAATGACTTTCCCACTGTTTCTAGAAGAAAACGAGAGAATAATATAATTACTAATTTTCTCTGAAATTGTGTTATTTTTCCTTTTAATAGTTAATTTGAAAATGTTATGTTAATTACCTTTTGGAGGTAATCTCTATAAGAGGAAAATATCTTCCTCAAGTTCTAGAGTTTTTTAACTTATTTTTCTCTCTTCTAAGTCTCTCTACTAAACTGTTTCTAAGGTAGGCAAATTAATACCTTCTTTTCTGAAAAGAGCTTTTATTCTTATATACAAAGAACATTTTCTTTGCTATGCCCAACAGCTTATATTTTTTTCATAAAAAGATAATTTCCATTCACTTTTTAAAAAGCATATTTATTTCTTTACTTATCTATTCCTATTTGTGGCTGTGCTGGGTGTTCCCTGCTGTGCGTGGACTTTCTCCAGCTGTGATGAGCAGGATCTACTCTCTAGTTCCAGTCCACGGGCTTCTCACCGCGATGGCTTCCCTTGCGGCAGAGCTCAGGCCCCTGGGCGCCCAGCCCTCAGTACTCGCGGCTGCAGAGCACAGGCCCGCGGGCGCCCAGCCCTCAGTACTCGCGGCTGCAGAGCACAGGCCCGCGGGCGCCCAGCCTTCAGTACTTGTGGCTGCAGAGCGCAGGCCCTCAGACGCTCAGCCTTCAGTACTCGTGGCTGCAGAGCGCAGGCCCGTGGGCGTCAGCCTTCAGTAGTCGTGGCTGCAGAGCACAGGCCCCTGGGCGCCCAGCCTTCAGTACTCATGGCTGCAGAGCACAGGCCCGCGGGCGCCCAGCCTTCAGTAGTCGTGGCTGCAGAGCACAGGCCTGTGGGCGCTCAGCCCTCAGTACTCGTGGCTGCAGAGCGCAGGCCCGCGGGCGTCAGCCTTCAGTACTCGTGGCTGCAGAGCACAGGCCCGCGGGCGTCAGCCTTCAGTAGTCGTGGCTGCAGAGCACAGGCCCGCAGGCGCCCAGCCTTCAGTAGTCGTGGCTGCAGAGCACAGGCCCGCGGGCGCCCAGCCTTCAGTACTCGTGGCTGCAGAGCACAGGCCCGCGGGCGCCCAGCCTTCAGTACTCGTGGCTGCAGAGCACAGGCCCGCGGGCGCCCAGCCTTCAGTAGTCGTGGCTGCAGAGCACAGGCCCGTGGGCGCTCAGCCCTCAGTAGTCGTGGCTGCAGAGCACAGGCCCGCGGGCGTCAGCCCTCAGTAGTCATGGCGCATGGGCTCAGCAGTTGCGACTCATGGGCTCTGGGGCCCTGGCTCAGCAGTTGTGGCCCTCGGGCTTAGTTGCCCGCTGGCATGCAGGCTCTTCCTGGACCAGGGATTGATCCAGTGTCCACTGCACTGCAAGATGGATTCGTAACCACCGGACCGCCAGGGAAGCCCCTTCTATTTCTAGGTTTAGGTCTGTTTTGTACTTTAACATGGAAAGCTAGACATAATTGAGTGAAGAAATGCAAAGCAACAGCTAACATCTATTCCCCATTTTTCATTCTCCACACCGAGTGTTCTACGCGTAGGTTTCCCCTCTCAGAGCAATGGCTGGAGGGCACTTTGTATCATGATTTCAGAGGAGCAGAAGCTGAGGCTCAGAGAGGTGAAGTGCCTTACCTGAGGTCACAGAGCAAGGAAGGGGGCAGCCAAGGTCACAGTCTGGGTCTGAATCCCTTCAACGCTCATGCTCTTCAGTCCAGGCTGTCCTGACCCTTTAGGATAAGATGAGGGGGGAAGAAGCGAGAGCCCCCTTGGCCTCCTTCTGCCCCAGTGGTGTTTGTTTTACAGGAAGGCTCAGCCTCCTGAGCTGATGGTGTCACACAGATGTGACTTGCTGGAGGCGGACGGAGGTCTCCTGGCTGCGTCCAGCCTGGCAGCCGTGGGCTCCTGACAGCAGTCCTTGTTCTCTCCTGTTGCAGCGGCTGCAGCAGGAGGTCTCGGGGCTCCGAGAGGAGTTCAGGAAGCAGGAGGCCCGCTGGGCGGCCACCCACCGTGAGCTCCAGGCCCAGATGGATGCGCTGGTGAAGCAGAACCTGGAGCTGTGGGCCGGGCTAAGGGCCTTGGAGCCGCGCCGCCTGGAGGCCAAGCAGAGCGCGGCGGGCTTGGTGCATGTGAGAAGACTCTCAGATGCTTGGGTACTGGGGCCTCTGTTTGCCAGCCCAGAGCATCACCCATAGAGCCGCGAGCTTGGCGCTGGGCGACTGTGGCACTTCCCGTGCAGGGGGCGGGAGGGCTTTCTTCCTCTGGTCAACTCCACGCCCCATGAGCAACCAGTTACAGTCGGGAGTGGGCCAAGGCGTTCATGGGGGCCCCTCAAGTCTGTCTGCAAAGACATCTGCTAACGCCAAGCAAAAACACATTGGATGCTGCCCGGGTTTACGGGTGCCAGCCTGTGCTTTCTGCCCCTGTTGACCCCTGTCATGACCCCTGAGTTGGGTCCGTCTAACCCTAGGGTTAGTCATGTGTCTGGGGAGCCAGAGTCCAGACTCGGACCAGCTCGCTGACCCCAGAGGCAGCCCACGGGCCCCAGGGCTCTGCCCATGCCCTGGGACCGCTTAATGGAGAGATGGGAAAGAGCTCACCCTGCTTCCCTGCACACCACGCCCGACTTCCACGTGCAGGTGGCTGGGCTGAGCGCTGGCCGCAGAGATGGTGGGGTGGCCGGGCCTCTGTTGCTGTGTTGGCATGTTTCCTGCTTGTGCATCTAAAGAACTGGCCCGTTTGAGCTGTGTGTGCAGGAGTCAGCAAGAAACCACGTAAGCGCCCTCGAAATGTGACTGGGGGTTTCCTCTAGTGGATCGGAGGGACTGACGCTGAAGCTGAAGCTGCAGTACTCTGGCCACCTCATGCGACGAGCTGACTCACTGGAAAAGACTCTGATGCTGGGAGGGATTGGGGGCGGGAGGAGAAGGGGATGGCAGAGAATGAGATGGCTGGATGGCATCACCGACTCGATGGACATGAGTTTGGGTGAACTCTGGGAGTTGGTGATGGACAGGGAGTCGGACACAACTGAGCTACTGAACTGAACTGAACTGAACTGAACACTTCTTGTCTGCACTCACGGTGTGAGCTTCTGAGTCTATAGTTCAAGGACTTGAAAGTGAAAAGTAAAAGCCACTCAGTCGTGTCCGACTCTCTGCGACCCCATGGACTACACAGTCCATGGAATTCTCCAGGCAGAACACTGGAGTGGGCAGCCTTTCCCTTCTCCAGGGGATCTCCCTAACCCAGGTCTCCCACACTGCAGGCGGATTCTTTACCAGCTCAGCCCCCAGGGAAGCCCAAGGCCTTAGGGTATCTGTTATGTGACGGATGGCCCTCCCTCGCCCTCACTCTCATTTGGAGCTCTTGTACTTGGCAGGCTTCCAAACACCCCTTGGGTCTGTGCTCAGCCCCCGTCACAGGGTCATGGGGTGACTTAGAGGGACCGGGCCTGCCCTCCAAAGCACACGCCTGATCCGAAGGGAACAGACACACATGTGAATTGCACACCTTAGGTGCACACAGGTGTATCTGTGTGCAGACACGACGTCAGGGACAGAAGATCGGAGCGTCAACGACCTCAACGTCAGTGACCGCTCACGAGCACACTGGACCAGCCTCCCCCCACCCCCGCACCCCCGCCCCTTCCCCGCCCAGCCCGCCTCCCGCCTGAGGGATCGGGCCGCTGGCTTCAGAGCTGGGAGGCTGCGGGTTTCCCAATTCAGATCTTAGATAAACTGTGAGTGATGTTAGAAACGGGGGCGTGTTTTCTTCCTTCTTGAACCCTTTCTCAGCTGAAGACACACAGCGCAAGGAAACAAGTTAGGTGTTGCTCTCGTTGCCTTGGGGATCTCAGGGTATCTTCAAACAGTGAGCCGTGACACACAACAACACAAGGCACACAGAGGCGCCTTGTTTGGGATGCGGTGTGTGTCCCTGGAGAGCCTTCAACACATCGAGGGGAGAACCCCACCCCAGCCCCCCACCTGGCACCCCTGTTTGTCCCCAGGACCCTGTAGTAGCTGCTGAATGGATTCAGTGTGCATTTCCCTCACGCTCACTGTAACTCAGGAGATGTGACCTCGCTTCCTGAACTTTCTGTGTCATAAATTGTCTTAGGTGTCCAAGTCTGCTTTCGGGAAAATGTCCCCTCTGCCAGCTGATACAGGGATAACGCCGAAACATGCTGGCCGAAGTTGCAGTGCAGCGCTCCTAGGACTGCCATCAGGAAAGGTAACTTCCACCAGCTAACTCTCGGGTTTGTCATCTGTGAAAGGAAGCAAGGGCGGGGACCCAGACCCACATGTCCCGCAGCGTGCTGGGGACCCTGCCTCCCTGGAGGAAAGCCCTCCTGGTAAGGGCAGGGGTTCCCCTCCCATGCTGCAGGCTCCCTGGGGCCCTGAGGGCAGAGGGCCTGGCAGGGAGCTGGGCACGGGCGGGAGGGCCGTACACCTGGATCTGTGCTTTGCTTCTACTGACCCAGCCTCGGGCTGGGGCCCAGGGAGCCACAGCCGTGACGCCGTCTGGCTCGTCCTCGTGCGTCCCTGCAGCCATTGCATCTCCTTGCAGCTCGTGACCCGGACTGTCTGCACGCACAGTCCACGCTGCTGTCTGGGGGCATCCCGCAGGCTGTTTGATCCTGGCAGCATTTTCCCAGCTAAGGGCAGCCCCTCTTTAGTCTGTCTTACCAGCAGTGTGTTTGCTATTTCAGCTCTGAGGCGTCTTCACACCTGAAGGCCAGAGTCTGGTAATGGGTGACTTGGGCTGAAAAGCCCCCGGACTCCTGGGGATGACCTCGTGTCCTTCCCTCCTGCCCCAATGCCTCTACTGAGCAGAAAATATTTTATTCCTTGAAGGGGGGTCTGGGAGCTCCTAATCCAGGTGTTTATTAAAAGGAAAACTATCTTTTTCGGGTCGTTGGGGTGGGGAGTGTCCGAAGCTCTAGCGCTGTGTGGAGTCACTGGTTTGCTTTGGGACGAAGCCTTCTCTTATGTTCTGTATTGAACTGCATTAATTAGGAGCGTGTAACATAATTCCTTAATCAATGCACATGTAAGCGAAGAATTGGTGTGCTCACACCTGGAAGTTATCAATTTTTGAATAAGGGTAGAAAAATTTCTGTTGTATGTTTTAAAATTCAGTTTTGAGCAATTTGTCTTGCTGTGATAGCAAACCTCTTTTAGACAATCAGTGCTAACTTTCCTCGATTCCATGTGAACACGGGCTCTCGCATGGGAGACGAGATATACCAAGAATTCTGCTCTGCAGTGTGTGAAAAACAGGGCTACAACAGCCCAGCTTCTGTGATGGCCAACAGGAGGTGTTTGCTGATATTTTTGGATAATGATTGTCATTAATGCAAAAGTACTCCCACGTTCGTTTTCAGCCAATACGCAGAGAGACACAGAAAACTGACTCAGGGAAGCCGATACCATGTGAAGATGGAGATAAAGCTCTTTCCAGAAGTCTTCAAGACAGACACGCAAAGCCTCCTGGGAGGAAACAAGCCTCTGAAGAAAAGCCAGCCCTGTCTGAGGATGGAAAGGTAACACTGGAGGGCAGAGCTAATTTGTATACTGAAAATCTACATTTAGATGAAATTCCACTGTGTCTAAAAAGGATACTCAGTTTATCATTCTAAGTAGTTTAAATTTATTAAGAATAATTATGTTTTCATATATTAATGAATATTATTTGACTTTATATGAGTAAATGAATGGAGGTGATTTTCATTTTCTCTGTTGGGCTCTGTATATTCCTGCACCTAAAACAGCCCCTTGAATAACTGACACAATGGACGTGAGTTTGAGCAAGCTCCAGGAGCTGGTGATGGACAGGGAGGCCTGGCGTGCTGCAGTCCTTGGGGTCGCAAAAAGTCAGACACGACTGAGCAACTGAACTGAACTGAACTTACTGTATAGCAGACATTGAGAAATTACTAATCAACTATACCTCAATAGAATACATTAAAAAAATAGCCTCTAAAAATAGAGCTATCATATGAGTCAGCACTCCCACTCCTGGGCACACATCCACAGAAAATCATAATTTGAAAGGATACACGCACCCAGAGTTCGTAGCAGCACTTTTTACAACAGCCAGGGCACGGAAGCAGACTAAGTGTCCGTCAGCAGAGGAGCGATGAAGAAGACGCGTCACAGATGCACACGGGGCGTCACTCAGCCCGAAAACAGACGAAATAAGGCCACTTGCAGCAACATGGACATACGCAGAGAGCGTCCCACTAGGTAAAATCAGACGGAGGAAGGCACATACACGCGACATCGCTTAGAGAGCCTAAAATGCGATATAAAGCACTCACACTCAAAATAGAAATAGACCCACAGGCAAAGAAAGCAGACTTATGTTTACCGACGAGCAAAGGGTGCAGAGGGCTGGACTAGGCCCAGTGCCACAGATAAAACGGGTAACCAACGAGGACCTGCTGTACAACGCAGGGAACCCTGCTCTGTATTTTGTAATAGCCTATAAGGGAAAAGAGGCTGAAAAAGAATGCACATATTTAACTGAATCACTTTGGTGTACGCCTGAAATTAACACAACACCGTAAATCAACTCTACTTCAGTAACAATGGCAGCAACAACAAAAATATGACCAAAAAATAAAAAAGGTCCTTCTTGCAGCGCTGGGCTCCCGGCTGCTGGTGGAGTCCTCGGACGATTTGAAAACACTGACAGCGGAAGAGGTGTTTGGTGACGTGTCGTTTCAGGCCCTGAGGTCCGCAGCTGAGCGGGCCTGCAGGGTCTGTGCTGTGCGTGCCCCCAGGTGCTCCAGCAGTCACCCCAAAGTCTGCAGAAATGGAGCGGCAGGGGGTCCCCAGCGCCAGCTGCTCTTGTGGTCGCCCCCCAGGACCACTGAGCCAAGGACGACCCGGGTGAGCCTCCTCGAGCCGGCTTCCCCTCCGTGTTTGCTGTTCGCTCCCAGACGCTGGCTTTTATTAGACTGATAGTGTTTTATTGTCCTGACGATCTTCCCGTGGCCAGCGCCCATGGTTCTCAGCAGGTCGTCCACCCTCTTCTCCGGCTCCCTCGAGTCCCATTCTGCCAGTCTGCCCCCCACACACCCCCTCTCCCCGCACACCCAGAGCTGGTCCTGGGGCGGGCGGTCCGCCACCCAGATGGGACCGTGCCCTCCGGGGTCCCAGCAGCAGGACCAGAGAGCCCCGAGCTCTGGGCGTGTCGGGGAGGGAGCCCTTCCCGAGTCACCTTCAGACCCACGTGCGGACCTGCTGCCCTAAACCCTGCCTCTGCACCGGCCGTGGCCCTGCAGGTTGGACCCTTTGTGCGGAGCATGGGCCGCGGGGGCCTCGGGCACCGTGAACTCAGCGGGACAGTCAGGACCGCATGGCTTCCAGAGACCTGACCCTCGCCCTTAGCTGCCTGTGCCCCGCGCCCGTCCTCCTGGCAGGACCCCCGGCCTTGCCATCGCAGAGCCCACCCTCGGCCCAGGAGGACGCGGACCTGTCCGCCCGCCTGATGGGCCCGCCCATCGTCTGGGTCCTCCCGGCAGACTCCCCACAGCCCAGGCTGGCTCTTCATCCCCTCGAGGGTCAATGCCGGCGGCCCCTCGCCCGCAAGAGGACCCTGCGGGCCAGGCCCGACCCTGCTTCCCCAACCTCAGTTTACCTGCTGGAGCTTCCTGCTCCTGATGTGCCGAGTGGTACAGCCCCCGCCCCACCAAGCTTCAACCTCCAGCCCTGTCTCCCCTGATGAAAGGTGCCTCCTTGGAGACATGCTCCCCGACTCCTGGCACTGAGGTGGCGCTCACCCCCAGCTCCCTCTGCCCAGCAGACCTGCCACCATGGGGTCGGGCATTTCTCTCCTCACACCCATCTGCCTGCTAGCTCACTCGCAGCTCAAGGCAGAGAACAGGCCTTTGGGAATCCATCACCCGAACCATTGTAATGCGTGAAGAAGGGTGAATTCATTCTTTAAATGGGCTTCTCAGGTGGCGCTAGTGATGAAGAGCCTGTCTGCCAATGCAGAAGAGGTAAGAGACACGGTCCCTGGGTCGAGAAGATCCCCTGGAGGAGGAAATGATAACCCACTCCAGTATTCCTGCCTGGAGGATCCCATGGACAGAGGAGTCTGGTGGGCAGCAGTCCATAGGGTCGCAGAGTCGGACACGACTGAAGCGGCTTAGCATGCATATTCTTTAAACAGTTCATGTTTCCTGCATGATCAGTTGACCCTGTGTCCGTATAACTGACCCTCTGTTTGCATGTTGATCTCACGGAGGAAAGAGAACGTGTTCATGTCAGTTTACGTGGGACTTGGGCACTCGATGCGGATAACGTGGTTTTGAGATGCGTGTGCCCTGCTCTCTCAGCCTCACGTGTTTGCTCTGCAGACACATGCTCCTTGTCCTCCGGGAGCCATGCAGGCAGGCTCCCCGCCCGGGTCCCGACAGATGAGCCCACGTGGTCCCCCCCAAGCACCTCCGAGGACTCACAGGTGGGTGCAGCAAGGGAGTGCAGCCCCCAGCACTGAGAGGGACGCCTCCTCTGTCTTCACGGGGAGAACAGAAAACCGTGATGATTCCAAATGCCCCCCTTACCTGCTGAAGGGCTTCAGCCTTGCCAATATGTTGAAACATTTTTTCTAGCTTTCGCTTGGACACATTTAGCACGTTGTCAAAATAAGAGCGATAATTTTCCATCACTTGAGTTCTCAAATTGAAGTTTTATATTCTAATAGTTTTACTTATAATTTTTAACCAAAACTATTAATAGTAAAATCAAAGGCAAATATAGCAGAATTACCTCCAACTGCTAGCTAGCAATCTGCTTATTATATACTGTATTTAAGACAAGAATCAGTAGTGTTATTCAGTTCGGTTCAGTTCATTTCAGTCGCTCAGTCATGTCCAACTCTTTGTGACCCCATGGACTGCAGCATGTCAGGCCTCCTTGTCCATCACCAATTCCCGGAGCTTGCTTGAACTCATGTCCATTGAGTTGGTGATGCCATCCAACCATCTCATCCTCTGTCGTCCTCTTCTCCTGCCTTCAACCGTTTCCAGTATCAGGGTCTTTTCCAATGAGTCAGCTCTTCGTATCAGGTGGCCAAAGTATTGGAGTTTCAGCTTTAGCATCAGTCCTTCCAGTTAATATTCAAGATTGTTTTTTTTTTTAGGATGTACTGGTTGGATCTCCTTGCAGTCCAAGAGACTCTTAAGAGTCTTCTCCAACACCCAGTTCAAAATCATCAATTATTTGGTGCTCAACTTTCTTTATAGTCCAACTCTCACATCCACAAATGACTACTGGAAAAAACCATAGCTTTGACTAGATGGACTTTGGTTGGTAAAGTAATGTCTCTGTTTTTTTAATGTGCTGTCTAATAGGTTGGTCATAACTTTCCTTTCAAGGAGCGAGTGTCTTAATTTCATGGCTGGAGTCACCATCTGCAGTGATTTTGGAGCACCCAAAAATAAAGTCAGCCACTGTTTCCACTGTTTACCCACCTATTTGCCATGAAGTGATGGGACCGGATGCCATGATCTTAGTTTTTTGAATATGGAGGTTTAAGCCAACTTTTTCACTCTTCTCTTTCACTTTCATCAAGAGGCTTTTTAGTTCCTCTTCAGTTTCTGCCATAATGGTAGTGTCATCTGCATATCTGAGGTTATTGATATTTCTCCCAGCAATCTTGATTCCAGCTTGTGCTTCTTCCAGCCCAGCGTTCCTCATGATGTACTCTGCATATAAGTTAAATAAGCAGGGTGACAATATACAGCCTTGATGTACTCCTTTTCCTGTTTGGGACCAGTCTGTTGTTCCATGTCCAGTTCTAATTGTTGCTTCTTGACTTGCATGCAGATTTCTCAGGAGGCAAGTCAGGTGGTCTGGTAATTCCATCTCTTTAAGAATTTATAATTTTCTTCATGGAAGGAAATTTGGGCTTGAAGGTATTTATGGTGTAAAAGTTGTTGTTCTTTAGTCACTATGTCATGTCTGACTCTTTGTGACCCTCTGGACTGTAGCCTGCTGGGCTCCTCCCCATGGAATTCTTCAGGCAAGAATACTGGAGTGCGCTGCCATTTCCTCCTCCTGGGGATCTTCCTGACCCAGGGATCGAACCCACACCTCCTGCGTTGCAGGCAGATTCTTTACCATCTGAGCTGCCTGGGGAGCCCAGCAACAGCAACATGGTGTAGAAGTAGGGAGCTGTGAGAGGTAACTTCCCTTCCCTTCTCCCAAGGACAGGCCGCATCCTGCTCCGCCCTTTCTGACATCATCAGTAAGGGGCTAAAGGTGGCATTTTCCTCCGGCTTTTACTTGGTTTTGGACCCTTATGCATGGGTTCACCTCAACGCCTCAGAAAGACCCCCACAAGCTCTGCGTGGGGGGCGACTTCTCCATCAGGAGGCGTTTCGGTACCTGCCGTGCTGTCACTCGGTCATCCTGGCCCAGATCAGAGGAACAGGGATGCTGGGGACATGCGCCTTCATAAAAGCCCAGGACACAGCCCTGGATTGGCCGAGGGGCTGGCCCAGTGAGGTGCAGTGGCAGGGGTCCTAACCACGGTTTCCATGGAGACCTCAGACACTTTGAGGTCTCCTTCTACAGGACCTTCCTATAGAACCAGAGTTGCCCCCAAATGCGTCCCAGCATGGGGACACCAAGATAAAACAGGAGGAGGAGGGGGAAGTCCAGCACCCCAAGGACAAGGTACGTGGTGGTACAGCTGTCCATCTTCCCAGGACAAGCTCCTGTGCTAACAGTCTGTTTCCAGTAAACACAGCCACACACTTCCCAAACTTCAACATAATTTGTATCGTCTGGAGAGTCTCCTTGCTCCACATGTCAGCCTTTGAGAAGAGTCTCAGTTCCTGAAGGTCACGTCCATGTAGAGGGCGGGGGTGGGTGTTGTTGGGGAGTGGGGCTCTCAGGAAGCAGGTGGAACAGTATGGCCACAGCTGCAGCCCCAGACGTCCCATGAGAGCCGTAACATCTCACGAATATTCACTGGTCCCCAAATGATCGCCCAGATCCGTATTCAACTGACAGTGTTTTGGCCTGTGGCAAGCTCAGAATCTTCTCATTCTTGCTTGTTGAATTACCTCTGGCCTAGGTGAAGATGGACCTACGCTCTTTAGGATCAGGAAGATCCCCTGGAGAAGGGAATGGCTACCCACTCCAGTATTCTTGCCTGGTAAATCCCATGGACAGAGGAGGCTGGTCAGCTGCAGTCCATGGGGCTGAAAAGAATCGGACACGACTGAGCGACTCACACACACACACACACACACACACTCTTATAAACAGATAAAACCTTTGCAAGAATGAACAGCAGGGGATGCTACTTGCAGTAACAGCTTGAATTCATTTAAATGTTTTTTTTCTTTTTTTGTTTAATGTAGTTGTTATTAGGCTTTTCAGGGGGAAAATAAAGCTGAATAATTTAAATGCTTTATCTTACCATCTCACCAAGTAAGTCTGTGAGAAATAAGGGACAGTCCTCACATGTTTAGGAACGGGCACATGGATGAATCAATCGCTCAGTCTTAGGACACCGCAGAGGCTGTGGGCATAAGAAATAGGTGACTCACTTTCTCTTCCGAGCACATCCACCTGTTTGCACGCCTTGCTGTTCCCTCCCAGCACCTTCCTGCCCCCACCTCAGGTGTCATCTTGTGTTTGCCTTTTGTGTGTATTCCTTTGGGTTTAGTGAAAATCTTTGCTTCTTTCTTTTTTTTAATAACGTAAGCTTGAAAAATGACAATTGATTTTAGAATTTTCTTATGTAGAGCCCTGAAAACATGACTTTAAAAAAATGTGCTTTTTCTTTTTAATCTCTGATAAGTCTTTTAAATCCCATTGGAGTTTTCATTTCTGAAGACTGAGTGGGGCTTCCCATGGCTCAGTGAGTAAAGAATCTGCCTGCAATATAGCAGGCGCAGGTTCAGTGCCTGGGTTGGGAAGGGAATAGCTATGTACTCCAGTATTATTGCCTGGAGAATTCTGTGGACAGAGGAGCCTGCGGGCTGCAGTCCTTGGGGTAGCAAAGAGTTGGATACAACTGAGGGACTAGGCCTGAGCACAAGCAGGATCGAACAGAACATAACCTCCCTTCATTATCTGGCTGGTTTGGGGCCAGGGTGATGGAGCGGGCTTGGTTCAGACCTCAAAGTGGGAGGCTACTGTGTTGGCCACCAGAGTGTCCACCGTAGTTCATTTGATGGGTTTTACTCCGGGTATTTTCAGAAGCCAACGTTAGCTTTCATTTCCTCTGTATTTTCTCAGTTGAATTGCTGCTATATTTCTGAGCTATGGTAGGAGTAATAAGGCCATATAATTAGCCATAACACATTTTACTAATTGGAAAATATGCACAAATATTAACTCCCCAAATCTTGATATTATTTGTCAGTTTTCTCCTTTCTGTTCATTTTTACCACAAACAATATTTTCAAGGGGAAGACATAGATATTCTTTTCTAAGTTTCTAGTTCAGCATGATGGATATGAAGCTGTATAATATTTGCCAATGGTTAACTGAAATCAATAAACCTTCCAGACAGAGTAGTGTATTCATCGACAAGATGGGGTAGAAACAAAAGAAAAATGTGAAAAGGAAAATTTTTACACAGTAATTACTCTGTTTACATGGCCTAGGATTTCCAAATTTACCAAACTCAATGACTATGAATTAGTAGTGTGTGTGTGTGTATGTATGTGTGCATGCTTAGTTGATCAGTCATGTCTGATTCTTTGCAAACAGACTGTAGCCCACCAGGCTCTTCTGTCCATGGGATTCTCCAGGAAAGAATACTGGAGTGGATTGCCATGCCCTCCTCCTGGGGATTTTATCTAGACTGATACTTAATAATTTGATAATCTAGGCACATTTACATAACATGGCCTTAAGAAAACAGATATTTGTAAGGCAAATCATATCATTTTTTATTCATAACCAAATTCAGGGTGGGGATTTGGCTTTGATCAGTTGAGTGTGACCTATTCACAGAAATGTTACAGTTGGTGTCTATGATGGCAGTAGGCTTATAACAATTCTGAACAGGAAAGATCATGAAACCACAGTAGTGAGACTTTAAGTAATTTTCCATCTCAGAACCCCTGTGTTTCCATCCAGGGGGGACAGGCACTCAGCCATAGCTGTAAAACGGACACTTTCTCAAAAGGCACCGAGAAGGATTTGCGTGCTGACAGGAGGAGCACCACCCCGCGATGCTCTAGCTGGGACATGAAGGAGAGCCCACGAGACTCCAGACTGGTGTGTATAGCTACACATTGGTCTTAAAAAAATCAAACCCCACCCGGTTACTAGGAAAGTTTCTGTTCATCATCCCCCTCTTCCTCGGGGCTCAAGGGTGAAGCTAGAAAGTGGGCAGGTGCCAGGCTTTCAGGGGGGCTCTTCTGCCTCCTGGGTGCTCTTGGGCCGGTGAGATGCTCAGGTCAAAGGGAAACTCGGGATTCCACAGCAGAGAGGGAGGAGCCGCCAGCCCCGTGCCAGCCGAGAGTCCTCCCTCCATCATTCAGGCACTGGGCAGCCCTCTAAGCGTCTGTAACATGAGCTGCACTGGATGGATGGTGGTGAAGACAAGTGACACAGGGCGTAACCTGGGCAGGAAGCAGTGCCTGTGTTGACTAACCTGCGTTAGTAAACTAACCTGTGTAGTAAACTCAGTAGCAAACCCTTAGCAAAAGTGCCTTAATTATGAATTAATGTTAGTACTGCAGCAGACTTAGAGAGTCAGGAACTCAGTCCTAGTATGAGTTGGAGGTCAAATGGAAGGGGGTGGTTTCTCTTTTCTTCAGTTGAATGGCTTTTGCACAGTCTGGTAGGAGAAGGAGCCAGGCTTCCTATAGCTGGGTACTGCCTGCTGCCTGCTGGGTGCTAGGTGCTAGTCTCTGGGTGCTGGGTCCTGGTCTCTGGGTGCTAGGTGCTAGTCTTTGGGTGCTGGGTGCTGGGTTCTAGGTGCTGGTCTCTGGGTGCTGGGTGCTGGGTGCTGGGCACTGGGTGCTGGTCTCGGTGCTGGGTTCTGGGTTCTGAGTTCTGGGCACTGGGTGCTGGTCTCTGAGTGCTGGGTGATGGGTGATGGGCACTGGGTGCTGGGTGCTAGGTGCTAGGTGCTGGGCACTGGGTGCTGGGTGCTGGCTGGAGCAGGAAGCCTGGGCCTTGGAGCCACAGGGTTCTGGGACAGTGACCTGAGATTTCTCCATGACCACGATCGTGAACATGGGAAATGAACTGATCTCCTGAGCCCTCAGTTTCCGCATCTGGAAATCAGGGAACACCTGCTTAACAGATCAGCAGTTCTCAGCTGGCCCCCCGGGAACATTTGCAATGCTGGGGGACCCTCTTGGCTGTCATGACTGGAGTGGTGGGGGGCTACTGGCGTCCAGAGGGTGGAGGCCATGGGCACGGTCAGTGTCCTACAGCGTATATCAGACGCCCCCTTCCATTCCTACATACACACAACGAGGGACGATCTGGCCCAAATCGTCGGCTGTGCCCAGTCTGGGAAAATCCGCTGCAGGTTGTGAAACAGACTAAATTCCCACCAGGCCGGTGTTGCTTGGTGCCTATCGAGCACTCAGTCACTGACAGCTGTGACCTCTGGTTATAACCGGTAGAGGCACGTGACGTGTTTGAGGGAGCAGGGGTGAGCGCTGACCGAGGATCATGGGACCAACTGATGTCTGGGTTGTAAGTTCTCATATTTGGGGGAAGAGATTCAGCAGAATCTGGAGGTTTTACAGGAACTTCTCCAGAAAGGCAATTGTCCAGATAATTTGGGATTTAACTTGGTTCTAACTAAGGAAACTTGGGTAATTTACAAATCATCCTTTTAGCAAGGCCTGGAGATAAGAGCAGGGTTACAGTAGACTGACAGCTGTCTTTTAGAGCTAAAACAGCCCCAAACTGTGCTTGACACATTTCTTAAGCCTTCTTTAAATACTCAACTTGACTTCTCTTTTTTAAACAGGTTTAGGGATTAAGACGGAGAAGGTAATGGCAAGCCACTCCAGTACTCTTGCCTAGAAAATCCCATGGATGGAGGAGCCTGGTAGGCTGCAGTCCGTGGGGTCGCTAAGGGTCAGACACGACTGAGTGACTTCACTTTCACTTTTCACTTTCACACATTGGAGAAGGAAATGGCAACCCACTCCAGTGTTCTTGCCTGGAGAATCCCAGGGATGGGGGAGCCGGGTGGGCTTCCGTCTATGGGGTCACACAGAGTTGGACATGACTGAAGTGACTTAGCAGCAGCAGCAGGGATTAAGGGGTAGTGCTCAGGGTCCTGGGAGTCCTGAAGGGCTGCAGAGCTCATCTATGCCATTTCCCTCTTGTTTCAGTTCAGTTCAGTCGCTCAGTCGTGTCCGACTCTTTGCAACCCCATGAATCACAGCACGCCAGGCCTCCCTGTCCATCACCAACTCCCGGAGTTCACTCAAACTCATGTCCATCGAGTTGGTGATGCCATCCAACCATCTCATTCTCTGTTGTCCCCTTCTCCTCCCACCCCCAATCCCTCCTAGCATCAGACTCTTTTCCAGTGAGTCAACTTGTCGCATGAGGTGGCCAAAGTTTAATTGGTTTTAATTAGAGGGGTCAGCTGGTGGCTCTGCGATTTCACTCTAGCTAAAGCCCCTGACCCTTTCTGAGGGCAAAAGTTGGTATGCTGAACTATTTCACTGCCCTATGAGCTCCATTGGCCTGAGCTAACCTACACATCCCTTTTTTTTTTTTTTCAAACTAAAGCAAACAGGAGAGTCTGGAAGAACCTGTTTGGAAGGTGGCCTCTCATTGTGTCACAGCTATGTGGTATTGATCTTGTAACCTACACAACCCTTCACACTTTGAACCCTGAGCTTCCCTGACATTGGGGTAACAGTTGTTTCTTAGCCAGACTCAGGACAGGGTAGAGACGCAGAGACCAAGGATGGGTGCAGATGCTCGGTGTAGACGGTGAAGACGAGATGCTGGGAGGACAGGCCCCGGGCGTCCTGGGAAGGAGACACTCCCGTCCCGATCGGCTTGCTGTGTGGGCACGGGGAAGTCCCGGAGGGCGGGGAAGGGTGCCCCCAGGGCCCCTACTAGGCGGACACTGCTCTCTTCCTGCCTCCCTCCGGTCTCCAGGGAGACCTGGCCTCTGAAAGCTGGTTGGACTTCATAATTACTGCGATGCTGGACAAATAAGCCTTCTCTCTGCTTCCACTCACTTCGGGACAGACGATCCATGTGAGAAGACTCACTTCAAAACAAGACAGCACCGCAGTCCCTTGAACCTCAGGAGCACAGTTTTCCAAATAATTCAACTTTACTTAAACAGCTCTCTCCATGAGTTCATTCTCTCAGCCTCTTTTCCTGACGAGCAGAGACGCTCAGGATGGCCGGCACCAACTGACTGGGCCAGACCCTCAGAGCTCGGAGTAGACCGAGATCTCTTCCTCCCAAGTTCTCACTGTGAAAACAAATCCATCCATTAAACGGATTTTTGTATCTGTAGCCTTCCTTTCCGTAACCCACCCTCCCTGCTGCGTGGTTCAGGCTTACCCAGCTTAGCCCAGGGACGCCCCCAACAGCAAGCATCTCCCCTTTGTCTCCTGCAGTTTCCCACCTGGTTCTTTTCCACTTGATTGGAAACCAAAGGAGTCATCATAACTCAGAACCTCACAATCACGGGAGGTTTAAAAGGCAGAGACATGTGGACGGATGACCACAGAGGAGCTCGTGTGTTATCCAGAGCCGGGCAGTGAGGTTCTTGGTGGCAGGGATCACAGCTCACAATCACTGCGCTTGTCATGAAATAGGGGGGTCTAGATAGCTACAGGTCTCCCCAAGGCTGCCCAGCTTGGGCAGGTTCCAGGTTCCAGAGCGCATCTGGGTGAAGGGCTGAGGGCTACCTCTCGGTCCAGTGATCACCCGGACTAACCAGGCGTCCCAGTTGCCTTCATTTTGGGGGCTTTGATGTCCAGCTCCTCTTCCAAAGCCCCACTTCCCTTCCCACGCACAGCTCAGGCCTCCGTCTGCAGGAAGCGCTCCACTAGATTCACAGATTAAACCCAGGCTCAGAGTGACCCCCAGACAGCATCCCAACACAGGTGTGTTTCTGGTGCTTGCAGACACACTCTGCCGGGGCTTGGACAGCACACGCGGCGCATTGCTGCCCTCTGGAAGTTGGGCGCGTTCCCAACAAGCAGACAGGTGAGTGATGCCACGTGCACCTCCGGGGGGCGGTGCTGGCCGTGCCCAGGAGACTCACAGGGCGCTGTCTGGGGAAAGGTTAATTCTACCAGCTGTGGGTGCTTTTAGAGCAAATTCTCCATGCAGATGTCGGCCAGATGACTCGGCAGTTAACTCACTTGATAAAAGCCCTTTTCATACTGTTCCTGGGGTTCTCAAGGCAAGAATGCTGAAGTGGTTTGCCATTCCCTTTTCCAGTGGGCCATGCTTTGTCAGAACTCTCCTCCATGACCTGTCCATCTTGGGTGGCCCTACACGGCATGGCTCATGGTTTCATTGAGTTAGACAAGGCTGAGGTCCATGTGATCAGTTTGGTTAGTTTCTGTGATTGTGGTTTTCGTTCTGTCTCCCCTCTGATAGATAAGCACCAGAGCTTGTGGAAGCTTCCTGATGGGAGGGACTGGCTGTGGGGTGAACTGGGTCTTGCTCTGCGGGGGGAAGGCCATGCTCAGTAAACCTTTAATCCAGTTTTCTGCTGATGGGTGGGGCTGTGTTCCCTCCCTGTAGTTTGGCCTGAGGTCAAACTATGGTGGGGTAGTGGCATCACGGACTCAGTGGGCATGAGTTTGAGGAAGCTCCGGGAGGGAGAGGATGGTGGACAGGGAAGCCTGGTGTGCTGCGGTCCACGGGGTCGCAGAGTCGGACACGACTGAGCGACTGAACAACGATATCGATGAAACCCCGTGTGTGCCCCTTTCCTTGTTCTCGTCAGATGACTGTGAGCCCGCCCCTCCAGCCTGGCCCCTGGAGAGACGCCTCTGGACCTCTGTCAGTGGGCTTGCGGTCAGCTTTTCCACCTGGGCCTGTCAAGCATCAGAAGCAAAGTCTCCAGCCACAGGGCCTGACGCTTAGCTTTGCACCTTCATCCTCTTAAAAGGTTAAATTCTTTTCCCAAGTTTACGTAGCCCCTGGAATGCAAAGCTTGGGTTAAAACCTGAGGTATCTGGCCTTGTGAATTTGCTTCCCTTATGATGTTCTAATTTTATCATTCATTATTTAGAATCCCTGTATTTTCCATATTAATGATTTGAATATCCTCAGAGGACCTGGCTCTCTAAATGGTACGAGCTAGTGGACAAACCTCCCATTTAGCATCATCTCCACCGTCCGCAAGCTCCGGGACACGGTGAAGGACCGGGAAGCCTGGCAGGCTGCAGTCCATGGGGTCACAAAGCGTGGGACATGACTGAGCGATTGAACAACCAACCTCAGCATTACAGCCAGAACTTTGAGAATTTTGCCTCTGGAGTCGACTTTTAAGAGAGGGTACAGATTGCATCCGCAAGGTCTTTCTTGCCGCCGGTAGTTACTGAGGCTCTGTGTGAAACAGGCATTTCTGCCTTCTTGAGTTGCTGTTCTTACTGTTGAAACTAACAAAGTCCTGACCCTGCGCTGAGCTTTGTAGATTTCCAAAAGATTGTCCCTGGGATGGCTTTACTGCAGCCAGTTAGCCTCCACCCCATTATGGGGCTGACTGTCTCCAGAGCCGTCATAGAAGGAGGGTCAGACTTGTGGTCACCATCTCGGCTCCTTTGCACAAAGTGTCACTTCCTGATCTGGGGCTGATTTGAAAATAGATCCCCCTCTGGGCTGGACACTTCCCATGTGCCATCGTTTGCTATCCTTCCTGATCTCTGTACATGGTTTCGCAGCTGTCCTGAGAGAGGGTGGGATTATAACGTGCTCTCTGTGGTCACCGGGGCCGTGGGTCCAGTTGGTGAACACCCACCAATGTCCGCATTGAAGGACCAGGGTCCCTGATGAACGAGCCAGTGACAGTTTACCCGTTTAATTCAAGAGGTTCATTGCTTTGTCTTTATACTTTCCAACCAAAAAGTTCTTTCCTATTTGTCAAGCGTTTCAAATCCTGTTTTTCCTTACACATAATTGGAGGTGGGTTAGTACTGCCCTCGGCTTTTCAAAACAAAGATGTTGACATGATTCCAAGGCGCCCTTCCCTCACTGACAGGGAGTCCACCTCTCTGAGTTTGTGACCCACAGAACCGAAACCACCCTCAGTGTAGGCTCGCTGACTGTCACGCAAACAGCCCAGTGCAGTCCCTCCTCCAGTCCGCTCACATTCAGGTGGCCACTGTTTTTCTCTCTGGGAAATGCGACTGATCAGGGTGTGTCAAGGACAGCTGGTTATGGGTATTGACGGGGCAGAGAAACTCGTGTTCCGTTGAGGGTATAAGACAGGATCCTGGCGGGACGAAATATTTCTTTTGGGTGTGTGTGATCCTGGACGTGAATCTCAGTCTGAGACTTTTCCCTCTATTTTAACTTTGCTGGTTTAATTTTCTTTATAGGAGGGCCTCCCTGGTAGCTCAGTCGGTAAAGAATCTGCCTGCAATGCAGGAGACCTGGGTTTGATTCCTGGGTCAGGAAGATCCCCTGGAGAAGGAAATGGCAATCCATTCCAGTATTCTTGCCTGGAGAATCCCATGGACCGAGGAGCCTGCCAGGCTACAGTCCATGGGGTCGCAAGAGTCAGACATGACTTAGCAACTAGACCACCACCACCATAGGAGTATGACTCCTATGTATGACTCCTTTCTCCTGTATGACTCCTATTTAAATGTCCTGATTCTATGTGAGCTTGAGAGGCATATGAACTCTGCTGGGCCCTGCATTCTGTATTTATCCAGTAGAGCAAACTCTTTAACTGTTACTCAGCTCCTTTACTTTTTGTTTGCCCTAAATTAAAAAATATATATATATTTATTTTAACGTAAGTTTCCTATATGCTCTTTACCCAGATTCACCAAGTTTTGACCTGTTGCCACATCTGCTGTATCATTCTCTGTGTGTGTGTTTGTATGCATGCAAACATACACATTCATTGTTTATATTTTCCGTTCCCCTTGGGGATAAACTGCATTTATTAAGATCAATGCCCCTCTGACCATGAAGACTTCTGTTCCTATGACCAGTTCTGTTGGGTCAGGGCTCACCCTGCTCCAGCATGACATCATCTTGACTGATTGCAAGTCTTAATAAGGCCATGTTCTGAGGTGCTAGGGCCAGGACATCAATACAGGAACTCTGGGGTCGGGGACAGGACAGCTGTAACACGCCCCTCGGATTTCTTTTCATTTATTCCGCTTGGAATGTGCTGGACCTCTTCGGTCTGTGGAGCCACATTTTGCACGCGGCCTGGGGATTCAGTCACTCTCTTTGATCATGTCCGCGTTCCTCCGCGGTCTTTCCTGCTTCTTCTGGAATTCCAGTCCGATGCTTTCCCACATCTCTCTCCCCTCGAACATTCACCATCTGGCATGACCTCTCAAGTCAACAGGAAACAGTGACAGTGAACTCTGCACACCGAGGGGCCAAGGTCTTCACCGGCCCACCTGCTGCGGGGTGAGTGATGATGGTCTTGAAAGGCAGGATTTAGGCAGCCAGAGAGCATATGGAAGGAAAGGAAAATTTTAATTAGGGAGATAATTTGAGTGAAGTTGGGAGAATATAAATTATGTATTTTAATGAGACCAGGGAGATGCGCCTGCCTGGAGCAAGATATTCAAATATAAATAAAATATGAGAGAGTAGGATACAAGAACATCTTAAATACTAGTCCTCTTGGAGCAGATCACTGTAAAATATGTTTGTACAGCTAAATAATGCAACAAATATTCTAGTTATGAAGATCTGTTGGCTTAACCTGTATTCTGCAGAAAAAGTCTGCCCTGACGGCGCAAAGGAAATCGTGTTTCCAGATGGGACGGTGCAGCGTCTGAATGATGGGCGCGAGGAGACTGTATTCCCAGATGGGACCATTGTGAGTGTGGAAAGGTTGGTACCAGGAGAGGTGGTGTCAGTCTGAAGTCTCCAGAATTTGTGGTTTGTGCACTTGTCAATTCTCTGGATTAATTTAATTTTTGTAAAAGTTTCAGTATTTGTATAATAGAAAACTCGTTGACCCTAGAGGTTTGATCTTATGACCTTGATCTGATTGATTTCATAGCGAACATGAATCTAAATGCTCATTTTTTAAAATATGATTGTTTAATTGGAGGATGGTCTCTTTATAGCATTGTGTCAGCTTCTGCCATGTTTTAGCATGAATCAGCCATGGGTATACTATTCCCCTGCCCCTTGAAGCTCCCTCCCACCTCCCACTCCACAGACACTCATTTTCAAGTGTTTCCTTCACTGACATTGGTCATGACTGAATTGCAGCCATGAAAATAACCTCTGGTGTTTGGCGTGTGCCCACTGAGACGTGCTGTGTAGCAGCCCGAGCCTGCAGCAGCACTCACATGGACAACTGTCTAAGATGCACCTGGAAGTGCCGTCCTGACGGGGGACGAGCAGGGAGACCCTGCACCCTGCCCCGTGCCTACCCTCAGACCCTCGAGCTCCCCCCTCCCCACAGCCCAGGGGCCCCGGCTTCAGTGGGCTGCTGTCTCCGTGTGTCCCCTCTCCTGTCACAGAAGCCACAAGAGTAGCCATCACCGCTAGAGTCACTGTGATCAAGTGACTCTATCCCAGGTTCCTGCTCCTCCCCGGGTGATTCTACCTCAGATCCCTGCTGCTCCCCGAGTGATTCTACCTCAGGTCCCTGCTCCTCCCCGGGTGATTCTACCTCAGGCTCCTGCTCCCCGGGTGATTCTACCTCAGATCCCTGCTCCTCCCCGGGTGATTCTACCTCAGATCCCTGCTCCTCCCCGGGTGATTCTACCTCAGATCCCTGCTCCTCCCCGGGTGATTCTACCTCAGATCCCTGCTCCTCCCCGGGTGATTCTACCTCAGATCCCTGCTCCTCCCCGGGTGATTCTACCTCAGATCCCTGCTCCTCCCCGGGTGATTCTACCTCAGATCCCTGCTCCTCCCCGGGTGATTCTACCTCAGATCCCTGCTCCTCCCCGGGTGATTCTACCTCAGGCTCCTGCTCCCCGAGTGATTCTACCTCAGGCTCCTGCCACTTCCCGGGTGATTCTCCACCAGGTCCCTGCTTCCCGGGTAGAGCCCTGCGGCCTCTCCTTCCTCCCTCGAGCTGCCTTCTGGCCCCCTGAGAGCGACTGTGCCCGAGCAGGCCTGTGGCCCTGGCCTCCCTCCTGGGCGCTCCCCAGGCCGCCCTCAGCCCCGCTCGGCTCCTGTCTATTCCCTGACTCCGCAGGTGCCTGAGCTGCTCTTGGCCTGGTGGGATCTGTACCGCCCTCTACGAAGATCTGGGGGTGAGGTGTGCAGACCAGGGTGGTCACATCCCTTGGCCCCATAGGTTCCCCACAGGAAGCCTTGGCCACTGACAAAGCTGTTCTCTCCACCAGGAACGGTGACAAGACCATCATGCTCAGTAACGGTCAGCGGGAGATCCACACGGCCCAGTTCAAGAGGAGGGAGTACCCCGACGGCACCACCAGGACCGTGTACCATGATGGCCACCAGGAGACCAAGGACGCCTCCGGGAGGGTCAAGGTCAGGGATGAGGCTGGAAACATCATCCTGGACAGGAAGTAGCTTCTCCTTCAAAACTAGCCTTGCCTGTGACCTTCCAACTTTTGTTTAACCTTCCAACTACATTATTTGCTAAAAAAAAAAAAGAAATAACTAATACTTGTGGCCCTAAATGATGAAAAATCATGGAAAACTTGAGGACTACCCAAGTCATCCAGAAATTATAAAGGAAGAGACAGCCTGGTCCCCAGGGCTCCTGGTCAGGAGAGGTGGCTGCATCAACAGGAAGCTCCCAGACAACGACGCCAGGGCCCCCGGCCAGACCGCTTCCTCTCTGCCCCTCACAAGAACCAGCTCTCCACGTGATGGGCAGCCTCCCTGGGCCCCGGGGGCCTCTACCTCTGCCTGCAGCTGGCCCCTGGTCCTCTCCTCCTGAATTACACCAGTTTAGCCTGACCATCCCATCCATTTTCCTCAGGGCACCAGTGCCCGTGACCTTGCTGGGTCAGAGAAGAAGCCAGTTCATGCCATGACAGGAGCACCCACAGGGAGCCCGACCCAGGGTCTGAGTGACCTGACCTCATGCCCACCGCTGAGTGGGTGGTAAGCCACCTCCTGAAACTCGACGTTTTTAAATCTCACAGTCAAGGCAATGACAGCTGCCTCTTTTATTGTTTTGTAGGCAGCTTAGAAAATAAGACACAAACTGGCATTTAACTGATTTTTATACTAAAATAGAGTCCCAAAATATAAGAAAGGAATAATTTCCTGAGAAATCCTATGACGAGATGTCTGTATGTGCCCATGTCTTCACGCGACAGAAGTGAAGTGTCATCTGTTAGTGATCATTTCAGTCCTAAAGTCTGTGGTGCACACACCACAGTGGTCTCAGGGGTTGGGCGAGGATTTTTGAAGTAACTCAAGAGTAATGTATGGTCTTGGCTTTGCCTTGAAAATTGAAGCATTCTATTGCAATCACACTGGATGGGGCCTTTTCTGCCCAGGAGGCAGCTACCATGGGGTGAGGTCATTTGTCAGATGTAACAGACCAAACCAACCCACTGCTGAAAAGCCAGAAATAGAAAACGTGAAAGGTGAAAGGGTTAGTTGTTCAACCGTGTCCTACTCTTTGTGGCCCCATGGACTGGCCCACCAGGTTCCTCTGTCCATGGGATTCTCCAGGCAAGAGTACTGAAGTAAGTTGCTATTCCCAGGAGATCTTCCCAGCCCAGGGATTGAACCCAGGTCTGGTGCACTGCAGGCAGAGTTTACCTTCTGACCACCAGGGAAAAGCCAGAAATGGACTCGCTCATTGCTTTGACTATTTTGAGTTGGCTTATCCTGGAAATTTTCATTAAAACAAACAAAACAAAGCACCACTCTACCAAGTTAAAGGACTTCTAGCTGTTTGTGGAGATCAGGGGAAGAAAGTAACATAAAATTTTGTGGGTAAACTGTGTTCAAACACCAGATAATCTTCCTGACGGGCAGAATGCTCCCCAACAGCCACGCACGTGAGATCGTGGGTCAGAATAAGACAGGTCACCTGGAAGACCTGTGTGTGCTGTGTGTTCTGGTATGCTACATATCAGAACAAGCTTATAAAAACGTTTCCTTCTGATTCCCAAAATCTAGAACATACTTTTAAATCTGGGCTTCCCTAGTGGCTCAGTGTCTGCCCGTCGAGGCAGGAAAATCGGGTTCCGTTCCTGGGTCAGGAAGATCCCCTGGAGAAGGAAATGACTACTCACTCCAGTATTCTTGCCAGAGAATTCCATGCATAGAGGAATCCGGTGGGTCATAGCGTCGCGAAGAGTCGGACAAGACTGAAGCGACTTAGCATGCATGCATGCATAGATCCATATGCCTGCAGCAGTCTGGAGCACGCTGAGTTGGTTGGAAGGGCATCAACAGCCTCACAGGGCAGGGATGACGGGCATGTGGGGAAAACAGGAGGAGCCAGCCATGGGCTCCCGAGTGGGGCCTTGAAGGAGGAGCCAGGCTTCCCTGCCCAGGGTGGTCCTCTGTGGTCCTGGGAAAGGCAACCCACTAGTCTCCAGCTCGTCCTGCCTGAACGTGTGGCCTGCACCTCGCAGGAGTGTGGTGAGGGTGGGTACAAGGGTCAGCAGCAGACCCGTCCCCTCCATGGCTAGCCTGGGAGGGGGCTGCCTCAGGAATGCACGCTTCCCTAAGGCCCCTCTTCCATGTGGGGCCCTCAGAGGCTCCACGTGTCCCTCAAGGAAAAGGTGTGTGTTCAGAGCAAGGCTCTGGGCTTCCCGAGACCCTGGACCAGCTGCTTCTCCTGGCTCCTCCCTCCTTGTTCACCACAGTCTACCCTGAGCACCACCCCTAGGGACAGTCCCCTCCCTTGGAACCTGCCGCATCTTCACCCCGGTCACCACTGCTGTCCTTCCAAGCCCAGTGTGGCCGCCCTCGGTCTGGAAGGACTCCTGGGTCCAGCCTCCAAGTCCGAGGAGGGCGGAGCCCTGCAGGGAGCACAGGAGCCCCGCCCCTCTGCCCGAGGCCCACTCCCCGCACTAATACACTGTCCTGCTGCGGTCCCCTGATGGATTCCAGGGAAGGGTGGAGGGCTGACGGTGGGCACTTCAACTGCTTCTTGTTCCTGCAGGACATCAGCTTCTCCGCATCTCAGGAGCAGGGGGACAGGGCCGGGTGGCTCAGCTAACACCTCCCGGGCTGGTTCTCCTGGCGGGGAGCTGAGAAGCCCAGCCCAGCATCCCTCCCCGCCTCCACGGCCACTGTGTCAGCAGCCAGCCTGCAGGTGGACGGTGGCTGGGAACAGCAAGAGGGCGAGGTGTGAAGAGATGGGCAGACAGAGGACCCTGCGCAGCCACAAGGGCAGCAGTAGTCAACTGTCCGTGCCCCGGGCCTGGGGCTCTGACCCCTGGGCCCCCGCGGCCTCCCCACCTGTGGTCCAGAGGCGGTGGGAGCTTGCCCGCAGAGGTGGTGCCCATCTGCCACTCTGCTCAGGGGAGTCTGGCAGGTGGGCATCCCACGCGGCCCAGAGTGACCTTGGTGTCACGGGAACAAACCCCTTCGTTCCTCATTCCTTCTAGAAGATTCTGATCCTGATTTCCTGTTCCCTCTCTGCTGGTTCCCACTAAGCCCAAGTCAATCCAGTTTTGAAACGAAAGAAGAACCTTGCCTTTCAATTGTAAGACTCCAGGCCCCGGAGGGCTCTCAGAACCAAAGATCGCAGTCTGTGTCTCGGACTCTGTGGCTGACACTTTGAGCAGTTGCTCGGTTACTGCTCCCCGGGTTGGAGAGCAGGCCCGGGCCTCCTCGGTCTGCGTCCACTTCCCTCTCTGGGTGCCCACTCCTTTGGTGAGTTGTTCTGGGCTGTGAGGCCAAAAAGGACCCCCGACACCCCCCCTCTCCGGGTTTCCTGGGTGCTCGGTGGGCTGCGTGCTTCCCATTCAGGGGCTCCCCTGCCCGACACACACGCTTTGCTCAAGGTTTGCAGGTGTCCGTCGTGGAGGAACAGGGAAACGCACGCCTCCTCCCTCCTCGGGGAGTGGAGGCCCATGTATTTCTAGAGAATGCCTCAGTTTCCCGACTTGGGGCTCTGCTGTTCGACTTCAGCAAGAAGCTGTCTCTGTTCTTTCCTCCACAGACTCCACCCCGTGTCGGCGCTCCTGATGCTAATTCTAGGAAATGAGCCAAAACATTTCCTATCTCTTTTGAAATTATTAGTCCGTTATTATTTCAGTTTAATTGGCCTACCCTAAGACACGTCGGACACGACTGAGCGACTGAACTGAACTGAACTGAAGACACGTACAGCCCAGGTTTTGGATTTTTGAATGTCCCAAGGCGATTCTAGCCTGAAAAACTCCGAGTGCACAAACAAGAGCATCTTTCCTCAATAACATATGCTCTGCTCACCTGTGTAAGATTCGTGTTCACGCCTAAAGAGTCATTAAAGCCTGGCTTGTAATAAAGAAGCCAGCATTTCAAATACTCAGGGAGACTGAGCGCTCACCTCTGGTGTTTGAGTGATGGATGTTGCATGCTTTGGTCTCATCAGATGACCTGGACATTTGCGGAAAGGCTCCTGTCCTTACTTGCCAGGTGTAATATAGGAGCCTGGCCGAGGACTGCTAAGTCACTTCAGTTCTGTCTGACTCTGTGACCCTATGGACTGTAGCCCGCCAGGCTCCTCTGTCCATGGGCTTCTCTAGGCAAGAACCCTGGAGTGGGTAGCCATTCCCTTCTCCAGGGCATCTTCTTGACTCAGGGACTGAACCCGTGTCTCTCGTATCTCCTGCATTGGCAGGGGAGGTTCGTTACCACTAGTGCCACCTGGGAAGCCTGGCTGACAGGTAAGCTCAAAACCACCTTGATGCTCTTATCTTCTTGACTCCTTCCAATCTTTCCTGGAATAAGATGGGGTGCAATAAAGGTACAGATGCCTGAAAACAGGCAACGAACAGAGATGCATTGCAGTGTCAGGACTACACCTGCTGTAACTTTTCCCTTCCTTTAGCTTTTCCCTCTGAACCATCTGGGTCAAGTAATAAAATGTTATTGGTCGTTTCAAAACCCCTCTGTGTGCACCCAAGACAGGAAGTCGTCATTATCTTGAAATGGATGCTACTCACTTCCTTTTTATTTAAACCCAGCTGCGAGGCATGTGGAATCTTAGTTCCCTGACCAGATAGCAAATCTGTGTCCCCTGCGCCGGAAGTGTGGAGTCTTACTGCTGGACCTCCAGGAAAGTCCCAAGTCCTTATGTCCTTGCATTTGGCTTTTTATACTTCCCTCACATGCTGTGCATCCCAACTCCCAATAATTTAATCTTGTCTCTCTTTTTTCTGCTTTAACTTTTTTATTGGGGTAAAACAAGCATAAGATGAAATTTGCCATGACTGACACGTAGTGCATTCATCTGCTCCGAAACATTTAACCGTGTTGTGCAACCCTCACCGCTCGATTTCCAGAAACTTTCGTCCCAGAAGGAAACCCTGTCATTTAGCTGTCATCCCCCACCCCCACCAACTTCTGGAAACCACCAACCTACTTTCTGTTTCTGTGGATTTACCAACTCTGGGCATTTCATGTAAATGGAATCATACAGCACAGGATCTTTGTGTCTGGCTTCTCAGCAAGGCATTTACAATAAATACTGGAGCTTTATGTCTCTCCTATCTGGCAGGAATGGTAACTTGCCTAATCTGGAAATTTCGGACTTTGCAGGGCTGCTGCTAAGTCACTTCAGTCGTGTCCGACTCTGCGTGACCCCATAGAAGGAAGCCCACCAGGCTCCCCCTTCCCTGGGATTCTCCAGGCAAGAACACTGGAGTGGGTTGCCATTTGGGGGGTAATCTAACAGTGACAAAGCCAGCAGAGAGGTGACACTTTTCAAATGTGGCTGATGGACGTCCCTGGTGGGAAGACATTTGGTGCAATGTCTGATTTAGAGCCCAGGATCCATAAAGAAGAGACTCATTTGACTGTTTGCAGGGAAGCTTCCAGTAACTCACTCTAGATGAATGTCTGATCATTAACAAGATTAATTGTGAACAAAATATGGTCTATTAAAAAAGAAAGAGCTAACCCTTGGCCTTTCTTGTACTGTTTTCACCTAAGAATCTTTTAAATATAATCTTTTTTCATGTTAAAAATGCACAGTATACTGTAATAAAGCATTTCTAAGTACAGGTAAGGGTCGTGTGGTTCTTCTGAGAGACTTGAGCAGAGAGACTTGTGGTGTGAAGGAGTGGAACCACACCTGAGCATGCTCTACTGTGAGTTTTTGTACTTACGTACAAATCGACGGCTCTAGGCCCAGGGAAGCAACTGAGGTGGGGACAGAACCACTTGCCTTCCCCAGCAGAGGAATTCCTGGTTTTCAAGAAGTCATGTTATTTTATTTTTATTTTCTGCCACTTGAGAACATTGCTTATGCGTTAGTTTCTGGAGCTCTTGAATTATCCTCCTGACATTGAGTCCATTCCTAGATGCTCCAAAAGTAGCTTCGTTGAAAGGAAAAATCAGAACAAAGTTGCCTGCCTGGGGCCCAGGCACCCAGCTGCTGTCCGGCTGGACGTGCAGGGAGAGGCCCTTCTCCCGGCCACAGGACTGGATGAGCGACATGCGGGGGATGAGCGTCTTGAGGACCGGGTGCCTGGCCCTGGCCTTCGGCGTGGCTTTGGGAGGCTCCCTCGTCGACGGGTGTACCTCCCTCTGCCTGCTCAGCGCTTCTCGGGGCTGGCAGGTGTGCCAGTTTTCAGGGCACGTTGTGACCGCTTTCTTCGCAGGAGTTCCATCCTGACTGAACGCTCTTCTGCTCCCGAGTTGTGAGAAGGACTCGTAAGGAAGGTTGCTGCCCCAACCTCTGTCTTTCCAAGCAAGGGAGACGCTGGGACTTCCATTTGCAGCCCTGCAGCCCTCCTTCGTCTCGTTTCTGAGACCGTGTAAGTGAAGCAACTCGATGGTGTCGTGAATGAGCCTCCTCTTCACAGACACGTCTGCCGAACAGTCGAGGGACAGGCCCGGGCTGTAGTTGACCTCCAACAGCCACGGCTTCAAGTTGTCATCGATGAGGACGTCGAATCCGAAGAGCTCAAAGCAGTTGGCCGCAAAGGGGACAGAGGGCGCGATGGCCAGCACAGTGAGGATCACCACGCGGTTGATTTTCTGCCAGAGGAGCAGGTCGTCCACGTCCCAGCTCCTCAGGTACGAGAAGAAGCGGCTGAGGGTCCACTTGCAGCCGCTGCCCACTACCTCTTTGATCTTCTCATATGAGGCCCCGGACCTGTTGATGCTGCTGTTGGTCAGGTGGGCGTAGCTGTTCTGCAGATTGCCGAGGTCAAACTTTTCTGTGGCAAAGCGCACCAGCCCTTCCTGATAAATGTAGATGGTTAAAGGCTTGAAGCCGGTGACACACACGTAGACGCGGAGGTCACATTTGTATCTCCCAACAAGCAGAGGGTTGCAGATGTATTTCTGTATGATGCATGTGTCGGCAATGATCAGGTTTTTAATGTCACTGAAAATGATGATTCCTCGTCCTCGAGAGAGCTCTGCAGGCTTGCAAATCCAGTAGCTGAGCTTGGTGTCCAGTGCCTGCTTCTCCTTGAAGTACTCGGCCACAAACTTGCTGTAGTCGCTGGGCATGACGAATGTGGCGGGGAGGAACTCATACAGTGGGGTGCCGTACAGCCGCTCCATGTGCCTCAGGTGTTTGGCCAGGAGGTCCTTCCTGGTGAGCCTGGTGGTGCCCGGGTGGTGGTTCAGGCACTGCCAGGGCTTGACGTTGATGTGCTCGGCCATCCGGAAGGAGGAGGTCCTCCAGTAGAGGTTCCAGTCCTCCATGTTCTGCTCTTGCTGGTCAAACTTGCTCCAGCCGCGCTCCAGGAGGACACTCTGCACCACGTCAGGGGTGGTCTCATCCACCCGGAACACCAGGGGCTTCAGACTGGCCCCTGGAGGCTCATCTTCAGCCATCAGATAAGGTTTTCTTTTCTAGAAATGGATGATCAGGAAAGTGTTAGAGGAAGGGAACAATGGAAGGGATGGAGAGGGAGTCTGGGATTAACAAACATGCATAAATGGCAGCCCACTCCAGTACTCTTGCCTGGAGAATCCCATGGACAGAGGAGCCTGGCGGGCTATAGTCCATGGACTTGCAAAGAGCTGGACGTGACTGAACTGACTCGCATACACACACATATAACTGAGTCACTTTGCTGTGCAGCAGAAACTAACTCAACATTGTAAAGCAATTATGAAGTGAAGTGAAAGTCACTCAGTCGTGTCCGACTCTTTGTGACCCCTTGGACTATACCGTTCATGGAATTTTCCAGGCCAGAATACTGGAGTGGGTATAGCCTTTCCCTTCTCCAGGGGATCTTCCCAACCCAGGGATCAAACCCAGGTCTCCCACATTGCAGGCGGATTCTTTACCAGCTGAGCCACCAGGGAAGCCCAAGAATCCTGGAGTGGGTAGCCTATCCCTTCTCCAATGGATCTTCCCAACCCAGAAATTGAACTGGGGTCTCCTGCATGGCAGGTGGGTTCTTTACCAACTGAGCTACGAGGGAAGCCCCAAATTCAGGGAAGGAAGTAAAGCAACTATACAATAAAAAAATATTAAAAATATTGTTAGAAAAGAGGTAGGGCGGACTGATGGCAACCTGGTGGAGATTCTACCTAGGAGTCCAGGTCCTGAGGTCACCTGTAGTCTGCACCCTCCCAGACGTTATCCCGTCTTGCTGATGCTCACCTCTGCACAAACAGGTCCATCTCTGCTGCCTACAGACCCAGCCCCACCTATCCCCGTGCTCTTCTCCTCAGAGCTCACCGGCACACCTCCTCCTGTGAGAATGAGTTAAATGTGCTTTCAGGGACACTGCCACACTTCCACAGCCACAGTGGACCCTGCTGGTTACAAAGTGAGCACTCTTCAGAGCAAAAACGGCCAAGTTTCTACAGCTAAAAGAATCCGAGCATGTGTAAAAAGCTGGGAACAGTGGTGTTACGAGATTAGCCAGGGTCTTGTTGGCCTGAGAAATTTCAGGAACTCGGGCCAGGCCCCTGTGGCTGTCCCCTAGGGCCCACCTCATAGTCCCAGGGCCTGGCAGTGTTTCAGAGGCCCCCAGTTTGTTCAAATATCAACTCATTTGCAAGAAAGAGTTGAGAAAGAAAATTGGAGTTTTTAAAAACTCATTCTGTGATAGCAATGATTGTCTGAGGATTGCACCTCACATTTCACAAGAGAGACAGAAAGTGCAGATTCAACATTTTTCTAAACTTTCAAAGAAAGAAAACAGGATCATTTGTGAGAACACCAAAAGTGACAATGCAGCGTGAGGCTCTGGTGTGGCCTAGAAAGAAGGTGAAATCGTCACAGCCTCTGGGGGAAAGCGTCAGCGTTCCGAAGTCCTATGTACTCGTCAAAAATCTCAGGTTCAGGCCACTGTGGCTGCTTCTTTGACCCCTTGTGTCACTCATGCACAACTGACTGTGTAAAGAGACATAAATAGTTTATTTGCCGGAAATTCTGTGGTGTTTGGGAGATTCCAATTGATGGAGCAGGAGTACGTGTGACATGCACTGTATTTTCAGGGCAGCCAGTCTGGACAAGAAAGGGAGGAAGGGAAGAAGGGAAGAAGAAAGGAAGTGATAAGGTAAGATTTATTATTTTAAGGCAGGACAAGAAAAAAATTAAACATAAAATTCCGTGTGTGTGTGTGTTTGGGCCATGTACTACTCATTACATGTTAACCAGAGCTCCTCAAAGACGGGAGGGCCTGGGCAACCATAAAGGTCGTTTCTTCTTTCTTCTGACATTAGCAATGAAACTTCATAAAAGCAGAGTGCTTTTTCCCAGCTCTGGCGAGGGTCATGGAGACTCGCTGTTTGCTCTGTATGTGTTTACTTGGACATGGATCCTTGGTGAACTTCATGTAAAGTAGCAGTGTGTTATCTTGATGCACATTTCTTGTCTCAAATATGCATGAATGTGCCTTTGATTCTAACAGATGGGACGGTTCTCCGAGCTTTCTCAGCCTCTACTTCCTGGGTTATAATCCTCAGTTTGGCTCCAATAAGATTCCCTTTTGTCTTCTTCCTAAGTTGATGGTTAATTGAATTTTCATCAACAAAAGAAGGAAAAAGAGAAGGATGGGAGAAAGGGAGAGAGGGAAGGAAGGAAGGATGAAGGGGAGGGGCGGGGAGACTCGACGTGCTCACCCACCTTCTCCTCTGCATTTGAAGCTGCGAGAAGCTGTCGAGGAGGAAACGAGATACTTATTGCCAAGTGACCTTGTTTCTGAACTGAAGCCACCACAGGCTAGGAAGGGGCTTCCAAACGAGGGCCCACAAGAGTTGTGAACAGAGCAGAATCAGTAAAACGAGTGTTCATGCCTTTAGCATCGTTGCTGCTTTGACCTGGAACGTGTAGAATTTATAGATCTGTGGTGGCTGGTACAGAATTCAGTCTTTGCAACTGATTGTGATGTTCTCAAACTGTGTTCAATGGTATTAATATGTATTTCAAGCTGTGTGTGTGTGAGTGTGTGTACATTTGTCAGTGTGTATGTTTGTGTGTGCAGGGCAGGGGTGTGGGTGGGGATAGAGGTGGGGGAGGCTGGCTCAAATAAAGATGGAAGCTGGACTAAGCAAAGTTAAAAATGCTTCTTTTCTATCTCCAAGAAAGTTGCCATGATTGAACGGGATACCCTCCTCAGCTGTGTGTGACATACTAATGGTAGCATTTCACAAAAGCGGGGTAAGAAATGCCGAGTCAGACAAACCAGCTGGTCTGCCTCCTCCCACCTTCGGAGTAAACCTCTCAGAGGCTCGAGAGAAGAAGGTATGTTCTGACCAGAGCCCGTTTCATCTGGAATCAGGGCTCAGAGGCTGGAGCCGGCCTTCCCCAGACTGTGCAGGGGGTGGTCAGAGAAGCCGGAGGAGAACAGAAATGGGAAACGCTTCTCCCAGCTCTGCCGGCCTGGGTCTGCTCCCACCGCGGAGCCCAGGAGGCCATGGCTCATTATGGGGTGGGGTGGTTGAGGGAACATCGTCTAAGGAGGCCGAGTCCTGGCAGGCTGACCGGGGGTGCACACGCTGTCCTCGGGCCCCATTTCAATTAACCATCCACTTTCCTATTAAAATTTCACTGAGAAACCAAATGCATTATTTGAACTTTTTCTCCTGAAAAGTCCTTCTGGAGCTACTTGAAATGTGTTTATCCTGCCTTGTTCTGACTCACAGGTGCTGACAGCAGCAAATAGTTCAATAAAAAAAAAAATATGTGTAGGGTATATGCGTAGGGATTAAAAATAGGTTGGACCATCATCAAAGAATCTACAAACAATAAATGCCGGAGAGAGTGTGTTTGGAGAAAAGGACACTGTTGGTGGGAATGCAAATTGGTATAAGCATTGTGGAGAACAGTATCGAGGTTCCTTAAAAACTAAATACAGAGTGACCATATGATCTCGCAATCCCACTCGGGCAGAGTTCCAGAGAAAACCTTAACTTGAAAAGGTACATGCACCCCCAGTGTTCATCGCAGCACTGTTGATAATAGCCAAGACATGGAAGCAACCTAGATGCCCGTCAAAAGACAAAGGTGTGACACATACGTACACTGGAGCATTAATCATCTGCGCAAAGGAACCGAACAATGCTGTTTTCAGTAACACAGGTAGACCTAGAGGCTGTCACACCCAGGAAATATGCCAGAAAAAGAAGACAAATACCATACAGTGTCATTTATATGTGGACTCTAAAGAAGACAGTGCAAAGGAACTTATTTACAAAACAGAAGTTGTCACAGATGGAGTCAGACTCACGGTCACAGCGGGCGGTAAACTGGAGGCCGAGACTGACACACACGCTGCTACACATAAAACAGGCAACTGATAAGAACAGACTGTTCAGCTCAGGGAACTCTACTCAATATTCTGCAATGACCTATATGGGAAGAGAATCTGAAAATGAACGGATATATATGTGTGTGTATATAACTGAATCACTTCGCTCTTCACCTGAAACTAACACAGCACTGTAAATCAACTAGACTCAATTTACAAAAGAAAAACAGGTTGGAGACAAACGCTGAAGCCCTTCCGTGGGAGGAGGGACATGGGTCATAGAGAGTCCCTTGGAAACTAGTACATCCTGGAAAGCTCCCAAGCCAGCAACCCCAAGGAGAGGGGTCCCAGCCCCAAGGATGGAAGCCAGGGACAGGTCTCTGTCCCTGGAGGAGGAGGCAGGCAGGAGCCCCCTCAGCTCTGGGGAGCTGTGAGCTCTGCAGACCCTGAAGCAGCCAAGGCCAGCGTCCTCTCTGTGTCTGCCCCACGTCACTGCCATGAACGAACCCAGAGCCCAGTTCCTGAGATGAAAGCCGTCATCGGGATGGATGATCCAGCACCCAGGGCCAGAACCAGCCGTGAACTCAGCTGTGTAAACTAGAGTGGGTCAAAGCCTAGGGAACCTCGGAATGGGCTACCCGAGACTGACGTTCCAGACACGCCGAGTCCCGTGTCTTCCACGGGAGGTAACACGCTGTCTTCGTCAGAGCATGAGCTGGTCCAGAAGCAAGACAATTCCAGACACAGAGGCGGTCGTGAGCATAATTACAGTCTCATGATGTCACAGCTCAGCTGATAAAGAGTCTGCCTGCAATGCAGGAGACCCTGGTCTGACTCCTGGGTCGGGGAGATCTGCTGGAGAAGCAATAGGCTTCCCACTCCAGTATTCTTGGGCTTCCTTTGTGGCTCAGCTGGTAAAGAATCTGCCTGCAATGTGGGAGATCTGGGTTCAGTCCCTGGGTTGGGAAGATCCCCTGGAGAAGGGAAAGGCTGCCCACTCCAGTACTGTGGCCTGGAGAATTCCATGGACTGTATAGTCCATGCGGTCGCAAAGAGTCTGACACGACTGAGCAACTTTCACTTTCAGCCCTGGTCACACACAGTCCTGGCCATAAAGGAAGCTTCTCTTTCCCAGACCTTGATGATACACCAGAGCACACGGGTTCTGGGGATGGGAATCAGCCAGACAGCACTTCTGTCATCACGGGGATCACGGCTCCTGGGATGCCCCTGTGGGCCCACTGCTTGGAGGGGCTGGCCCCCAGGGCCCGTCAGACTGCCAGTTCTCATGCTTCCTTATTCCCAAAGCAGACCCTCAGAGAAGAACTGGGAGTTAGTTTTGTTCCCCCCCTCCACACACAGTTTTTTAGCACTTTCACTGCTTAAAGGACAAACTGCCCTGGGGCAGCTTCCATGGGAATAGTATCCCACTAAAGTGTTAAACCATCTAATTAACACCATGCTCTTCATTCACCAATGAACTGAGGGGGAAGGTGTGGGGGCAGGGAGAGGGACCTTCTTGGTGACCCTGATTCGGACACAGCACACAGATTCCACCCAAGTGGAGAGTCCGGTTCCATCAGAAGCATCGGTCAGGGGATGTGACCAACAAGCCTGTTTACAGCGTGTCTGTGCACAAGATTCAAGCCTTAAGACTGCGTATTTCCACAGAAAGGCCTTGATATTTCCATTCGAAAGTTAAATCCAAAAGTATTTTCCCCGCCTTTTTTGGGAATCACTGGAGATTTCCTTTACAAAGCCTTTATTTTCATTTGTCCCTTATGAGAATGTGATTCCTTTTCTTTCTTATTATTAATAGCACTGCCTTCAGTCACACTGTGTGTATTTAAAATGCCATCTTGGTGTGAATGTCGAATTTATACCCACAGATGATATTCCACATGGCTAGCACAGCAATTTTCAAATTGAGAAGTTAGTTGTTTAAACTTTAAAAAAATATTTCCATTTTTAAGTAGCTGGAGGTTCCAGCATAATCTTTCTAGATGGTGAAGCCCGTTTATGGGGACAAATCAACCTCAACCGTTTGTCTTAGAGATGTCACCATCCTGATGCTCGGTCTATAGATTTCAGTCATGGTTTATAGTTATAGAAACACAGAGTGCCTCTCACATTAAAAAATTTACCTATATGTTACTTGCCCTGCTTTTTTAAGTCTATTGAATTTGTTACAATATCGCTTCTCTTTCATGTTTTGGTTTTCTGGCCATGAGGCATGCAGGATTTTAACTCCCCAACCAGGGATTGAACCCCAACCTCTGTGTTGGAAGGTGAAGGCTTAACCATTGCACCACCAGGAAAGTCCCTGATTTGTCCTAATTTTTAAGTCAGCCAACTTAAGAGTTCCTTGTTACACTTGAAACTGATATTGTAAATCAACTACACCTCAATAATAACTTTTTAAAGAGTTCCTATGTACTACATTGGAGAAGGAAATGGCAACCCACTCCAGTGTTCTTGCCTGGAGAATCCCAGGGACAGCGGAGCCTGGTGGACTGCCGTCTATGGGGTCGCACAGAGTCGGACGACTGAAGCGACTCAGCAGCAGCATGTACTACATACACACATGTTCTTTTCAGGAAAAGCTGGCATTGTTTAAACCCAGAATAATTTTTCATTATTCTCAACAGAACCCAGGTGCCATTTTTGGTGTTAATTGTAAGGAAGTCTATTTTATCATTAAATCCTTCAGTTTCCTGAAGGCCAGTTCTAAACACCTCTTGGACCCAGCCTCCCTAGAACGTGTTCATGGTTCATAAACACCAGTGGAAGGGGACAGACTGGAAATGAAAATTCTATCATGTCCCAGGCTTCCCTGGTGGCTCAGACAGTAAAGAATCCTCCTTCTATGCCAATAGGACAGGACGTCTGCTCACCGATCCTAGTGGCCCTGGACCCAGCGCCTGGTGGAGAATGGGTGCTGGGTGCCGGCGCGCTCAGGGGCCACCCTCCAGGCGTGGCTTCGATGTCTAGGTGTGGGTGTAATGTCCTCCAGGCGTGGCTGTGATGTCCTCTAGGTGTGGCTGCAATTTCCTCCAGGCGTGGCTGCGATGGTCCCTGAGCCAGCTGGGTGTAAACCCAGGGCTCCAAGTGGGAATGGAACGCTGTGTCGTTAGGCCCTGATCCAGGGGTGGGCTTGGGGGTCTTCCCTTGGCAGCTGCAGAGCCCAGCTGAGAGGGGCAGGACCAGACGCTGGTGTGTGGGTCAGCCGGTGATGCGGCCTGCTCTCCTCACAAACCCTGGGGGCCTGGTCAGGGTGTGGGCCCCAGGCTTCTCTCCCCCCAGGAGACCACGTAGGCCGAGGGCTCAGCGCCTGGTCAGCATGTGGGCCCCAGGCCTCCTTCACCCGCACTCTGGGGGGCTTCCCTCCCTCTAGGAGACCACGCAGGCGGAGGCTGAGTGGTCCCGTCAATGACACTTCTGAGGACTCGGAGACGAGGGGGTAGGCTCCTCTGGTGGGCCCCTGGGGATCTCCTGGACATTACTCTAGTGGGACCACAACAAATATTATTTCTACATAAAACATCTGCATTTCTGAAGGGAACCTTTTTTATCCACTGAAGCCGCAGCAGACGCCGGGTGGACGCACCCTCCAGGAAGACTGAAGGCTGCCTCAGAGTCTCACCCCATCTTCTGGGGCCTGTGCGCCAGGCCTGTGGACTCTAGCCCTCAACCCAAGAGAGCCGCCTTGAAGCCGGGGCCTTGCACAGAAACTTTGTTCTCGGCCCCTTCAGGCTCCAGCCTGTCATCACCTCGCTGATTAAAGTGTAATGTTTCCCCACCACCTGCTGCAACACATGCCCGGCTATAACCACTCGGGACCAGTAAGCTGCTTCGCACACCTGTATAAAAGCTGCACAGCCCAGCAGCTGAAGATATCGGCTGAGTGGTGTCAAGCAAAAGGGAATCTCTGCAGATTTTCTGGTTAGCAAATCAAGAATAAAATCATCATCATATGGAGCCTAGACGGCATCTTTGTTTTTCGGTTTGTCCTCCTCACTTGTTAATTATGCGTTGCTATCCTCCAGCCACCCACCTGGTAGACTTTCTAAAAACCAAGAGTAATTAAGTCCTTCGCTGACTGTCTTGAGGCACGGCAGACGGAGGGCAGGTCTGGGAGGATGTCAGGGGCTGCACGCCGGGGGAGGCCTCCAGGCCGCCGGGGAGGCCCCTGGACCCGAACTGTCTGAGTTGGATCAGCAGTTGTAGATGTTCCGTTCAGTTTGAGATGGTCGCTTGAGCTTCCAGAGTTCCAGGCTCGGTGCCCCGCTGAGTGTCAGGGCTGGGAAAGGAGGTGACGGTTCAGATGAGAGGTGGTTGCTAAGGGCCCGTGAACAGCAAGGAAAATTCAGGGGGCACTTATCTGATGACAGTGATTGGCCTTTTCCAAGTGAGAAAACACGTTTCTCCAAACTCTTTTCCATGTTCAGCCTCCTTTCGAACATTTCTCACTGGGCTCAGTTTTCTCCGTGGCTTGAATTCTCCAGGGGACCCTGGGCCTCCTCAGACTTGGGAAGGTGTCAGGGTGCTCAGTGAGTGCCTCCTGGTCACTGCCCACATGCAAAACCGACTCAAAGGGGCGTCCATGCTCCAGGGCTGGGCCGATCCAGGACTGCCTTCTGCCCAGCTCCATCTCTTATCAGTTATGTGGACCTCACCAGCGTCCACCATTTACAGCATCTGCTAACCTCACCCTCAAGCTCGCAAGTCTGTTCTCTGCGACTGGACAGTCTTATTGTACATATTCCCCTCTGAGAGGATCAGGAGGAAGCTGAATGCATTATGATGTTTAAAATCTAGAATTTTCACGGAGTCCAGGGAAACTCTCAATCCGTAATAGAATTGTCACTATTTTGTTGCCCCCCAGTTCCACCCCCAGGACCCTTGCCCCAGGTGGTCGATAGAAACGCCACCCTGTCTACCAAGCCTGAGGGAGGCAGGCAGGGGAGCACCATGATCATGGGAATGTGGAGGTCTTTCCTGGACCCCAGAGAACACCCCAACTAGTAACCACGCCACTGGCCCCTTGCCAGTTAAAATGCATGGAAAATCGAAGCTTGCATACTGCCTGGTTCTTTGGAAGGATGGTAAGCTTTTATTGAGAATGCACTGTTATTAATTACCACCATCACTTAAGTACTGTTGAAGAACTTACATGAACAAGATACTTTTGCAAGAAGAACTTCAGAGAATCACCTGTAAGTAGGCACATACACTCAACCTATGGGTTTGGGAGCTGCCGCCCTAGGAGGAAGTGACTGCAGTGGCAGCCATGTGTTCCCTGGGGGTCCTGGTGGTCTGTTTCTTGGCCTGGGTATTGTGAAAATTCACCAAACTGTACACATATAATTGTACCTTTTCTGTCTTTACGTTGCAGTTCAATAAAAAGTTCTAAAAACTTAGCATCTATCTCAGTTGAAGAGCATTGGGAATTATTTATCACTCTCTTTCCTTTTAGTAGAAAAATATCCTCAACCATAAGTTATGAAACCAGGTTCTAGTACCATTTCTTCAATTAACCAGCTGTGTGATCCAGGACTAATCACTAACCTTGATGTCTAGTCTTGCTTTTCTCATCAATTTCACAGGAGGAATTTGATCTAGAATCATCTAAAGTCCTGTCCTTCCCAACCCCCAAATATTTCAACCTTACGGTCCTCCCCACCCCCAAGCCCTCCACTGCCTTTTGTCAGTGGAAAAACTTTAGCCAAGAATAAGATTAATCAGAGAAGTGAGAAAATGCAGAAACAAAGAAAAGCAGTCTAACGAGACTAAATTGTAGTAGTTTAATCATTGTTGTTTAGTCAATAACTTGTGTCTAACTCTGTCTGCCAGGCTCCTCTGTCCATGGAATTCCCCAGGCAAGAATACTGGAGTAGGCTGTTATTTCCTTCTCCAGGGGATCTTCCCAACCCAGGGATTGAATCCACGTCTTATGCTTGGCAGGGAGATTCTTTACCACTGAGCAGTTAGGGAAGCCCTGAACTGAAGATTAATTGTTCTTAAAAGAGTCAAGATGCTGCTGCTCAGGCCAACAGCGACTGCCAGAGCCGACTGTGCTGCTCTGCATGTAGCCCCATCCTTCCATCTAGACACCCCTGAAACTCCGCCTTAGACGCTCTTGCCCACTGATCGTCAGTGGCAAGACGGTCGGGGGTAGGGGGGGTTAGGGGTGGGAGCTGGCCTTTGGTCGGGAGTCACACTCCCCCCAGGTTTCCAGCATCCAGGATAAAGCAAGCTTTCCTTTTCGCCAACCTTGCCTGTTTTTTGACTTTTGACCTACGAGCAGCTGGACCCCAATTTTGGTGACATAATGGCCCTTGTGCCCAAGGCCATGCTGGAGCCGTGGCCTCTTCTCTGGAGAAAGCTTCTGGGCGAGGCTGGAGACCCCACCATCTACACTTCTTTTTGAGCCACTGGGCTCCCATCTTCATCTCCAAAGGCGCCCCAGTCTCTGCGATCACCGACACCAGCAGCCACATCACCGCCAAGTCAGCGCCCGCCCGCCCTCACCCCACCCCGCCCGGTGTCCATCTGGACCCTGCAGCCCCGCTCGGCTCGGCCAGCCTCCCCGGTCACTCCCCCCGTTCCTCATCCTCACCCTGACGTTTAAACCTTGGAAAATGCCAGTGTCGAGGCCTCAGATCTTTGCTTTCCTCCAGCCGCTCACTCGAGAGCCAGATAGAATCTGGGTCTCCAGCACTGCAGGCAGATTCTTTACTGTCTGAGTCACCGGGGAAGCCTGCCTGCGGCTGTTTTGTTTTATTTTTTGTAAGGAAATGAGGGAGCAGAGGTGAAGGAACGCTGCATGAGAGTTGGACGGATGTTCTGACAGAAATAACAAGTGGATCCTGGAGCCAGAGGGAGGTGCGGGTCACCCGCGGCCTGAGCATCCCTCGGGGAGCTCAGGTGCGGGTCGGCGCCAGCCCCGCCCGCCAGGGGGCGCCGCGCAGCCGCTCGGCCTCCGCGGTCCAGGTGATGCTGGCGCGCTGGTCCCCGGGCCTGGACGGATGGACAGACCGGACAGACAGGCGCCTCCCTCCTCCCCGCCTCCCCGGGCCCCGCGGGGGAGAGGGGAAGAGGCAAACTGCCGACTGCAGCTGCAGACCCAGGCTTCCCCCGCTGTGGAATCTGCCCCTGTCCGCACCGTCCCCGCTGGAGAGGGGACAGACAGACTGGTGTCACCAGAGGCGTGTCAAGTGCCTGTGTGGGAGGAGGCACTGAGCCCTCTGGGGAAGGGTCTCTGCCTGGGGGGAGCAGGGCAGCTTTAAAGCGTGCCCCTGAGAAAAGGCATCTGAGATGAATTTTGATAAAGCCAGCAATCACCCCTGAGACGAGGACATTATGACACTTATATGCAGTATGTTTATAAATTTCGGTTGCACTGGGGGAACTTTATATGGTATTTTGGGGAGAGGAGTGAGGGCAAGGATGAGTCTGCACTGACTCACCGAGGGTCCAGCGTGCCCGGCTAAGCTGTTGAAAAAAAAAGGCCAGTGCTGGCTGGTGGCGAGCAGAGTCAAGCAGCATGGGAGTCTGACTCTTGGAAGGACGGTCGTCAGGTCAGGAGCCACCAGAGGCCACAGAGAGCGCGGGGCTGGAAGACTTCCCAGAAGCGAGGACAACAGGGCCGGTGCCTGGCGGAGGCTGTGGCCGGGTGTGGGTTAGGCCGGGGCAGCCGGCGGGTGTGTGGAGGCAGGGGTTGCTCCCCATGGGAGGTGATGCTGGAGACAGAGGACTCTCCAGGGGCGGGTGAGTGACAGCTGAGAGCTGGGCCCAGAGTCCTGGGCGGCCACAGGCGCTGTCTGCAGGTGTTGGGGGGCAGAAGCCCGCAGGGGTGGCCGGGACCCTGGAGGGGGTGCTGGAGGCTGAGGTGTGGGGGGCGGGTATGGGACAGGGAAAGGGTCAGTGGACCCGCAGAGGGCTTGGCTGAGCCGCCACCAGGAAATGTGAGGACAGTGAAGTCCAAGGCATTTTCCCCTGGGAGCTCTGGGCCGACAGTGGTTGGCCGGCTGTTCGGCTAAGCGTCAGTGGAGCTGCTACTATTTTCATGCTGTTTCATGGCATCCGGGGGGCAGTGGGATTCCATGATGTCCCTTGTCATGAGCTGCAATCACAACAACAATCAGTGATGCTTACTCCCCACAATTCTTTTTAAAAATGTACTTTATATGCTGCTAACCAGCTAAGTCAGCGAGCTGCTGCAAGAGCAGAGACATGACATGACTTTAAAACCAGTGTTCGACTCCCGCCAGCTACTCAAACACTGGGGAGCTTCCCAAAATGCGGGTGCCCAGGCTCCGCTCCAGGCAGAGCCCCTGGGTCAGAGGTCAGGAAAGAAACCCAGTGCCCCCCAGCCATGAAGACGGGATAAGGAAGCCTTGTAACTAGTCATGGACCCAGCGCAGTAGTGGTGATGGCCCTGTGGAGGGCCCACTGTGTCCCCGGGACTAGGGGCTGCCCTGCGGCCCACAAGGCTCTCCCCCAACAGCTGGGTCCCCCCGATGCTTGGCCAGGCGTCTGGAGGTGGTGGATGCAGCACCACCCGAGAACGTGTGCTGCCTGTTCTGTCTGCAAACCTCGCCTCCCTGCAGACGGACGGACGGATGGAGACCTGCCCATGAGCTGAGAGGAAGCCATGGAGACAGACTTTGCAGGCAGATGAATGTGTTGGACTTTTAGTCCTGTATTTGAAAGAGAAAACCTGGAAGCCTGGGCCCCAGGAGCTGGAAGGGAGGCGATTAAAGGAGCAGGGAGATGGGAGATGAACACAGACTATGGGGAGCGGGAGGCCTGGAAAGGGTGGTGCGGCTGGGGATGGGGGTTCCGAGAGCCTGTTTGGAGGAGGCTGAGGGGAGCTCAGAGATGTGCAGAAGCATGCCCTGGGCCTGGAAGGGGGTTCAGGAAGAAGAAATAGTCTCCGTTTCTGATTTGGATGTGAGACTAGAGAAGCCTGCCACACTGCCGCGTGCTTTTTAACCCTTGTGACTTATTTTGTCGCCCTCTCTGATTAGTAAACTAGTTAGCGTGCCCAACTCACTCACTGCATAAACCTGGTTGGAGCCAGGGCGAGGGCGAGGGTCTCCCAAGGCCCAACGCTTCGACTCGAGTAGGAGTTTCCAGGCTCCTGGAGGGTGTGGTGTGACGTGACGGGCCTTTCTCACTGAAGGCCGCCCTCCCGGCTTCCTGGGGCCCCCGGCCCGTCCACCGAACGACCGTCCGGCGGGATCCCTGAGCCATCGCTGTCACCACAACCCGCCCGCAGAGAACACCTGCCGTCTGTCGGGGCAGTGTCTGGGCTTGTCTGTGCGTCTCACCTGTAACCCGGCGGGTGCTCGTTTACATCTCAGGACCTGGAGAGTTATCCTCCTTTAAAGTGCCGGCAAACCCCCTTCTACCAAATAGTGACCGTTAGGCTGTCTGTGTCCTTCTTAGCTGGGCCGCGGTAAACTCAGGGCTTGTTTTACTCAATGACGGTGACTCCTGCAGCCGTGAGCCTGGATGAGTGCCACACACACTTTCTCTTTATTATTACGTGCTTTTAACTTCATTTCTACACTTAACATTTTGTTTTAGATACACATTTAATTCTTAGGAAATGTTTAACAATACATTGTGACAAGCATCATACATTTTATTTTTGGAAATCTTTTCCTAGTGAGTAACTCTGAGCAAGTAGTAAAATTGCGCCTTTGTTCCTGAGCCCAGGGAGGTGGACAGGAGACTTACAATTGTTGGATCCAGTCTAATCAAGGCTCATAATAGCCCTGCTGGGGGTGAGAGGCGGACAAAACCACTGCATCTAACCCTAGTCTGAGGTGTTCCTTCTTATTTCACTGTGTCCAGTACCTTGTGTGTGTGCTCAGGTCACTCAGATTGTGTCCATTCTTTGTGATCCCATGGACTGCAGCCCGCCAGGCTGTCCATGGGACTCTCCAGGCAAGAACACTGGAGTGGGTTACCATTCCCTTCTCTAGGGGATCTTCCTGACCCAGGGACTGAAGCAGTGTCTCCTGCATCTTCTACATTGGCAGGCAGGTTCTTTACCGCTGAGCCACTTGGGAAGTCCGTACAGTGCTTGATAGTGTTTTATAACCCACAGTGTTTTTTAAAAAAAATTCTAAGCATTATATATATAATTTTTTCTTTTTCAGATTCTTTTCCTTATAGGTTATTGTGAAATACTGAGTATATTTCCCTGTGCTATATAAAAGGGCCTTGCTGTTCATCTACTTTATATGTAACCATGTGTATGTGCTGTTCTCAACCTCTTAATTTGTCTCTCCTCTGCTTTTCCCCTTTGAATAATGTCTTGTCTCAATGATTCTTTATGGAGGAGGAACTTTCCCATTTAGCAAATGAAGTACTACGCTCAATATTAAGTCCCTCACTTTCTGCTACAATGCAGCCTTCCCAGAGCAGTACTGACGTGACCCAGGGACTCACCGCTCACCCCCCGCCCCAGCCCGGGGCCCAGGAGGAAGCCAGAGCCCTGATAGTTCTATCCCCGTGCCCCCATCAAGGTGCCCAAGCATACACCCAGGTTAAAGGGCGCTGGCCAAGTTCAGAGGACGAGCAGGAAAGAAAAGGCCTGAGTGCCACGGGCCACCTTCCAGGAGCAGCCAGCTGGCAGGCAGGAGTGTGCTGTCCAGTGGGAGCCTTTGGCAGCCCGTGGCCGCTCTCCAGACGGCTGCCTGGCCCGGGCCCTCATCCCCTGGACCCAAAGCCCTCCTGTTGCCCGAGGGGCTGGGACTCCTGCACATTTCCCATCGAGCAGCAATAGCTGCAAACAGCAAGGAGCTCAGCCTTCTGCCAGAGCCTGTGATGCCTTGGCCTCTGACCCCGGACCTCGCAGAGATGCAGGGCCCTCCTGTGCCTTCTCAGCCTGGAGTCGGGAGAAGGGGCGGCTGTGGGCCTGATGTTCCCGGCCGGGCCCCTCTGCCCACGTTTGTGCGTTTCTGCCAGTCCACTGGGTCTCTGCGGGCAGAGTGTCCCCAGCTCCAGCACCCAAGCTCAGGAGGACCGAGCACTGCCAGCCGCAGTACTGAGCAGGGGGCACACACAAAAACCAGCATTGGGAAGTGCGCATCCCGTGGCAGGAGCACGGCCTGGACAAGCCCAAGGGGTCTGTGTTGAGGGCAGGAGGGTGCTCAAGGTCGAGGAGGCCCGTGAGCAAAGCTCTAGAGGCCACAGTGCCCTTGAGAGGGGCTGGGCGGCCCCCTGGAAGGTGGAAGGCCCGGGGCTGGGCTGCAGGACACACCTCGGAAACTCGGCTTTGGAAGGGTCACAGGGTCTGGCAGACAGGTTGGCTTCAGGGCTGGAGGAGGGCAGGAGGGTGCGCTGCCACAGGACGCGTGGCAAGAAGCCTGGAGAAGAGCAGGGACCGAGGCGGGTAGGAGGAGGCGAGCTGGCTGAACGGAGGAAAGCTGAGACACGGGGAGCCCTGTCCGAGAGGTTCCAGGGTGGGGTGTCTCGGAAAGACAGCTGTGCTCAGAGAAAGGCTGTGCCTGCATGACCAGGCATCAGACGAGGAGGAAGGAGCAGGATGATGGACGTACCTGCCGGGGAGGTGGGCAGAGGGCGGGAGACAGGTGGCCCGCGTCCGGGTTCATGTGTCGTCAGCCCCACGTGTCAAATCCCGCTGGAAGTAACTTGCATCTCGTCGTCAACGGCCTCCAAGAAGCTAACGTGATGGCGTTTGTGTGCGTGATCCAGGTGAGTGGCGTAAAGTATCTGGACCAGAGTCAGGTCCGTAATGTAACTGCATTTATTAAGAAACTCATACCCCACAAGCTGCAAGACCCAGAGAGCCTAGCCTGACTTTGTCCCTCAGTGACTCTGGGAGGCAGCCACTGACTTGCCGGGACGTCAGTTTGCGCATCTGCAAAGTGCTGGCGTTGGGCCGCGTCTTTTCAGCAACTTTCTAGTTCTTAACAACAACCCCCGAAACAAGCCTAGGCTATTGACCCATGACTCTAGGCAAGCCCCCAGTGGCTGGTGGTGCCCTGAGTTCATTTCTTTTGTTTCTGAAACGAACTGACTCCTCCACCTACACTCTGCGTCTCCGCTGATGAAATGGCGGACTGAAGAATCTGACAAAATAGAGAAAACGTCACACAGAAGTGAAGCCTCACTGAAGTGGCCGTGAAGAACCAACTGTCGGCTCCGAGGCGTCCTCGGGTAGCGCTCCCCTGCTCCGGGTCCGCTCTCGGCCACCCACCGCGGGGCTCGTCGCGTCACAGTTTTGTCTGTGTCACCCCCTCCTCGGCGGGTTTTGTCTGCTCTGTGGCCAGCGGCCCGTCCGCCCTCCTGGACTCCATGCACTCAACGGCCCCGTAGGCGGCCATGGCGGCACTCAGGACGCCCAGTAGGACGTACAGCTTGACGCGGACGCACAGGACCGTGCTGTACCCGAAGGCGATGACGAAGCCCAGGGCCTCCCAGAGGCGGTAGTTGGCGAAGGCGGCCTCCTTGTTCTTCTCAAACAGAACCCCGAACAGAGCTGCAGGGAGAGGCAGAAACGCGGCTGTGAGACAGCAGACAGCCCTCCTGTTCCTGCAGAAAACGCTGCCGCTTCCCTGAGGCCCAGGTAACCGCCCCAGGACCTTCCTGTCTGGAATCAGAAGGGTTTCATGCAGTGGATGATAACCAGCCTGGTGAGCAGGCCTCTCGCAGCGAAGCGCCATCGCGTAGACGAGAAGCAGAGCGGATGAGAGTGACCGACCGCCGGAGGGGCCGTGACCCAGCCCCATACCCCGCGGGTCAGGGAAGCAAGGCTGGGAGACGGGACCTGAGTGGATGAGGGCGAGGGGCCCTCTGCAGGGTCCACAGGTGGGCCTGCCGTGTGCCGTCCCCCTGGTCAACGTGACGACAAAGGCCCTGCTCTCTGGGGTCTTCCTCCCCGAAACCATAGCTCCAGCCCAGTTATGAGAAGACATCAGATGAACCTGAATTAAGGGACGGTCTACACAACCCCTGACCAGTATTCTCCAAAAGGGCCATGGTCATCAAAGCAGAGCAGACAGAGGGATTGGCACAGACCAACAAAGCAGACGCGGTGGCTGCATGTAACGTGGCTGTCTGCCTGGGGTCTCGGCACACGCAGAGAAAGGGGACAAAGCTGGAAAAACGGAATAAACTCTGAAGTTCCGTTATTTGCCAATGCTAATTCCTTGATTTTGACAAATGTACCACAGTTTTGTAAGATGTTCGAATTAAGGAAACAGAGTGGACGGGATGTGGGAATTCTGCACTCTATTGGCAACTTTTCCATCAATCTAAGATTGTTATAAAACAAAAAGAAGAAAAGCCTGCTCGCAGTCCGACCTGGCCACAGCCCCAGGTGAAAGTGACCAGATGCGGACTCTGTGCTCAGATGAGGACAAGTCTTGTTTGGTTGGAAACGACAGGATACATGAACCGGGCATGTAAGAGAGGACAGATTCTCTGAATTTATCAGCCTGGAAACAGCCCCTTTGGTGGCTGATGAGGCAAAAGGGTATTTCAAGGCCAGACATTCCAACACATCTCAGATTCAGGCACTGGCGTGCAAGTGTTGCCACGGCAACAGTACCGTCAGGGCGGATAAGCAGAGAGCAGCCAAGATGAATGGCTCCAGAGGCGCCGGAGCCCAGCGGGAACCTGCAGCAGGGGGAGGCAGCATTCTGCCCCAGGAGGGAGGGGCTGGGATGGTCCCGCCCAGGTGTAGCAATCAGCTTTCCCATTGAGAAGTGGTGCCTGCAAAGGAGGGTAACGCTGTACTCAATTCTATTCCGTCTCATTAACTAGGAATGTACGCGACTCACGTCTTTTCTTAACAGAGAGACACGTTCAGGGAGAACAGCATTAGAAATCCAACTTGCTATTGAAACAGCAGAAGTGAGGGGGCTGGTCTTGGTAGGTGGCAAAAGCTACACAAAATGTGCAGTTTTAGAAAACACAGAGACAGTATGGCTGGACCGCACTGCAGGGAGGGGAGCCGCAGGGAGCTCTGTTATTGAAACAGCCTTCCTGGTCAAGGTGGCTGAGAAAGTCACAGATCATAGATGGGAAGAACAGTTTCCCCACAAGAACTGACTTTTACTCAAAAAACTTAATTTGAACAAAAAGACAGAAATAATTCGTTTTAAATTGGTATTCTTATTCAAGAAGAACTTAACCCAAGTCATTCACTGGACTTCGTGTAGCTGCTCAACTTGACAAAGGCTCAGCCTGACGGTCTCTCATGTCCATGGAAAGGAAGGAAGAGTTGGAGCAATTATTCCCGATCTCAGGAAGAGAGAAAAGCCAAACAGGCTTCCTGCAAGCCTTCTGAACACCTGGGAACTGTTGTATGCACATGGCTGTGCATCCCAGGCCCTGACCTGACTTCTAAGTATTCAGTTCAGTCACCCAGTTGTGTCCGACTCTTTGCAACCCCATGAACCGCAGCACGCCAGGCCTCCCTGTCCATCACCAACTCCCGGAGCTCACTCAAACTCATGTCCATCGAGTCGGTGATGCCATCCAATCATCTCATCCTCTGTTGTCCCCTTCTCCTCCCACCCTCAATCTTTGCCAGCATCAGGGTCTTTTCCAATGAGTCAGCTCTTTGCATCAGGTGGCCAAAGTATTGGAGCTTCAGCTTCAACATCAGTCCTTCCAATGAATATTCGGGATTGATTTTCTTTAGGATGGACTGGTTGGATCACCTTGCAGTCCAAGGGACTCTCAAGAGTCTTCTCCAACACCACAGTTCAAAAGCATCAATTCTTCGTGTAAACACTTCAAAAAGTTCAACTGAGCTCAGGGAAGTCAGTTAACTAGAGAGCAAGTCAGCGTCAGCACTGGGGTGTAAACATTGGGGGTCCCTCTCCCCTCCACAGGGACGTGGAGGCACTCTCTCCTGACGATCACTAAGAGTCCTTGGGGGCTGTTGGGACCTCTCATTGGCTTGCAGTCTGGACGGCCAAGAAAAGCGAGCGTCGTTTCTGTTTGTCTCTTCTACCGAGTCAGGCATTTCCTCTGTTGAGCAACAGACCCACCTGCGGCTAATCTGTCACCACTTCCACAAGCTGCCCTTTGTCCAAACACAGCGGTCTGTGGCGCTGAGCCGATCACACCTCTGTCCCCTGGCTCAGAACCCTAGGAGCGCCTCCTGCATCGCGGAGGCGGGAGAAAGGCTGTGAAAGCCAAACCCCCTGATTCCAACGGTGTCAGGTGTGCCCGGGCTATTTCCTCAGCTGTTTCACAGGCTGGCACCAACTCATATGCTAAGGAGGGGCCGTCCTGGAACGCCGAGGCCCCGTGTGTGACGTCCCTGGGTGCAGGGACAGCAGCCAGGCCCCTGTCCCTGGAAACGGCGGCTGCTGGCTTGTTTGTGGCTGCGCCTGACCCAGTTTCCAGTCCCAGGTGCTTCCCTGATGAGGGCTGGACAGTGGGTGGCGTTTCCAAGGGAAGAAGCTCCCTTCTGAGCTGGATCTACTCCTGGGGCCCCGGCTCATCCATCGGCGGCTTGTTGGCTGCAGAGATGGCTCACCTCCTGGGGCCTCAACACCTCCGCCGCCGAGCCAGGGCCATCAATGGGTCCTGGGAGACCCTGCCCTCCCGAGTCCCTCGCTGCTCCAGCCCAGACCTCTGCAGGTGCCACACTTGTGCTGGGTGAGGTGCCACGGGGGTGACGCCACCCGCTGGGCTACACCATGAGCGAATCCTCGCGGGATTTACCGGCCGGCCCACAGTCAATGCCCTCTGTCACGTTAGGGCGTCCTGGCTGTGGCTCCTCCAGGAAGCCAGGACTCTCAGGCCTGAACTCAACGCCTTTCCCCAGAGTGACAGTCTTCATGTCCTTCAGGCCAACTGCCTTCCCACACTTTCCAAAGAAAGGGGACCCCTCCCCTCCCGGCCTAGAGGCCCCTCAGCTCCCCTGTCCCCACACGCCCCCGCTGGCACCCTCCCCGCCTCTCAGCTGTCCTCTGCCCCCCACACCCCTTCTTTCCTCACAGCCCTTCACTCTGCATCGAAAAGTAATAATCAGATTTTCTTTTGCTGCAAAATCTCTGTGAATGGTGACTGTAGCCATGAAATTAGAAGATGCTTGCTTCTTGGGAGAAAAGCTGTGACAAACCCAGACAGCATATTAAAAAGCAGAGACATCACTTTGCCCACAAAGGTCCGTCTAGTCAAGGCTATGGTTTTTCCAGGGGTCATGTATGGATGTGAGAGTTGGACCATAAAGAAAGCTGAGTGCTGAAGAATTGATGCTTTTGAACTGTGGTGTTGGAGAAGACTCCTGAGAGTCCCTTGGACTGCAAGGAGATCCAACCAGTCCATCCTAAAGGAGATCAGTCCTGAATATGCATTGGAAGGACTGATGCTGAAGCTGAAACTCCAATAGTTTGGCCACCTGATGGGAAGAGCTGACTCACTGGAAAAGACCCTGATGCTGGGAAAGATTGAGGGCAGGAGGAGAAGGGGCCGACAGGATGAGATGGTTGGATGGCATCACTGATTCAGTGGACATGAACTTGGGCAAACTTTGGGAGCTGGTGATGGACGGGGAGGCTTGGTGTGCTGTGGTTCACGGTGTCCCAAAGAGTCGAACATTACTGAGCAGCTGAACAGGAACAGCAACAACAACATTACCACTACACTCGCCCAAGACAACCCCTTTCAGGGCTGGGTCCCCCTGATCGGGGCCCTCTGTCCTGTTCAAGCCCAAGCCAAGCCCTTCAGTGGACGCCTCCAACCCTGCCACCTGTGGGCTTGCCGGCCGCCTGCAGCCCGGGAGTCCCGATGTCCAGCCCAGCCTTGGGACCACCAGGTCCTGGTCTGTCCTGGCCTCCTTTCCTCCCTGCATCCAGCAGCTCCACCGCTCAGCCCCTTCTCACCATGTCCGTCTGTGCGGCAAACCCCTGCACATCCCCACGTTACCCCATGTTGCGGCAGCAGCTTCCCAGCTGTAAACCCCTGCTGCTGCTTCCGCGGGTGCTGAGTGAACCCGGCCCCTTCACCAGGCAGGTCGGCCTGGATCAGGCCAGCCCCCACCCTCGCCTTCAGCACTGCAGCCAGCCTGTCCTCACAGTTCCCCCTAAACACAGAGGCTGAAACCCCCAGGGGACGGTGTTGGGAGGTGGTCTCTGGGAGCAATGAGGTGGTGGGGGGAGCCCTCGGGGTTAGAGTGCCCTTGCGAAGGGGACTCCCGATTGCCCCCTCACCCCTGCGTCCACCAAGGACTCAGTGAGGTGTTTATGAGCCAGGAGGCAGGTCCTCCAGGCCCCGAATCTGCGGTGCCTTCATCCTGGACACCCAGCCCCAGGACACTGGGCAGTTCACATCTCCTGTTTACAAGCCCCAGCCCCGTCTGCAGGGTGCTGTTATGGAGACAGCTCCCTTCCGGCCTCCCCCAGGCTCCCTGCTGCCCAGAAGACAATCAGACGGGACACGACTCGGGTGTGACCCCAGGATGAAGATGCAAATGACCCTTCCCACCCCCTAACTCAGTTCTTCCCATCCACCAAAGGACGTTGTCATGGTAACCTGTAAGCTTTAGCTCCTCCCCCTGCCTCCACTGAGAGCAGACAGAAACCCTTCTGCCCAGACACACGGGCAGGACATTGCTCTGCCCAGAGGAGCTCGTCTGGGGGGAGCCACGATGGGACGGACATGTTAGCAAGGACAGCTGCGCCCTCCGTTGCCTTTTCTCCCAGGCATCGTGGATCCAAGCCCACGGGAGGAACTGGGGCCTGCCGTCCGGCCCCTGCTCCTTGACGCGCATCTCCCCGTCTCCCTCGGGGGCCCTGCGCCCTCCGCGGTCGGCCAAGTTAGGGCCCCCTGAGTGGGCTGGCCATGCGCCAGGCACTCACCGTTGTTCTGTGTCTGCCAGACCGCGTCGGCCATGCCCCAGAGGCCAGGGAACACGAAGAACACGGGCAGCTGGCTGGGGTGTGGCTTCCACAGCAGGAGGGCGATGATGCAGGCCAGCTGAGTCACGGCCCCTGGGGGCAGGGGCGGGGGGCTACTCTCAGACCCTCGGAGCTGTGGGCCGAGCCTCCGACCCCTGCTCCCTGGACTACTGCCGCCTGCTTCCTCTGGGGCCTTTGACCCGACCCGTGCAGGCTGCAGGCTGCCGGGGGGCACCCCTGGCAGGTGCACGAGTCTGCTCACCTCTGGCCTCCACAGGGGCAAGGGCGGGGGTGCCTTGGGGTGACACACCTCTGCGTCTTAGAGCAAAGTGTCATCTTGCTGGGCAGAGGCGGCCCCAGATGGTGGGGGCTCAGGGTGGGAGACACTGGGCTTCATTAGGGGGGAACCCCTGCTTCTCACGGAGTGGGGGGCGTGGGGAGGGGAGGGGAAGAGGGCCCCCCAGCCTGGGAGCGGGGCATTCCAAGCAGGACGGGGAGGCAGGGGCTGGGCGCAGGGCCTCCTCACGGCCTGAGCTCTCAGCTTCGTGAGTCTGCAGGCCCTGTGATGCCCCCGATGGGGGGACAGAGCAGCCTGGGACCCTCCAGGGCGGCCGAGGAGCACATAAGCAGGTGCCTCTGGGGTCTCCCGGGGCTGCGTGACCTTGGGGAGTTACTAGGCGTCTCTGTTCCTCGGTAGGAAGAGAAGGACTCGGGCCCCGGCCGGCACTGTGAGCGGCTCCCCCCTCTCTCTGCGTCACCACAGACCCTCGGGACTGTCGCTGCTGGCGAGCCCTCTCCTGGAAAACCCTCATTTCTCACCTTGTCTCTGCTGCTTCTTGGTCCCCCAGGGGAAGCAGAAGGGGATGCGTGTTTAGACAACCAGCTTCATCCAGCGCGTGAACCAAGATCTCCTCCTGCTGGGAGGCCCCTCCCTCCCGCCTGACCTCCGTCCCCCCACTTTGTGTGCCTCCAGCGACTCCCGTCCTTCACACAGGCTCCAGCCGCCCACAGTGCAGCGGGACCCGCCCCGGGCAGCGCCCAGCACCCGCCTACCGAGCTCGAAGAGCGCGGTCCTGCCAGTGTGCCGGGCCAGCCTCCCGAAGAGCACGGAGCACAGCGCATCGACGCCCCCGAAGCAGATCATCACGTAGCCCACGAACTGGATCCCCAGGGCGCAGGTGGTATAGGACTGCGGGAGAGGGCAGACAGTCACCCGCCGGCCTCGCCCCACTCGGGAGCCCGGCGCAGAAGCCGCAGCACTCTGGAGGCTCATCCGAGTCAGGGAATCCAGGCTGTGCTAAAACGCCGTCTGCAGTGTGATTGCTGGCCTGCTGAGCTGGCCTGAAATCTTGTCCGGGCCTTCCATTCCCAGGGGGAGGACAGTGCTGGTGCCCCTTTTGAGTGAGAGCTAACGGGACCGTCTGGACAGACCTTCTCCCCGCGTCCCTACACCGCAGGCGTGGTGCGCTGCCATTCAGAGTCTGAAGTCTTCTCGCTGGGGCGGGCTGCGCCCCTCCTGCCTGTAGGACGCTGGCTGAGGACAGAGCTGGGGACGAGCAGGCGGGGCTCGGGGGCTTTAGGGCCTTGAAGCTGCTCTGAACAACACCGTCATGATGCATTCATGTCATCACGGCTCCGTCTAAACCCCGAGAACACCCACCCGAGAGCGAGCCCCCAGGGAGATGCGGGACGCGGGGTGATGAGAACGTGTTGTGACAAACGGACAAATGGACTGCAGACAGTGGGGGAGGCCGTGGCCACGTGGGGTCGGGGGTGGGTACAGGAAATCTCTGTAATTTCTGCTCAGTTTTGCCGTGAAACTAAAGCTGCTCTAAAATATAAGGCCTTGATGAAAAAGAAGAAGGAAGGAGCAGGGAGGGAATCTCCTTAGAGATGAGAAGAACAGAAAGGCCTCCTGCCCCAGGCCCCAGAGGTGGGGGGTGGAGGGACCCCGGGGCACCAGGGTTTGAGGGCTGCGACTCAGTCCCCGCAGAATCAGGACAGACACATCAGGAGGCCCCTGGCTCCTGGATGGTGCGGGCCGTGCCTGAGCTCACAGGCGGTGGTCCATGACAAGTCCAAGGGGAGTGGCCGTGTCGAGACCCAGGGACTCTGCGTCATCCCCCTTGTTCTTGGGAACTCCAGGTCTCCAAAGGGACAGTCCTCAGAGCAGGGGCCACAGGCAGCCCCGGGTTCCCTAACATGCAGGGCCATACACCAAGGGGAGTTTGCGGTTTGTCTGGAACTCAAATCCGTACCTTGCCTTTTCTCCTGCCAGTCTGGCAGCCCGTCCTGGGAAGGAGCTGTGGGGGGGCTGGAGTGGAAGTTCCCTGGAGGAAGAGTGGTGGTCCTGGGGGGTGGGCCTCTCAACGCAGGCCAGAGGGCCAGCCTTGGCCCTGGCTGTCTCCAGCCCTCCAGTGCCCAGCTCCTCTACCACACTTTCTGGGCAAAAACCTTCTGTGTACTGTCCCTGTCTGTGACATCCCTTCCACAGCATCCCACTGGGGTCTCCAGGACAGAACCCTACCTGGGCAGGGGCTCTGGAGACAGGGGCTCGGGGAGACACCCTCGATAAAGGTGGCCAGCCAGACACGGGGCTCCGCTCCAGCCACACCTAAAGAAGGACCCCTCTAGGCACAAAGTGGGCAGGTCAGGTGGGCATCCAGGGAAAGGGCATCTGAGTAGCCAGGGCAACCAGGCTGAACCACCTCCGTTTCTAGATTGTAACTTGTTATTCAAAAACTAGGTAAGGGCCCAAATAGACATTTCTCCAAAAAGGACATACAGAGGAGCAAGAGGCACGTGAAAAGATGCTCCACATGGCTAATTACTAGCGAAACACAAATCAAAACTGCCGTGAGGGACCTCCTCACACCAGTCAGAATGGCCGTCATCAGAAAGTCCACAAACAATAAATGCTGGAGTGAGTGTGGAGAGAAGGGAATCCTACACTCTAAGAGGGAGTAGAAATCAGTACAGCTCCTAGGAGGAACAGTCCGGAGATTTCTTAAGAAACTAAAATAGAGCTACCTTATGATCCTGCAATCCCACTCCTGGGCAAACATTCAGAGAAAAACATGGCCGCAAAGTATACCTGCACCCCAGTGTTCACTGCAGCACTGTTTACAGAGGCCAAGACTTGGAGGCAACCTAGATGTCCATCCCAGATGGACGGATACAGAAGCGGTGGTGCGTGTGTACAAGGGAGTATTACTGAGCCATAAAAAGAATGAGACGACGTCACTGGTGGCAACATGGATGTGAACAGAGATTATCACACTGTGTGAAGCTGGCCAGGGAAAGACGCGGATCACGAGACAAAGGACACAAACGAACTCATTTACAGAACAGAAACGGACCCAGAGCTTGGCACACTGACTTACGGTGATCAGCAGGGGCAGAATGGAGGGAAGGGACAGTTAGGGAGCTTGGGGTGGACATGCACTCTCTGCTGTATCTAAAGTGGACGGCCAGCAAGGACCCACTGCCCAGCACAGGGACCCCTGCTCGATATTCTGCAGTAACCTAAGTGGGAAAAGCGTCTGAGAGAGAATGTACACATGTAGATGTGTGACTGAACCACTCTGCTCCACACCTCAGAGTAACACAACACTGCAAATCAACTAGACTTCAGTGTAGAATAAAAATTGTTTAAAAGCTAGGTAATGAGGAATTTCAGTGCTTTCTCTATTTTCCACTAAGACAAGGGCGCAGGGTGAGATGCCGGCAAATAAGGGTCACTGTGAAGACTCCCGAGCGGCTTGGGTCCTTCACCTGGAGACACGTCTCAAGCGAGAGGTCCCAGGCCAGGTGAGCTCACGTCCAGCCCCATGGGCAGCTCCCCCGAGGCAGGAAGGGCAGAGTGCAGCCCAGGGAGCCCCGAGCCGCCCGCCAGCCAGCCCCTCTCTTACCCGCGTGTAGTCACCCGACAGGAAGGCTTGCTCGAACCCGCTGAGCATCGGCAGCAGGATCAGGAGACGCATACGCTTGTCTCTGAGCAGCTTAAACGTTGACAGCAAAGTGGACCAGAAAGGGGGCGCCTGCTTCTCGCCCTCACCTTCCAGCTGAGCATCTTTTACGGGTTCCAGAAACACGGCCATGAGCAGGACCGCCAGGAAGCCGCACCCTGAAAAGACAGGGAGGGGACAGGCTGCCGTGTGGGGCTCCAGGGGCCCCACACATGCACACGGGCTCCCCGCCTTGCCGTCTGGCCTCCAGCCCCGCTGGCTCCCCTGGGGCTTCTCTGCCTTCAGTGTCCGCTCATCTCTCCTTCTCTGCCTGGTTAACTCCTACTCATCCTTCAATAGCCGGCTTGGGTACCACCTCCCCATCAGAGCTACCCTAGCACCCAATTTCCCAAGGAGATGTAACTGCTCGTCAACTGAGAGCTTTGTTCAAAACACTCATCCTGTTCAACTAATTTGGATTAGTTGAATGCACATCTGGCCTCTAAGGTCACCAACGTCAGGATCTCGTCTGCCTGGTTTCTGGTCCCCGCCTCTAGTCCTCACTCTGGTTTGCCAGCGTAAAGGGCCCCCTTGGCGCCTCTGATGTGGAAGTGACTTTGAAGGAGACCAGAGTGTTGGTGGCAGCTGATCTCACCATGGAGACAAGCCAGCTGTGCACATGACCTCCCGACCTTTGATTCCCAGTGGCGTCTGCACTCAGTCCCATCAAATCTGACTCTTATCAGACTCATGGTCATTAAGAAGGATACAATCCAAGACCTTCACAGATTCCAGAATTCAAGAATAATAAAGAATATCCTTAAATTTTCTTCAAATGGACACCAAAAAAAAAACAAACCCAAACCACCTAATCTAAAGGTATGCCCAAAGTAGTGGAGTCAGTTAGAAATTTTTCATTCAAATACGCATCTAAGGATAAGAAATCAAACCAGTCAATCCTAAAGGAAATCAACCCTGAAAATTCATTGGAAGGACTGATGCTGAAGCTGAAGCTACAATACTTTGGCCCCTGATGCGAAGAGCTGACTCATTTGAAAAGACCCTGATGCTGGGAAAGATTGAAGGCAAGAGGAGAAGGGGACGACAGAGGGTGAGATGGTTGGAGGGCATCACTGACTCGATGGACATGAGTGTGAGCGAGCTCTGGAAATGAAGGAGGACAGGGAAGCCTGGCGTGCTGCGGTCTGTGGGGTTGCAGAGTCGGACACGACTGAGCGACTGAACAAGGATAAGAGCCATCATAGGAACTCGCTCCCCTTGGGCAGCCGTCTCTTCACAAATTTCCAGTGTCCAACACCTTCTGCTGCCCTGTGACCAGCAGTGGGAGCCACAAGGCTTCACAGATACTCAAGGGTGGGCAGTGGGAGACGCCCGCCCAGCCCCAGCCTCTCAGAAGTTATTTAAGTATATGCTTCAGAAAAAGATGATAAGCCCAAGATTTGGGACTTCCAAATCCAACCAGATGTAGTCGAAGTGTGAAGTGTGACATTAACTCAGTCGTGTCCGACTCTTTGCGACCCCATGGACTATAGCCCACCATGCTCCTCTGTCCATGAGATTCTCCAGGCAAGAACACTGGAGTGGGTTGCCATGCCTTCCTTCAGGGGATCTTCCTGGCCCAGAGATTGAACCTGGGTCTCCCACATTACAGGCAGATTCATTGCCGTCTGAGCCACCAGGGAAGCCGTCAGTTCAGTTCAGTTCAGTTCAGTCGCTCAGTTGTGTCCGACTCTCCGCAACCCCATGAATCACAGCATGCCAGGCCTCCCTGTCCATCACCAACTCCCGGAGTTCACTCAAACTCATGTCCACAGAGTCGGTGATTCACCAAGGCCATGGGCCACCTCGGTGCCACCCAACAGGGTGGTCACAGCCCCGAGTGGCCATGGAGCACTTGGAACGTGGCTTCTGTGTGACCTTGGAAGAGTCATCTTACTTTCGTTAATTGGAATTTCAGTAAGCACACGTGATGACCGAGGGCCTGGATGGTCCAGACATGGGGCTGGTTCCCTCATCATGAGAGACCTCCGACAGCAGAGGCTGTGCACTGTGTTTCATGTGGGAAAGCCCCGGGCACCACCCGGCTGAACGCATTCTGAGGGGCGGTGTGCAGATAAGCTCAGATCATCCATGCTCTGGGAAGGCGATCCTTTTGACCTGGAAAGGTGTTTGTCTTGCTTTGCCCGGGTTCCCGGGGCCGGCATGTACCTGTGTAGATGCCCATGAGCGTGTAGATGAGGTCCTGGGAGGGCCGCTTTGTGCTGTTGGTGGACGCCACGGCCATCAGGCAGTCGCTGGCCCCGCAGGCCTGCAGCTGCTGCTCCGGGATGGTCCCTGTGGAAGCAGAGAGGCAGACTGAGGACACGGGGGCCTCGCGACAGGAAACGGGACACGCAGGAGGCACCGGGGAGAGCGTGGCCACAGGGAGCGTGACGCCCACCACGCAGGCGGCGGCGCCGGGGAGAGTGTGGCCACGGGGAGCGTGATGCCCACCACGGGTCAGAGCCAACCACGGGGCTGTTCCATCCAGTGTCTCAGACACGTCTCTCCTCGGAAATGTCTATATGCTTGGTTTTAAGACACTCCAGACCCGTGTGGAATAAATGCCGGCAACTGGCTATATTGTGCTGCAAACTTCATTGTAAGTTTCCACTTTTCAGAATTATAAATAGGGTACATTACACTGGGTGTCAGGCCCACTGGGTTCTGAGACGCCTCTGTAAAGAGACCCATCACAGTGGGCAAGTTCGTTCATACTTTCTCTGAATGTTGCTTTCTTAGCCGTAAAAAGAGTGACATGTGAGTGATCAGTGACTCTCAGCAGACCCACATCGAATCTCTGAAGAAAGGGGACACTTGTCACAGACAAGCGTCCTCAGAGTCTCATCGTTCCCATAATGTTGAGCTCAGCGCACAGGATGCCACAGCACCCCTGTGGCTGGGGAGGTGTGCAGCCGGGGACAAGGTGGCAGCGTGGAGGCTGGAGAAGCCTCGAAAGGCTCCCAGCATGCCCACCAGCCCCCAAGTTCTGTGTCCGGTGACCAGGGAGAGATTAAGCTTACTTGTCTCCATGTCTTTAAAGGTGAACCTGTTCATGCCTCCACACCAGTCCTGTCAGAGCCTGAACTTTCACCCCAGCTTCTGTTGGTCGATGGCCGACGGTTCTGACAATACTGAGTAATGATTGGTGTCTATCAACCCTGCGATTTCCCTCTGTGGATGTACTCAGCAAGGATGACATCATACGAGCAAAAAGGGAGGAAAGATTCTTATTTCCGAAAGCTGGGACTTGAGTGGGTGAGCAGTACAGAGGACCAAGGCAGAGAGAGAGAGATTCCCTGTAACAGGAGAGTTAGCACTTCTTCCCCATTAACAAAGCTTCCTGGGAGAACTGAAGACATGCATTTCCTCTGCCCTTGGTTGAAGTCTTCAGACAGCAAAGTGTGCAGGCGTAAAACAGACGCACATTCTGTAACCCTGTCTGAGCAAGGCCGGGCAGAGAGATAAGTTAAGACACTGGTCATCAAGTGTTAAAATCTGTTGGGGATAGTGGCCTTTTGTGTAATATTGAAAATGCTGGGGAATGGATCGATTCAGTGGGAAAATAAATTTGCAGAACCCATTCTTATTCTAGAAGGATAGTAAGGACTCCACGGATATGTACGGGTATGAGAGCTGGACTCTAAAGAAAGCTGAGCGCCGAAGAATTGATGCTTTTGAACTGTGATATTGGAGGAGACTCTTGAGAGTCCCTTGGACTGCAAGGAGATCCAACCAGTCCATTCTAAAGGAAATCAGTCCTGAATATTCATTGGAAGGACTGATGCTGGAGCTGAAACTCCAATACTTTGGCCACCTGATGTGAAGAACTGATTCACTTGAAAAGATCCTGATGCTGGGAAAGATTGAGGGCAGGAGGAGAAGGGGACAACAGAGAATGAGATGGGTGGATGGCGTCACCGACTCGATGGAGATGACTTTGAGTGAACTCTGGGAGTTGGTGATGGACAGGGAGGCCTGGCGTGCTGCAGTCCATGGGGTTGCAAAGGGTCAGACACAGCTGAGCCACTGAACTGAACTGAACTGAAGGACCCCATGAACCCGCATTCCACAGGTAGTTACCCTCAGTTTCCCCAGGGCACCCCTCCCTAAGGAGCATCGGCCAAGGCACCTGGGGACCAGATGGGCCCTCAGACCCGCCCAGACTGTCCAGGGAGGAGCCGGGGTCCAGGTGGTCTGAGAACCAGGTCTTGGGGCCCCACGTGACCACCGCTCATGTCCTGAATGCAGACGTGAGGGGAGGGGCCGGGGGCCCTGGGTGGTCCCCACTTCCTGTTACCTTGAGTGGGCATCTGGCCGAACACGAGAGACGAGATCAGGTTGCCCCACACGCCGGACGACTGGAATATGAGAAAGAAGATGCCGAAGTACTGGCTGACAACGTCTTTGCCGACTTGTCCCGTCTTCCGCGCCTGCGCGTTCCCCACGATGGTGAGGTAGGTGCCCTGCGCAGACCACAGCGCGGCGGCTCCGAGCCCCACCAGGATGGAGGTGGGGATCAAAGTGTACCTGAGAGACGAGAGTGGACGTGGGCTGCCTTGGCCCCTTCCTCCCTCCCTCTGTCTGAGGAGCAGGAAGCTCCTGGCCTGGCCCAGTGAAGTGCCACTGTGTTGTTGGATTGGTCAGCTTGACCGAGTCACCCGCAGGCTCAGATGAATGAGAAAATCAGACACTTTGCTGGCTCAGGATCATTTGCAAGAGTGAAATTTGGTGCCAGTGCTATTTCTGTGCTTGGATGCAGCTGCAGTGAGCTGGGACAACAGATAAGAGTGGGCGGGTTCTAGATATTTCTAACGGCAGAAGATTAAAGGTGACTTATTATTTATCTATCCACCCATCTCCCTGTCTGTTGCTCTCTGCCGCAAGGATCCCATCTGAGAACTCTGGTGACAAGAGAAGGAATAGTGTGAAGCTATCATATCAGTGTGCTTCCCGATGGCTCAGCGGTAAAGACTCTGCCTGCAGTGCAGGAAAAGTGGGTTTGATCCCTGGGTCGGGAAGACCCCCTGGAGTAGGCAATGACAGCCCACTCCAGTATTCTTGCCTGGAGAATCCCATGGACAAGGGAGCCTGGTGGGGTACAGTCCACAGGGTCTCAAAGAGTCAAATATGACTTAGCAGCACATCAGTACATCCTGGATGACAAAGGGTGTCCCTCTAGGAGATGCTTGAGCAGCGTGTCCCTGGGAACAAGGGTCCCTTGAGGGCCCCTGTCCATCCTGGAGCAGGCAGAGCTGAGGTGCAGTCCGGAACACCAGCTCCAGCCCTGCTGCATGCACTCTCTGCGATGCGGTGAGCGTGTGAGGTCTGGCCCAGGTCACATTCTGCTCAGTCTCCCTGAAATTCACCCTCCACAGCTTAGGCAGCTTCTCCCCACGTTGCTGGGGCTGTGAAAGTGCCCTCCCTGGCCCGAGAGGGAAGCTGGGGGCCCGAGGAGAGGTCAGGCTGGGGGTCAGGGGAGCAGGGCCCAGCAGAGGGGACAGGGCAGGCCATGACCCAGGAGTGGGGTGGGGTGAGGGCGTACCAGCTGGCGTAGAAGTTGCCCAGGGAGAAGGCCACGTAGCAGCACATGGCGAGCACGAGCGTCCACTTGCAGCCGAGCTTCCTGATGAGGATGGGCGGCAGGAACATGGAGGACAGCAGCATGCCGCCATAGAGTGTGCTGAGCGCCGCCACGCCCAGGCCCTCCTCGCTGTACAGGCTGCTCTGCGGGGACACGACTGGCCGTCAGAGGCCGGGGCCAGGCGCTCGGGTCTGCCTCCCGCCCCGAGGCCCAGCAGCAGGCTTCCTCTCCCCCAGCCAAGGGATGGGAGCAGAGGAGAGGGCAGTGGATCCAGGGATGCGCAGCCCGGGGCCCCCGGCAGCTCAGAGACCGCGGGGCAGCCGGGGTGTGGGGGCGCAAGCTTCCGCAGCACCTGCCCCAGCCCCCCGGTGAGAGGGGAGAGGGCGTCCAGGCGGCCGGGAGCCCTGGCGGCCCCAGACTCCTCGGGAGATGAGCACTGCGGCTGAGCAAGGCGCTCCAGTCTGAAGCTGTGTAAACACGCTTCTCCCAGTGCTGTCATTTTTCACTCGAGTGCTTAGCGAGCTCAGTGTGAAGGGGTCAGATAGGGACCAGGCCTGCTTGGCAAGGGCCATGGCAGGGGTGACATTTGGTTTTTGCTGTGAAAGAAGAACCAGCCTGATTGCTGCTTCTATTTATTTCACTTCTAAAAGGAAAGGCGGGGGAGGAGGGAGAGGGGTGAGGAGGAGGGAGAGGAGAGGGAAGGATGAGGAGGCGGGAAGAGAGTGGGGAGGAGGGGGAAGAAGACAAGTGGAAGGATGAGGAGGCGGGAAGAGAGTGGGGAGGAGGGGGAAGAAGACAAGTGCTCCCCGACAGCCAGACCCTCCCTCTCGAGGGTCCTCCTGGCCCTGTTTCCACCTCCCCATCCTGCTCAGCCCGACCCTGTGGTCATTCGTGGAGGGACGCCTGCTGGGCTCCAGGCCACTGACCAGACAGCAGAGGAGAAACGTGACCCCGACAGGTTCGCTCCCTTCAGAAGCCAGAGCCCCAGACTCAGGAAACCACCACGGCTTGAGTGTCGGCGGCGGGCAGACACTGAACTGAGAGCTCCCGCGTTCCTTCTCCTTCCGGCTGAGACGGGGACCCTGCCGCCTCAGGAAAGATGCGCACCGAGGGGGTCGCACACCCGACTAACTAGTCCAGACGACCCCAAACCCGGATGTCAACAGTGGCACCGTTCACCTTCCTTCCTACCAGGTCCCCCCACGAGACAGACAGCAGAGGACCCCACCCACCCGCCGGGCGCTCTGAAGCCCCCTGCAGACTGCAGGCCCGCAGGCCGCGCTCTCACTCCAGGACTGGCTCTTTTCCTCGGGGTAGCTGCCCTGCCCTCTGACCATCCGCCTCTGTCCAGATGGTGCCCTTTCTTCAAGCGCAGGTCAAGGGTCTCCGAGGGTCTTGAGTTCAGGGGGGTAAGCTTTTTCTGAATCTCCCCGAGTGCCTTGACCCCACTAGGTACTTAATCGTGTTGGCCAATTAATTGACACTGAAAATAAGAACTGGACCCGTGAAAATTCTAAAATCTGGTTGGAAGTCAGAAGTCGAATAGTCTGCTGTGAAGTGAGGGTTACCTGGAAATTTCTGCTCGTAACTAGTCTCCTGGAGCATGGAGCGAGAGAACAGGCTTGGCCGGGGCCCCTTACTTGCTTAATACTCGAGCCTGACGCCTCCTGAGTGGTGAGCTTTCCCCTTCGTGTGCTAATGAGAAGCTGGCATCGCGGCTCTGCATTAGAATGTCCTTCCCCCCAACAGCCCCACGGCCAATCAGCAAATATGTCTGTTACTGACCATAGCGCTCCACTGCCCACCTCTGGGAAGGAAGCTGGATCTCAACCTTCAACATGAGAAACGACTTTCAAAAGCAAGTGTCTCTTTCTTACACGAGCAACTGAGCGACCGTATTCAAAGGCCTGTCTTTGCAAAAGCGAGGAGAACCAACTTGCAAAACACAAGCCCAAGAAAAAGCCCGTGGGAGGGGTCTGTACTCAACAACGAGGACGGGCACTCAACTCGACCTGCAAGTCGGTCAGTTGATTGATCGGTCACAAGCGTGGACCAGCAGCTGATGTGAGGCTCCAGGGATGCTCAAGGAAAAGACAACGCCTGCAGGGATATCAGGTGTCAGAGATGCCCCCAACAGGCCCCGCAGGGGACAGTGAGCCCTGCGGGGGAGACTCGGGGGCCAAGCTCCTAGGAGGACGCGAAGGCCAGGCCTTCTTGTGTCAGAAGACTTTCTGGAAGGCGTGAGGCCTGCAGGACGTGGCGGTGACCAGGTGAGGTGGGGGATGTTTAGGGGGTGGGTTACAGAGGCCCCGTCCTGAGAGGAGAGACCCCAGAAGAGTCAGATGCTTCAATCAGGGCTGCTAAGCTCTCTTCCAGGGAGATGTGGCTAGATGACTAGACCCGCGGGAGACCCAGACCCCGTCCTGGGGACCTGGAGTGGATCTGTAAGCCCGTGGAGTGTCCCAGCGGGGGCTTAAGCAGGAGATGAGCACATCAACGACTTCACTCACCACACGGCCATCAAGCGTGCTGAGCGCTGTCTGAGGCAGGGACACAGTGGTGCGGTGGTGGGGGTGGGCCCGGCCTTGCGGAATTCACACACAGGGCCCCGAGTGCACACACAAGGCCCCGAGTGCACACACAGGGCCCCGAGTGCACACACAGGGCCGCCTCTCCCGGATGTGGGGCCCCGGGCACGGGGAAGGAGGAGGAGAAATGTGACACACACACTGCGATCTGAACGATAGACAGGAGACTGACTTTCACGTGGGAGGCAGTGTAGACGTGTGTCGGGGTCCCTGGCAAGTACATGACCACATCCAGACCAGGGCTGGGATGCTGGGCATGCTTGTGGCCGCCTCTGCTACCTCTCTGGGGCCCGAGAATGATGCCAAACAGATGAAAGCAGAAGGAAGTGACGGAGGCAGGCAGGTCCCTCCAATGTGGGATTCAGCCACCCTGAAGGCCATATCCGTGCTGTCCTTCCATGCTGCTCCTTAAGACAGTCCCGGCTGCAAGCGTTCAGACACGACATGCTCTGGATCAGTGGGCGAGGAGACATGGCCCGATTAGCAGGGACAGAGCTAGGTGAGGGGGTAGGTGCGCTCCTCCCATGACAGGTCGGAGGTCTGGTTCTCCAACATCTCTGGTCTTCTGAGGAGGAGGAGGCCACGCCAATGACAGCGGGCCCCAGCAGGCACCCTGGGGAAGACAAGGAGGCCAGCGTGGCCTTCCCTCAACTGCACGCTCTCCCCACACAGAGGCCACTCCGACAGGCTCCTGGGGAGGCCCTCAGAGTCCTGCGGTCCCAGCCCGGAGCTGTGAGTCCTGGCACATCCTAAGGCATGCCCCCCTCTCTGCCCCGGCTGCTAGGTCCAGGGGCCAATCGGCTGTCATTGAGATCACAACTGCTCCCTGAGAATTCTGACCCCATCAGCCCATGCCAGGGCCCAAGGAGAGTGGCCTGGCTGACTTCCTCCTGTGCGAACGGTGCACCGACGGGCCCACGCTTTCGCCAAGCTCTCCTTCCAGACAGCACGCACCACATCCAACGTGGGCTCAGCGCAGCACAGAAACGCAGGGGCTTCACCCATGCCAGCACTGGACAACGTGCCAGAGCTCAGAGCAATGTCTACAAAGTCACGGATGATCCTGGCAAGAAAGGGACTGTGCTTCCCCTTCAACTTGACTCGGGGCATCACCCTGGGCTGAAATCTCACTCTCTGTAAGCTTAATCAGAATAGAGACCAGATAAGGAAGCATGAACTTGGGGCGGGGGGCTGAATTTGAGCTTCCTCATCAACCACAAGTCCAGAGTTTGCCCCGTGACAATGAGGACAGAGGTATGAATCTCTGCTCCTGTCTTGACCCTCCGATATTCTGAGCTCCTTCCGTGTGCTATTCTGGTTCAATACCGTGCACGCAGTAGGTGCCTACTCCTTGTCCCTGACCGACAGACCTTGCAGTGCCACACTACATGTCATCAGAAACCTTACAAATGCTCCACTGAGGGGCAGCACCCAAGGCACAGAGCTGGTGAAGGCGGCACCCGGGGCACGATGACCGGCTCCTTCCTGCCCAGCCCTGGGGATTCCTCGAGGCTTCATTCACAGTGAAAAGTCGGACTTAAAGTGGAACTACCCGGGGCAGATCAAGCAGGAATCCATGTGGACCTCTGATGAATCCGCATTACTGCCCTGACCACAGGTTCACAGTGATCAGTCTCGTCTCCTTTCACCCACAAAAGGCAAGGCGGACCTTATCAAGCTCCTAACCCAAGTCTGGCTCTCCTCGTCCAAGGGTCAGACACCAGCAATTGTGAAATCCTGCTGAACTGGGAGCAGGGGCCACGTGTAGAGCCACCATCTGCGTACAAGACTGGGGACGGTGGCCTGGACAGACACCCGCGTTCCTCGTTGTCTGCGGCACGGGTCATCTTGGTGTCCCAGAGGCGTCCCGAAGGGGAGGTCAGATGGCCGTCGCACACCTACCTGCAGGCTCTGCAGCCCTCCGTAGGCAGTGAAGAGCAGGAGAAACCCAAAGGAGAGCACGAGGACATTCTTCAGGTTCCCTTCCATGGCGCTGGCCGAGAGTTTCACGCCCAAGCAGCTCTGCAGTTCCCTGAGAGACACCAGCCCGGCTCAGGGAGGGCAGCCGGTACCCAGAAGTCACGTTCTGTCCTAGAGTCCGAGTGAGACGTGCGTTAGTCACCGAGGCTGCTGAGAGTTAATGAACTTGATAACCACTGACACGCTGAGGCACCCCAGCCCTGTTATCCATTCCCCTTTTCTGCAGCCCACAGTCCTCACTTTCTAGCCACACAGCACTCAGGACTCTCATTGGCTTGTAAGGACTGGAACTTTTTTCTGTTAATTTCCAGTAGATATGGTCCATGTGGGAAAGTGGTGATTTCCACATCACATGGTATAATTGCCTACATTACATAATTAGATATACGTGTGTATCTTAAAGAACAAAGTATACATGTCACCTTCAAGATCCATAATTCAACTTCTGAAAAAGAGCTGACATGACTGTAAGCCCCAAGGGCCAAAGTATTAGTATGTCGAAGACTAAATGATTTTATAACACTGCAATAAGGGGGCAGAATTTACAGAGCACTTTATAGTTTGCGGAGCCTTTTACACACTGTCTTTTTACACCACTGTCTTGTGGTGATAATTATCATTAGGTCTTAGACCCATTACCAGACAGGAAAGAGCATCAGAAGACTTTGAGGGGTTTGCATTTCAGATTTAGAGCAGTGCTGTCTAAGAGGACTTTCTGCACCATCCAATATAGCAGCTGTTTAAATTTCTATTTTAATCAGTTAACATTAAATGCAACTGTGAATGCCCTTCCTCAGTGGACCGGCTGTGTTTTACATGCTTGAAAACCACACAGTTATTGCAACTGAGGAGGTGAACCCATTGTTGCATTTCATTTTAATTGATTAAAATAGAAATTTAAATGGCGACATGTCGCCAGTGTGATCATACGGGACAGGGCCAGTCTAGAGTTTAAAGAGCTTATCTCATATCTCACAGCCAACAAGCAAGCAAAATCGCTTGCCTCTCCGATTGTGGGTCGTTCTATTCAATTATTAGTAAAACTTGGGAGTTTGAAGACTGTTTCAAAAGCTCTGTGCAGCCAGTTATTTTTATCTAGTTTGGATTAATAAGGCAAACGTTACACTGTAGGTAACTGTTACCCAGGGTGGTGACACAGGCCATACTGTATGAATAGCGTGATGAAGTTCTCCTTGCAGCTTAACTTTTTCCTACAGAAATAACATTTTGTGGAAAATGACAGTTCTGGGGATGGACTGAACACAAATTATCACAGTTACAAAGACATGAGAGCAGCATGGAGTAGGAAAAGGGATGGCAACCACGGAAGTGGACGAGACCTGAGGACCTAACCTTAATCCTGTAACTCCTTAGCCGGACCATCTCAGATGGATCACTGACTCTTCAACCCTCAGTTTCCTCTTGAAAAAGGAGGGTTGCAAAAGTTCAAGAGGCTAATTGCTGGGAAAGCCCTTGGAGCAGCCTTGACACAGATCACCAGTGAACGTTAACTGGCTAAGATGACATGTCAACTTTCAGTGAAGATATCAGCGGGGACAATATTCCAAGAAATGTCGCCTGTATGTGACTCCATGTATGAAATGGGTAACTGATGAGAGCCTGCCGTACGGCTCAGGGACCCCACACAGCGCTCCGCGGGGACCTAAATCAGAAGGAAATTCCCAAAAGAGGGGCTACATGCAATAGCTGATTTTCCAATAGTCATGTACAGATGTGAGATTTGGACCATAAAAAGCCGGAGCACCAAAGAATTGATGCTTTTGAATTGTGGCGCTGGCAAGGACTCTTGAGGGTCCCTCGGTCTGCAAGGAGATCAAACCATAAATCCTAAAGGAGATCAGTCCTGGATATTCATTGGAAGGACTGATGCTGAAGCTGAAGCGCCAATACTTGGCCACCTGAGGCGAAGAGCTGACTCACTTGAAAAGACCCTGATGCTGGGAGAGACTGAAGACAGGAGGAGAAGCAGGCGGGAGAGGCTGAGATGGTTGGACGGCATCAGCGGCTCAGTGAGCGCGATTTACCCGAACGTCGGCGCATAGTGAAGGACAGGGAAGCCTGGCGTGCTGCAGTCCATGAGGTTGCAGAGTCAGACACGACTTGGCAACTGAACAACAGCATAGCTGCTTCACTTCACTGTATGGTAGAAACTAACGTAGCACCATAAGCAACTATACTCCAATAAAAACCTTTTAAAATGTCATACCTAGCACAACACGGACTTTTCACGCCAATCTTACTGTCAGTTATCTGACATCCTCTTTATTCTTCAGCAACACTCTAGCTTGCTTCAATTCCCATCTGTCTTTACTGAAAAAATATAAGTCTGAAAGACATATTTTGTTACTGGACCTTCCTAGGGTTTTCTTCTGCTACTCGCTGTTCAAAGTCACCAGAATGACCTCCTGGACTTTCTAACTGGCTCCGTGCGCACCTCCCGGTAGCTGCCGATCCAGCCGTTTCGCTGTCAGCCAGGGTCTCCCAAGGAGCTGTGAGTCTGTGCAGAGGCGGGTCTGGGGTCTGCTTCTGGTCACTTCCACCCTGCCCCTCTAACTATCCTCTTGTAATCAGGGGTCAGCCACTGAGATCACCGCTTCACCAGGCTTGCTTTTCCAGCCTCCCTCTTGGTGTTTCCCCTTTGTCTGAAGAGGGATTTTTAAGATGAAACAGATGGTTTGCAATCAACTTGTTCTCTAGCAAGACAAAATTATTTCTTCTTCCCCTCCAGTTTTATCGATAAATAATTGACATACATCACTGTGTAAGCTTATGGCGTACAGTTTGATTTACATCTATTGCGACATTATGGTCACAATAGGTTCATCTAACACCCAACTTTTCATATGGATACAATAAGAAGAAAAGAGAAAGGAAAAAATAAAAGGTTTCCTCATGACGAGATCTCAAAGATTCATTCTCTTAATAACACTCCTTTGTAGCAAAGAGCAAGGCAAACTAGATTCATCGTGTGTGCTACATCACCAGTACTTACTTATCTTGTAAACGGAAGCTTGAACTTTGAGACCACCTTTCTCCACTCCTCCCCCCTCCACCTTCTGCCTCTGGTAATCATATGTCTGATCTCTGTTTCATGAGTTTGTTTCTAAAATGTTTAAAAAAGATTCCCAATATAAGCGAGTTCATACAGCATTTCCTCTCTCTGTGTAACTTCAGTGAGTATAATTGAGGGCAAGGTCCATCCACGTTGTCGCAAATCATAGGGTCTCCTTGGTTTTCATGTTGTGTATGATATTATATCATATCAACTGTATATATAACTATATATAGTATTAATAATTGTATATAATTAATTATATATAATATAAAGTTATATTCATATATATAGCGTGTGTGTGTGTTTATGTTAGTCACTCAGTCGTGTCCGACTCTTGTGACCCCATGGACTCTAGCCCGCCAGGCTCCTCTGTCCACGGAATTGTCCAGGCAAGCATACTGGCGTGGGGTGCCATTTCCTTCTCCATATATATATATGGAGATATATATATATGGAGATATATATATATATATGTATACATGGAATATACATATATTAAAAACATGTATATATACCACAACTTCATTCATTTATCTGTTGATAAAAACTTATGCTGTTTCCACATCTTGGCTATTGTAAATAATGCTGCTATGAACCTGAGGGTGCAGATATCTTTCTAAGTTCGTGTTTTCATTTTCTTTGTATAAATGCCCAGAAGTGGACCCTCTGGACCAAATGGTGGCTCTGTTCATGATTTTCTGAGGAGCCTGCTCTGCTGTCCATGGTGGCTGCACCGGTTTACCAGTGACTGTGTGTGAAGGTTCCCTTTTTCTCGTGTTCTTGCCACTGTTTGACATCTCTTTTCTTCATGGCGATGGTGGTTCTAACAGGTGTGAGCTGAGATTGCTTTGTGGTGAGATAGTCAATTCCTAGGCAGGTTGATAAGAAGTCCAGGGGTCCCCAAGGAGAGAGGGGTCTGGAATTATCAAAGGACAAACTTTTTCTCCCCCTCTACATTCCTTAGGATTATATAACAATAATGTATCCTGCTTGAGGACAGTTCCTGGAAAAAACCTTCTGGCTAATCCCGTTATCTTAAAATGTAAATTATGGGGTGGGTCCAGTAAGATCTTCACAGTCTCCAGACAAGGATGCAATCTTAAAAACAACAGAATGATTTCTGTTCGTTTCCAAGGCAAACCATTCAATATTACAGTAATCCAAGTCTATGCCCCAACCAGTAATGCTGAAGAAGCCGAAGTTGAACAATTCTATGAAGACCTACAAGACCTTTTAGAACTAACACCCAAAAAAGATGTCCTTTCATTATAGGGGACTGGAATGCAAAAGTAGGAAGTCAAGAAACACCTGTAGTAACAGGCAAAATTTCGTGCCTTGGAGCACGAAATGAAGCAGGGCAAAGGCTAGTAGAGTTTTGCCAAGAGAACGCCCTGGTCATAGCAAACACCCTCTTCCAACAACACAAGAGAAGACTCTACACATGGACATCACCAGATGGCCAACACCGAAATCAGATTGATTATATTCTTTGCAGCCAAAGATGGAGAAGCTGTATACAGTTAGCAAAAACAAGACCAGGAGCTGACTGTGGCTCAGATCATGAACTCCTTATTGCCAAATTCAGACTTAAATTGAAGAAAGTAGGGAAAACCACTAGACCATTCAGATATGACCTCAATCAAATCCCTTATGATTATACAGTGGAAGTGAGAAATAGATTTAAGGGACTAGATCTGATAGAGTGCCTGATGAACTCTGGACGGAGGTTCGTGACATTGTACAGGAGACAGGGACCAAGACCATCCCCATGAAAAAGAAATGCAAAAAAGCAAAATGGCTGTCTGAGGAGGCCTTACAAATAGCTGTGAAAAGAAGAGAAGCGAAAAGCAAAGGAGAAAGGGAAAGATATAAGCATCTGAATGCAGAGTTCCAAAGAATAGCAAGGAGAGATAAGAAAGCCTTCCTCAGCGATCAATGCAAAGAAATAGAGGAAAACAACAGAATAGGAAAAACAAGAGATCTTTTCAAGAAAATTAGAGATATCAAGGGAACATTTCATGCAAAGATGGGCTCAATAAAGGACAGAAATGGTATGGACCTAACAGAAGCAGAAGATATTAAGAAGAGGTGGCAAGAATACACAGAAGAACTGTACAAAAAAGATCTTCACGACGAAGATAATCACGATGGTGTGATCACTCACCTAGAGCCAGACATCTTGGAATGTGAAGTCAATTGGGCCTTAGAGAGCATCACGACGAACAAAGCTAGTGGAGGTGATGGAATTCCAGTTGAGCTATTTCAAATCCTGAAAGATGATGCTGTGAAAGTGCTGCCCTCAATATGCCAGCAAATTTGGAAAACTCAGCAATGGCCACAGGACTGGAAAAGGTCAGTCTTCATTCCAATCCCAAAGAAAGGCAATGCCAAAGAATGCTCAAACTACCACACAATTGCACTCATCTCACACGCTAGTAAAGTCATGCTCAAAATTCTCCAAGCTGGGCTTCAGCAATATGTGAATCATGAACTTCCAGATGTTCAAGCAGGTTTTAGAAAAGGCAGAGGCACCAGAGATCAAATTGCCAACATCCACTGGATCATGGAGAAAGCAAGAGAGTTCCAGAAAAACATTTATTTCTGCTTCATTGACTATGCCAAGGCCTTTGACTGTGTGGATCACAATAAACTGTGGAAAATTCTGAAAGAGATGGGAATCCCAGACCACCTGACCTGCCTCTTGAGAAACCTGTATGCAGGTCAGGAAGCAACAGTTAGAACTGGACATGGAACAACAGACTGGTTCCAAATAGGAAAGGGAGTACGTCAAGGCTGTATATTGTCACCCTGCTTATTTAACTTATATGCAGAGTACATCATGAGGAACGCTGGGCTGGAAGAAGCACAGGCTGGAATCAAGATTGCTGGGAGTAATATCAATAACCTCAGATATGCAGATGACACCACCCTTATGGCAGAAAATGAAGAGGAACTCAAAGGCCTCTTGATGAAAGTGAAAGAGGAGAGTGAAAAGGTTGGCTTGAAGCTCAACATTCAGAAAACAAAGATCATGGCATCTGGTCCCATCACTTCATGGGAAATAGATGGGGAAACAGTGGAAACCGTGTCAGACTTTATTTTTTTGGGTTCCAAAATCACTGCAGATGCTGATTGCAGCCAGGAAATTAAAAGACGCTTGCTCCTTGGAAGGAATGTTATGACCAGCCTAGATAGCATATTAAAGAGCAGGGACATTACTTTGCCAACCAAGGTCCGTCTAGTCAAGGCTATGGTTTTTCCTGTGGTCATGTATGGATGTGAGAGTTGGACTGTGAAGAAAGCTGATCGCCGAAGAATTGATGCTTTTGAACTGTGGTGTTGGAGAAGACTCTTGAGAGTCCCTTGTACTGCAAGGAGATCCAACCAGTCCATTCTAAGGGAGATCAATCCTGGGTGTTCATTGGAAGGACTGATGCTAAAGCTGAAGCTCCAATACTTTGGCCACCTCATGAGACGAGTTGACTCACTGGAAAAGACTCTGATGCTGGGAAAGGTTGGGGGTAGGAGGAGAAGGGGACGACAGAGAATGAGATGGCTGGATGGCATCACCGACTCTGTGGACATGAGTTTGAGTGAACTCCGGGAGTTGGTGATGGACAGGGAGGCCTGGCGTGCTGTGGTTCATGGGGTCACGGAGAGTCGGACACGACTGAGCGGCTGAACTGCACTGAGCTGATAACTGACTGAAGAGCATATAACCCCCTTGCTAACACTAGCAGGGGGCACTCTCCATCCCCGTCTGATGTCTGCGTCAGAAGCCTTCTCTGTCTCCTTTATACTTTAATAAAACTCTATTACACAAAAGCTCTGAGCGATCAAGCCTCTTCTCTGGCCCTGGATTGAATTCTTCTCCTCCGGAGGGCAAGAATCCCGGCGTCTTTCGTGGTTCAGCAGCAACCTTTCAGTGGTTTTAATTTGACTTTCCTTAACAGCTAGTGATGATGAGCACCTCTCATGCATCGTCTCTGGAGGGATGCTCAGGTCCTTTGCCCGTATTTTTATTTTTTACTGTTGAGTTTATATGTGTTCTTGAGTTATTTTGAATATTAGCCTTTTATCAGATATGTGGTTTGCAAATAGACGTTTCCCATCAGGGAGGTTGCTGTTTCACTTTGTTGATGATTTCTTTTGCTGTGCAGAAGCTTATTAGATTAATGTCCTTCCACTTGCTTAATTTTTATTTTGTTGCTTGTGCCTTCCTTGGCATATCCAAAAACTCATTGCCAAGATCCACATCTGGGAGAATTTCCCCATGTTTTCTTCTAGGAGTTCTGTAGTTTCAGAACTTCTGTTAGTTTTTAATCTATCTTGAGTTAATTTGGGGGAATGGTATAAAGCATAGATCCGATTTCATTCTTTTACCTGTGACTATCTAGTGATTCCAGCATCATCTGTGAGTATTCTTGGTTCCCTTGTCAAATATTGACCGCATATGATTTGGTTTATTTCTGGGCTGTCTGTTCTATTGGTCTAACTGTCTGTTATTATGTTGGCTCCACCCTATTTTGATGACTATAGCTTTATAGTATAGCCTGAAATCAGGACGTGTGATTCCCCTCGCTTTCTTCTTCTTTCTCAGGGTTTCTTACACTATTCAGGGCCTTTTGTAGTTACACATAAATTTTAGAGGTGTTTTTTCTACTTCTATAAAAAAATGTCATTGGAATCTTGACAGGGATTGTATTGAATCTATAGATTTTGATAATATTGCTATTTTAACAAAATTAATTCTAATCAATGAATACAGAACACCTTTCCATTTATTGGTGTCTTTAATTTCTTTTGCTGATGTCTTGTAGATTTCAGAGTAGAGATCCTTTGCTTTCTTAGTAAAATTTGTTTCCAGTGATTTTGTTTTTGATGCTATTCTGAAATCAATTTCTTTATTTCTCTTTCAGAAAATTTGTTGTCAGTGTATAGAAACAGCACTGATTTTTATACGTTATTTGTTCATATCCTGCAATTTTACTGAAATCTTAGATTTTTTTTTGTTGAGTCTTTAGAATTTTCTTTATATACCATCAAATATAAATAAGGACAGTTTTACTTTCCCCTTTACAATTCGGATGCCCTTTGCTTCTTTTTCTTGCCTGACTGATCTGCTAGGACTCCCAACACTATGGAATGGGAATGGGAAGAGTAGGCTTGCCTTATCTCTCATCTTAGAGGCACTCTCAGCCTTGCACCATTGAGTGTGATGCTCGCTGTGAGCCTGGGGACACAAGTCAGGTCTGAGCGTGCACTGACCTCTCTGGTCTGCTGACAGGGGAAGCCACAGGCTGTGCTCTGTGTCCAAGACCCCTGCACGTGGGGCTGTTGAATGGGCTGTGGCTTAGGTGCTCTGGGTGGATTTCTGGTTTCAGGCTGAAGCCTGTGTTCAGTGATGAGCAGGGCTCTGAGTCCCTGCCCTGGATCAGCTGGAAAAGCAGCTCCAAGGCCAGGAAAGGTCTGGACTTTCTTAATTGAAGCCAACGTGCACCCCAAGCTCTCTGATCAGACAGAGTCACTGGCAAACCATCAGGCCCACCCACCTCTCAGCTCAAGTCCTGCTGGGCCACACAACTTCCAGGAGCCCTTGCCAGTCCTCTGGTCAGATGGGGCTGGGCGGCACCCTGCACATGGGTGGGGGTGTGCCCCGGCCCCCTTGCCCAGGCAGGAGAGGAGGGGCTGCTCCTGGCCACCCTCAGTTTCCCAGTCGGCTCTCCAGCCTGGAGATGCAAGGAGCTGCCATCAACCTTGGCACTGAGTTTGTCCCCTGCCTGTGGGCAGCAGAGAGCAGGCCACACTGGTCCCCAGCTTTGCTCTGGGGGCAACCTGCTCTGCCTGCCTCCCTCCCGGCTTGAGCGCAGCTGGGTGCACAGCTTGCAGGAGTCCTTGCCAGCCTCCTGGTCAGACGGGGCTGGCCAGCTGCCTGCTAGCGGGCGGGGCCGTGACTCAGCTCCTGCCTGGACCTGGGCAAACAGCTCTTAGGTCAGCAAAACTCCAGTCTGAGGATCTAAATCAGACGAATCCGCACCCAGCAAAGCAGCGCACAGTGCTGGGGGCTGTTTGGGGGAGGCTGCCCCCACCCTGGGTCTTGTCCCACTCGGGGGTCTGGAGGCTCGAGGGGGCCCCTCCACGTGGTGTGGTGCCAGTGGGGGAGGGGCAGCACGCTGAGCCTGTGGCCACCCTCTTACCCGGCACGGAGTCTCCTGGTCCCTGGGGTCAGGGCGCTGTGGCCTCCGCCCAGACTTCCAGGGTTTGCTCAGTGCTGTTCTGCTCTCCAAAGTGGTCAGTTGCCCTTCTTGTGAGGGGAGCGAAGTCAGGAAGGACCCGTGTCACCATCTTGGTGACATCACTCTCCCAAAATACTTCTTGGAAGAAACGTCCACCAGGAGGGCTTCCAAAGTGTTACTGCAAGGAGGACAGTGATGTGTGCTTTCCTCGCGACCCGGGGGACCCATGCTCAGAGGTGTACCCCGACTAACCCACGCCTACCTGCAGACGTGTGGTGGGACGGGCAGGGCAGGGGAATTTCCAGGAACCGAAAGGAAAGCTGTCTCGACCTTTCAGCAGCGACGGCGGTGTGTTGGCAGACCGTGAACCTGAAGCCCAGGACAGGGCAGATCTCAAGTGGCTAAAGAGATGCGGCACGAGTGACTCGAAGACATCAGCAATCATTTCACTCCTCAATGTTAACATCAATACCGGACCACTTGATTAGCGTCCCCAGTGGCTCAGGGGTGAAGCATCTGCCGGCAATGCAGGAGATGCAGGGTCGATCCTTGGGTTGGGAAGATCCCCTGGAGGAGGGCATGGCAGCCCAACTCCAGTATTCTTGTCTGGAGAATCTCCATCAACAGAGGAGCCTGGCGGGCTACAGTCCATGGGGTCGCAGAGAGTCCGACGTGACTGATCAATACCACTTTGCAGAAAAAGGATGATTTTGCAGACTTTCTTAAAGGTTCGTGATCACTTGCTGGATATAAAAGTGATGGAATGTTCTAGAGAATCGGGGAACGGCCGATACTGGCGTGATTCTACCAGTCACTAGGTGTCACTGTTTGGCTGCCAGTGTGGGCGTGCTCGGTCATGTCCAACTCTGTGTGACCCTAAAGACTGAAGCCTCCATGGTCCTCTGCTCATGGAATTCCCTGGGCAAGAATACCAGAGTGGGTTGCCATTGTCTCCTCCAGGGGATCGAACCCCAGTCTCCCGTGTCTCTTGCTTGGCAGGCAAGTTCTTTACCACTGAGCCACGGAAACATTCCGCTGCCCAAGTTCACCGAAAGCAATTTGGGGCTGAGAGCTAAAGAGCCCGTTTTAAATTGTGTTTATTTTTGGCTGTGCTGGGTCTTTGCTGCCACATTCTCTAATTGTGGAGAGCGGGGGCTGCTCTCTAGTTGAGTCTGAGCGTCTTGGTGCGGTGGCTTCTCCTGTCTGACTCTAGAGCACTCGGGCTTCCTAGTTGCAGCATCCAGCCTCAGGAGTTTCGGCTCTTGGGCTTAGCTGCTCCAAGGCATAAGGGTTACTCCCAGATCAGGGAAAGAACCTGTGTCCCCTGCAGTGGCAGGCAGATTCTTATCCATTGCATCACCCAGGAAGTCCAAGAATCGCATTTTAAATCAGCAGACTTCCTGCTAAGAAGCTAAACATTGCTCTGAGTTCAAGGGAAGTCCAATCAAATATTTGCTCTTTTAAAGGAATTGCTTATGTAAGAAAATTTATATCAACTTTCTTGACATTTAAATCTGACATCTTTATTAATAAAAACAGCACCAAATAAATGCAATTGTCCTATTCGTTAATTATACTTTAATCTACATAAAGAATTAAAATGTATATGTAGGGCCTGAAACAAATTATTGCCTAAGTTAATTCTTACACTTTGGAAATAAATGAACTTAATGCTTTGTTTTTAAGAAAAAAGAAAAGCAATTTATATTAGCATAACTCTAGCTTTAGAAAGTGTTTTTGAAACAGGAGGGAAGGGGGTGGGGTACAACCTTTGAAATAATGACAGGGCCCAGGGACACAACATGAACTGATTAGACTCAAATGAGTCCAAGGCGGCAAAGTCGACTTAGCCTAGACCTTGACCCTCAATATTACGCTCATTGTACTCAAGGCCACACTCGCCTGTTACTCCAGGGACCTCTTGACTTGCTTCTTCTGCATTCCAGTCCCTGACAATGAAAAGGGCTTTTTTTGTTCTTTTGGTATTAGCTCTAGAAGGTCTTATAGGTTGCCATAGAACCGTTCGACTTCAGCTTCTTTGGCATTACTGGTCGGGGCATAGACTTGGATTACTGTGATACTGAGTGGTTTGCCTCGGAAAGGAACCTAGATCGTTCTGTCATTTTGAGGTTGCACCCAAGTGCTGCATTTCGGACTCTTCTGTTGACCATGAGGGCGTCTCCATTTCTTCTAAGGGATTCCTGCCCACAGTATAGATACGATGGTTGTCTGAGTTATTCACCCATTCCCGTCCATTTCAGTTCACTGATTCCCAAGCGGTCGATGTTCAGTCTCGCCATCTCCTGCTGGACCACGTCTGGTTTACCTTGTCATGGACCTAACGTTCCAGGTGATATTGCTCTTTACACCATTGGGCTATACTTTCACCACCAGACACATCTTCAACAGAGTGTTTTTTCCCCATTGGCCCAGCCACTTCATTCTTTCTGGAGTTATTAGTAATTGCCCTCAGCTCTTCCCCAGCAGCATATTGGATGCCTGCCGACCTGGGGGGCTCATCTTCCGGTCTCATACCTTTTTGACTTTTCTTACTGTTCGTGGGGTTTTTTCAGCACCTCAGCAAGCGAAATGACCCTCAGAAGTGCCATGACAGTTGCAAGGTGGGCCATCAAAACCACAAAATGAGCAGTGGCCCAATGCCTAGAAATTTCCACCCCTTCCCCAAAATAATTGGAATAATCCTCCCACCCATCAGCCTACGAATTTACCCAGCTCGTAAAAGCCAATCACACCTCATTTCGAGGTGGCCCTCGCCCTCTGAGGCAGCCCACACTCTGATCTGTGGGGTGTGCTCCTCTCTGAAAAAATCCACTTCTCACCTCTCACTTCGTCTCCCACGGAATTCTTTCTGAGATGAGACATCAGGAACCTGAGCTTCATCAAGTCCTGAAACCAGGCGTGTGCTCTCTCGGTTGGAAGACCGTGGGTTTGGGCCAGGTTCAAGCCCCAGTCTGAGGGGAATGGTTTCTTCTTCTCAGAGCACGTCTTCCAAAGCAGCTAAATCCTTAGAGCAGCTGGCTCACCTGCTGGCCCCGAGTTGAGATGGTCCAGGCCGCGGGGACGATGTCACTGGAGCTGGTGGGGGTCTCTCCTGGGTCCAGTTCCCCCTCTGCCAAGCCGTCACTTAGACAGCAGAGACCCTCCTCAGGGCCTCTGCTGACATGGGGCCAGAAAAAGACGAGAAACAGTCCAAATGCTTTCACCCTCACAGCACTTGTGACAGTATCAGTGCCCAGACCTTGTGAGATTCCAGGTCTCCTCTGCCCTCTGGATTCTTAGCATCCACTTGCACCGGGTCCATCTGGGCTGCCTGACTGTACACCCAGAACCTTCCAGGGGGATTGCAGAGGCCCTGGCCTGCACACACCCTCATGCTGAACGGAGGCAGGAGGGACGGGGCAGGGCACAGCCTCAGAAGACCTGCCCGGCCATCAAGGACCCCACGTGAACAGGTTGGAACGACTGGGCCCAAGATGGAGGAAGATTCAACTTCCCCTGGTCCTTGAGCCTCTCTCTGACACATCAGCTAAATGACACTCCCACGGGCAGCATCCCAGTCCCCAGGCTGATCATGAGAGGTCAGAAAGTGGGCAGTGGGGCGGGGAGAGCACCCCCAGTCATTAGCCCATGAAATCGCCCAGCTCGTAGACTCGAACCACCCCACACCTCGGGCGCTCCTGCTGTATCAGAGGAACCACACTCTGTCTGTGGACTGAGCACCTCCCTCGCTGACCTGCTTGCCCGTTACTGTGGCCCGCTCTTGAATTCTTCCCGGCTGGGAGCCGAGGACCCTCATGGCAGCCGTCCCGGGACTCAGTCGAGACCTGGGGTGTGAGCATCCTCTCAGGCCCCACTGTTCTGCAACATCTTTGCGAAGGAAGAGGAAGAGGGCGATCTTTCCCTTCTCTCCCATTTTCCCTTTCATTACAAAAGTGTAGCCCACTTATCTCTCCAAACAGAGCCCCTCACCTGCCTGCCTGTGCCCCTCAGAGTGTCCTATATTAATACATCTGCTTCTCACGCACCACTCTGCCTCGCGCTGAATTCCTTCTGGGCTGAGACATACAGAACCTGGGCTTCAGGTCCTGAAACAAGGTGTATGACTTCAGTTCGAAGATTGTGGGTTCGAGTCCCAGCTGAGGAGTTGAGTTTAAGTCCCCCCCGAAGCCAGACACTGCGGGTTGGAGGTCATCCAGAGGAGGGCGGTTTCGGAACCATAGTGGAGGAGGCTGGCAGGGCACGGCCAGCACTTCTGACATGCCTCACACTTGCTGCGACAGCTGTGCGACAGCATGGGTCGGGGGCACCGTGATGGGGGCTGCTGGAGAAGGACAGACTCACGCACACACAGACAAGTACGCACGGGCACGCACGCACACACACGCCATGCCCACACGCATGCACACCTTTCCTTTCCCAAAGGTATAACCTTGCTCCCTGCTCAAGGTGCCCTCTGCTGCCTTAGGCAGAGAACTGCTTTCACAACCTTCCACGCACCTGTTGGGTGCCTGCCCCACACCAGGTACCCCCCAGGAGCCGGGGCCCCGCACTGCCAGCGTGGTGAGAGCCCCCATCCTAGAGGAGGAACAGGAAATAGACAACTTAGCAAAGAGAGAAATCAGACAAAGGCAGGGGAGATGTGCGTGTCATCCCCCAAACAGAGCAGGGAACCTGACCGAAAACTTGGAGACGAGTCCTACCGGGATCCCACCCCCACGTCTCCATGAAGCTGGCCGAGTAACCGCAAGCCCCGATACAGCCACTCAGCTCCCTGGATGCAAACCCAGGCAGATTTCTCTGGGTTGGAAACCCACAGCCCCGGGTCTGCCGTTCACAGACCAGCTCGGCGAGCCCCGCGGAGGAGAGCAGGTGGCCCTGGCAAGGCAGGCGGACTGCCGAGGAGCCGGACACCACAGATGGACAGCGAGGGCCCAGCCCCCACGGGCTCCCGAAGCCCAGATGCAGGCAAGGGGGACGATGCTGATGGTATGTTTTCTCCACAGGCCAGGCCACAGCGGGGTAAGAGTACGCAGGTAAACCTCTGAAGATGATTTTGTGCCTCTGCTCCCCCAACACGCAAACATCCATACAATTTGAATTTTGTCCCCAAACTAAACAACGCCACCCTCCGCCGATTTTACCTAGTTCCGTGGCCTCCTTAGTTCCATTGTAGCACACAGCTTCTTACCCTTGGAGAGTGTCTGAACCCTGAGATACTTCCCTGGTTGGCTTTTGGTTGCAAAAGAAATTGCTCTTTTCAATGGTACCGTGGGCAAGTGTGTCGTAATACTAGTTTTCGCTCCAGCAAGTGGCAGGACCTGTTTGTAAATTGCAGAGCCCCTGGCAGCTGCTGACCTGGGAACTTCTGAACTCTTTGGGAAAAAAAATTTGCTGGCGAGATGTAGAGAGACTACAGAGAGACTGGGGGTGATTAAATGAGAACATTGTGTAAAGATCGCTACTGGAAACGATTGTGTGGGTTCTAAATAAAAATGGTAGGAAATCATTGGCTGCTCATATCCTCCTGCGCTCCCTGATGAGCTCTGCCTTCCCTGAGCCCCACCAATGCATGGGCCGGCCTTCGGGGGTGAAGTGGTCCCACTGCCCCACCCTGGTCATCCGTCCTCCCGCTACCTGCCCACTGGACCGACAGTTCCCTGAGGCCTGGCCTGTCTAAAGGCAGCTGGAGGCTGGCAGACAGCGGTGCAGATGGCCTCCCCGTGTCCAGCAAGCTTCCCAGGGGCTGCAGGGGCCTGAGGCCTGGACGCAGAGAAGAAGCAGGGCTGCCTCCCAGCTGGGAATCATGTGGCTAAGGGCCCGGCCAGCAGGATGGACAGCCCTTTCTCTGCCCCAGAGAGAGCTGCCTGTCTCTAGGGCATCACCATGTACCCGCTCATCTCAAGCAGTCTGGTCACTTCCTGTCTTCCGTGCCAGGGACCTGGGAGTGGCAGCGGGGAGGGGAAGGGCACTCCTGCTCAGGCCAGGCGAGGGCAGGTTGATGACAAGCTCTGAGGACTGGACTAGACGGGAGTCACAAGGGGGAGAGTTCTATGCAGACAGTGAGCCTCCCGCAGGTCTGGCCTCTGTGGTCTGAGTGAGCCGAGTGTACAGTGCCCCCGAAGAGGGACAGCCAGCTGGGGGGCAGGCAGAGCCTCTGTGACTGGCATCTTTCCTGAACCATCTTCCACGGCCGAGAGGCAGCGACACGCCCACCACAGCAATGGCCGTCCGAGCCAGGATGGGACTCTGCACCAGGACCCGGGCTCGTCCTGGGGAAGGGTCCGGACGTGGGCGCCACAGTCAAAGGAAGGGTTCTCAAGGAATCCCAAACATCCTGCTTCTTAAACCCTGGGCGCAGCCGAGTAACAGTGTGACGTCTCACTGTGTCTGACCCGTGGCTCGGGAAGCGCCTCTCCCCTGGACGGCTCGAATGAGGACGGGCTGGGGTGACGGGCGCCTCCTGTCTCCACCTCCCCTCGCCCCCTCCCCAGCCTGGGTGCGCCAGGCCTGCTCTCAATAGCTTTCCTTCACGGTGCTCACACTGCAGTTCCTTTATTTCCCAGGAGCTGAGAACTCTGTGTCTTAAGAGCTGGTCATGAGCTCTGCCGAGCATCTCACTGTGTCTGGGAGGCGGGGGGCCGTGGTCCAGGGGCCGCAGCAGAAAACTACACAGATGGGGGCTCCCTGGGCTGCAGTAGAAGGGGTATGCGGGTTTGCAGAGCTCAGGGCATGCCCCCCGAGTCTCACCCCCACCTTGGGGTTAGGAGAGCCTGAGGTGTGCTGCTGGGGTCCTCCCCAGGCTGGGGACTGCAGCTGTCCATCCGTCCAACTGTAGCCCTGTCCCTAGGACTGACAGGCATTTCTCTCCATGCTTTGCACTTGGCCTTCACTACCTATTTTTTGGATTTAGTAAACAGACAGACTCTACCAAACAAGATGATGCCTGACTTGTGGGTATTACACTCCCAGGACACTCTGGGAGATTCTGACTCTACAGAATCATTTCCTGAAGTGCCCTGGGTTCCAGAAGAGACCGCAATGGTTGAAAGATTTGCAAATGACTGTATTTTTGGCCTCCTAAGTGATGTTGACATTGCTCGTTGGAAGTTCCTTCCCGCGACCACCATACTCTCAAAACTTCAGCAGTTGTAACGTCTCTCGCCCTGTGATGGGTCTCTGGTCCTGCAGGCCCAGTGCTGAGCAATGAGGACTTGAGCCTCGTGGTGCCGAGACCGGAGGTGGTTTGTGTCCCCTCTCTCATAGGAGCCCCTGGAGGGCTTGCTGAAGGACGCTTGTGGGACCAGCCTTGCCTGGACAGCTCGCCTGGTTCAACCACTGCTCCGTCTCCTTCACAACGAAGACATACTTTTAGATGTCTTCTTTCAGTCCCACTCCAAGGAAAAGATGGCCCCAACTCCGAAAGTGCCAAAGCAAAGTTCTTGGGCAGGAAGGCAGAAGGTTGGGGCCCACTCCAGAGGGCCACGCACCACCCTTGCTGGTTCAGTTTACCCATGCACGGGGGTAGGGCAGGAGTCCAGAGGACACTGGCGGGCATGAGGCCATCCCTGGGACGGGGCAGGGAGGAGCGGGGCAGGTGTGGTCCCCGGGCCTGGTGACCCTCCCCCGCCTCTGGCACCACTGTCTGGATTCACCCGCAATCTTGGGTGAGATGGGGTGCTCATCACACCAGCTCTTTCTTCATGTCACCTGCCAGGGACAGACAATGCTCAGTAACCTTGGCTTCATATGTTCAAACTCTGAACACAAAATATCAGCTTACTGGCAAGAAGAACTTCACGAGGAAACTGTAATGTTAAAAAAATCATATTTTTCTTGTAATTGACTAAGTTCTCAATGACAGGTGCATATTCAATGTCCCATCAAAGTCCCCGTGCTCACAGAACCATCAAAGTCTGCATGGTCACACAGAGCCACCAGTTAAGTTCAGGAGCGATTTTCCCTGGAATCCCCAGTCGCTCATCTGAAGCCAGCTTTATGCAGGCTCAGCCGGAGGCCTGCTTCAACCACTGCTGTTCCCGCAAACACAAGATGCGGAGCAATCCTGTCCTGTTCTGCTTCCTCCAGTGATGGGGGCCTGGATTCACTGCTTCCCCCTCCTCCTCCCAGTGGGGCTCCTCCTGGGGGGTCTCACGGTAGCTGTTCACACTGGCTTCCCTGAATATTAGCTATTCATCTGTGGAGCACGTTTACCATGGGCCAGGGATGAGCAGGAACTGAGACGAGAACCCAACAAAGGGGTGAGCAGTCTGGGTCCTTGAGCCCCTGGCCCTCCCACCCGGGGGTCCAGACAAATCCACGGGCCGTATGTGATGAACGAGAAGGCCTGTGACATACAGGTGATCCTGTGACAACGAGAGCAGGGGGCTTCAGGGAGTGGCGTCTACGCGGAAACCCAGGGATGAACTCTCCAGCAGAAACAGGCGCGGGTTGTTCACAAAGCAAAGGCACTCAGCGGCCGGCAGGCAGGCGGGGGAAGGAACTGGGGAGCAGGCGGGGGTCCTTCAGGACTGGAGAGTAACGGGATACAAGCCGCTTGGACTCCCTCAGCACGGCTGCACGGAGACAGCGTCTTCCCCTCGCCTTGTTTTTAAATGTCTCCTACTCTGACACCCAGCCACCGCCTCTGTTCCTCGCCCAGCCTCACTACTGTCACCACTGCAGGCCCCAGCAACACCATCCTCATCCCCTGTCCCCGCCCTTCTGAAACAAGCTCCATCTCCAGCCACAGTGATGGATCCAAAATAGAAACTGGATCGTGTTCCTTAAAAACTTTAACTCTATCTTTTTTTAATGAAAAAATTCCAGCTCCTTGACAGGGCGAACAAACCTCTGAGTCCGCCCGCACCGTGTTGCCCCATCCTTGTTCCTACTGCTGGACAAGGTGCCCGTGCTGGGTCTGGGGAACGTCCCGCTCTGCCTTCTCAGCTTGGCTAACTTCACCTCTTCTTGGAAGATTCCACATCCGAGTCAGTTCCTTCAGAAATCCTCCCTTGGAGGCTGTCCGTCTTGGTGAATCCCTCCTTGAATTGCTGGTTCCGAAACAGCATCCCCCTAGTGTCTGAGTCTGTCTGTTCCACCGAGTTCCTGTAAGTGACTTTTCTCTCTTTATATTCACGGGTCAGTGAGTGTGCGCGTGAATGCCACATTTCCTCAGTCGCGTCCGACTCTTTGAGACCCCGTGGACTATAGCCAGCCAGGCTCCTCTGTCCATGGGATTTCCCAGGCAAGAAGACTGGAGTGGGTTGCCATCTCCTCCTCCAGGGGATGTTCCTGACTCAGGGATCAAACCCTGCTTTGCAGGCAGATTCTTTACAAATGCAGCACCTGGGAAGCCAGCACAGTGCCTCAAAATAGAAAACCATGGAGTCTGCAAAAGATCTGGTGAATTCATTCAAATAATTACAAAGGGAGTTTGTCTGAGCTGCTCATATCACCTCCTTACAAATCACACGTGAACAAGTATCTTCAACAGCTTGCCACTGTTTTCTGACTTCTGTACCTACAAGATATCGCCAGATGTTTTGTAAACCAAACAAACCAAACCAGACTATAAACTGATGGAATGGAAGAAGGCTGAGGTAGAGCCAGGGAGGGTTTAAGCCACCAAAATGATTTTTTAAATTTAATTTAAGTCAGGACTCAACTTGGAGCAACCAAATGAGCAGGGTCTGAGTTGTTTTCTAATCCTCCATCTTCACATACTACGTGCACTGGGTTTAATTTAGAATCCAGAGCAGAGAATAGCAATTTTCAAGAGAGCTAATTCCCCTTTACTCTTTTGCTAGTCACTCACTGGTGTCTGACTTTGTGACCCCATGGACTGTAGCCCGCCAGGCTCCTCTGACCAAGGGATTCTCTAGGCAAGAATACTGGAATGGGCAGCCTATCCCTTCTCTTCCCAACCCAGGAATCCGACCAGGGTCTCCTGCATTACAGGCGGATTCTTTACCATCTGAGACACAAGGGAAGCTCCCCTTTGCTTTTATTTCACAGCCCAAGACTTGTGGTGAAAGTTCCAGAGGGCCTCTTTGGGCAGAGGCTCGGTGAAGGACCCACATGGAAACAGGCCAGGCCAGGCCAGCCTCCGGGGCAGGAGAAACTCCAACAGGCGCAGGAGAAGGCCGAGAAGCTTCGTCACCCCTCGCCCCAGCCCGCCCACACCCTTGCCTAGGCTCCGCCCCCAGCCGGCCCTGACCCCGCCCCAGCCAGCCCCGGCCACGCCCCTACCAGCTCGGCCACGCCCAGTCCAGGCCCCACCCAATCCCTTCTTGCCTGGATCCAGCACAGATGCCTGGTTCTGCAAGGGGAAGGGCACAGTCAGAGACACTGGCACGTGTGGGCCACGGACACCAGACCGCCTCCTGGGAGTTCAGGAGTCCTGGCGCAGGTCTGTGTTCACAAGTGGTTTTCAGAGAATGGATAGGCACCACCTCATACTTTCAACTTGTTCATATTCTTATAACTTAGGCACATCTCAAGATATAGAAGAATTAAAAAACAAATCTTATCTGAGAAATTCACTTATTCACTTGAAATTTAGTTCAAAAATATTGTAACTACTGAAATAAACTTATTTTGTCAGTATTGTGCTTTTTTTATCCTAATTTTGTTGTTCTTTGCAGCTTCTTTTTATTTTGTTGAATTTATACTGGGTTGGAGGAAGCACAAGCTGGAATCAAGATTGCCAGGAGAAACATCAATAATCTCAGACACACAGATGACACCCCTCTTATGGCAGAAAGTGAAGAAGAACTAAAGAGCCTCTTGATGAAAGTGAAAGAGGAGAGTGAAACAGTTGGCTTAAAGCTCAACATTCAGAAAACTAAGATCATGGCATCCGGTCCCATCACTTCATGGGAAATAGATGGGGAAACAATGGAAACAGTGGCTGACTTTATTTTTCTGGGCTCCAAAATCACTGCAGGTGGTGATTGCAGCCATGAAATTAAAAGACGCTTACTCCTTGGAAGGAAAGTTATGACCAACCTAGATAGCATATTAAAAAGCAGACATTATTTTGCCAACAAAGGTCCCTCTAGTCAAGGCTATGGCTTTTCTAGTGGTCATGCATGGATGTGAGAGTTGGACTATAAAGAAAGCTGAGCGCCGAAGAATTGATGCTTTTGAACTGTGGTGTTGCAGAAGACTTTTGAGAGTCCCTTGGACTGCAAGGAGATCCAACCAGTCCATTCTAAAGGAGATCAATCCTGGGTGTTCATTGGAAGGACTGATGTTGAAGCTGAAACTCCAATACTTTGGCCACGTGATGCGAAGAACCGACTCATTGGAAAAGACCCTGATGCTGGGAGGGATTGGGGGCAGGAGGAGAAGGGGACGACAGAGGATGAGATGGTTGGATGTCATCACTAACTTGATGGCCATGGGTTTGGGTGGACTCCAGGAGTTGGTGATGGACGGGGAGGCCTGGCGTGGGGTCTCAAAGAGCCGGACACGAATGAGTGACACTGAATTGAACTGAATATTTGTTTTCATACTCCATTTTCTATTTTATATGTTACGCATTCTTTTTCTACTCCTTTAATCGTGATCCCTGACTTTCAGCTTACCTTAAGTTAATGAATGTCTTAACTTTCCATTTGAATAATAAGAATTTAAGAACATCCTTCCCAGTTTTTTTGTTGCTGTTTTCTATTAACTGTTTTCAATTTAACCTCCCAAATTAAGCTTCTTCTTTTCCATGGACGATGTTAGTTTGCATTTCCCTGTATGCTCAATGGTGTCTTTGCTCATCATTCCGTCTTAACTATCAGCCCTTCCTACAGGATGACTTCCCTTTTCTGGAAGTTTGTTCTATAGAATTTGCTTTAGTGAGTTCTTGGATTGTAAAACCTCCCAGTTTTTTGTTTGTTTGTTCTAATCTTAAGCTGTATTTATGGCACTGGGCATATAATTCTAGATGAACATCTATTTTCCGCCAGAACTTAGATTCGAAATGAAAGTTTGCCAGGCAGAGAGAGGTGGGCAGAAGCAGGCTCCTGTTCCTCCTCTCAGAGCGTCTCCAGTTCTTGCAGCCCGAGCAGGCGTTGTGTGTCCTGTTCTGCCAGCGACTGTCGTAACGGTGAGTCTGTTGTGTCGTCACTGAACAGTGATGGGGTTTGTCGCTGAGCAAGGTGCCCTCCCCTCACTGCACGTTAGCACATGCCGGTCTCTGCGACGAAAGCTCTGCGCCCGTGAGTGCGGCTCACTCTCACAATCCGCCCCTCACTCTTGTTTGGGTTTTGCCAAGCACCGCACAGTGTCCACTTTGCAAGGATGAGACCGAAGGACACAGGTGGTGTTGCGCCCTGGAACACAAGATGGGGGACGGACTCTGCCCCTGACACCGAAGCCCGGCGCTTCCAGCACATACCGTCGGACAGTCTCTGAGCTGCCTTCATCGTCCTTCGGATGAAGGACGTTCCAACTTTCAAGTCACAGAGCAGCTTCCAATAACTGTACAAGTGCAATCTGGTGCAAAATCAGAGTTTAGTTTTCTCTTTGTTAAAAAGAACAAGATTTTCTTCGACTATTGTTCTGCTCTTGATAAGAGATTGTGAAAAGTTCTTCTTCACCTTTTGGGTTATCTGCCTGGAAAGCAAAGATTTTGCACCCTATCAAAATCTCCTATGCTTTGTGTCCTTCTCAGGTCTTTGATTACTTGGGAGAATTGAGTCTTCGCAATATTAAAACAGCTAAGTTTTATTCATAATTATATACACTTTTGTGCATGCTAAGTCATTTTAGTCCTGTCTGACTCTGTGACCCTATGGACTGTAGTCCACCAGGCTCCTCTGTCCATGGAATTCTCGAGGCAAGAATATTGGAATGGGTTGCTCCCCTTCTCCAGGGGATCTTCCTGACCCAGAGATCTAACCCTTGTCTCCTGCATTGCAGGCAGATTCTTTTCCTTCTGAGTAACCAGGGAAACTCCCAAAACTTCTGTATTTGCCTTTAAAATCTCACATTGTCACCTTGTTCCAACAGATAATTAAACATTTTTTATCAATGATTTATGATCCTATTTGATCAAATGTTCAAAACTGTTGACATTTTGGACAACTTCCCCAAATCAAATTCTAAATGGAATCTTTTGACCTCAAATTGACGTTGAAATTTCCCGGAGAGAAATATCTCAATTTGATGAATTCTTGTTTTCTTTTTAAAATTTTATTGAAATATAGTTGATGCATAATGCCTTGTTAATTTCTGCTGTACAGTGAAGTGTTTCAGATACATACATACATTATTCTCTTTAAAATATTCTTTCCCATTATGGTTTATCACAGAATATTGAATATATTTCCTGTGCTAAGCAGTTGTTGTTTAGTTGCTAAATGACTCTATGCAACGGCTAACTACAAATTGGCACTTATCAAGAGCATCATCAAAGACAGAACAACAAAGGCATCTGCCTCTGTGGAGGTTGAACACCCTGTGCTATAGCTGTTGACCTTCAACATGCCCTGAGGAAGTTCAGGATGGCGTGAGGCACTCACTGCTCTAGGGAATCTGGTGGGACAGGTCTTTCGATAGTTGGATGTTTTTAGGAATAGATTTTATGGTCTCAATCCTTGCATCTCCTCATATCTAGAGAAGCACTGAATCCCTTCGTGGTGACATCAGATCCTCATGACTGAGGATCAAAAAGCATTTTGTAAAATGAGTGCTCCATGGTAGTGAGCTCCCCCTCCACCAAAGCCTGATATATTGGCCCCCCACCGCCGCTTCAGCGCAGACTCAGACACGACCCCATAGACTGAAGCCCACTCGGTGCCTCTGTCCACAAGTCATCCTGACAAGAACACTGGCGTGGGTTGCTATTTCCTTCTCCTTCCTTTTTCTTTTAATATTTGTTTCTATTTATTTGTTTGGCTGTGCTGGGTCTTACTTGCAGCATGCAGGGTCTTTGGTTGAGGCATGCAAGATTTTCTTTTTTCCGGTTGCAGCATACAGGATCTAGTTTCTAAGAGAAGCTGAGCACAGACAGTCAGCAAGTCTTTCAGCTGAAGCCCAGCGTGGCAGTCCTGCCCCTGCCCTGCCTTTTCTCCGTCCCATCTCTCCCAGTTCTGGGCAGTGAGCACTCTCCCCACTTCTGCTCTGTGCTCCCCTAAGCTCTTAAGACTCAGAACAACACATGAGGAAGACCAACCAGACCAAAATTGTTCTTCCTTATGAAAAATGGATAAAAGACAAACAACCGCTGCCTCTGGGAGGAAAGAATCTCAAACCAAGAGAAATTTGCCAAATGTCCCCCAAGTCATGAGCCAAGAAATTAGCCCCATGCTTTCTCCTGCTAATGTAATTTTAGAAAAGAGATAAAGGACTCTTACCACTCAGTTTCCACCAGATCCTGCAGGCAGAGCTCCAAGAGGCTAGTTCAGTTCAGTTCAGTTCAGTTGCTCAGTCGTGTCCGACTCTCTGCGACCCCATGAATCACAGCACGCCAGGCCTCCCTGTCCATCACCAACTCCCGGAGTTCACTCAAACTCATGTCCACAGAGTCGGTGATGCCATCCAGTCATCTCATTCTCGGTTGTCCCCATCTCCTCCCACCCCCAATCCCTCCCAGCATCAGAGTCTTTTCCAGTGAGTCAACTCGCCAAGAGGCTAACTGACCATAAAAATGCTTACCTTCTTTTATCAGGAGTTTCAGGCTCTCTGAGCCTCAGCAGCCTTGGGGCAAGGAGTGTTCCATCAGTAAGTTGAATCCAGCCATCTACACCGCCAACCACTGTGAAGGAAGAAACTGTCCTCCACCCTTTTAGGTTCATTTGGCCAATCTAAGAATTAACACGAGACAGATCAATTGGAGAAAACCACACAAAATTTAAAAAATGTGTATACATCAGTCAGTTCAGCTCAGTAGCTCGGTCGTATCCGACTCTTTGTAACCCCATGGACTGCAGCACGCCAGGCTTCCCTGTCCATCACCAACTCCCAGAGCTTGCTCAAACTCATGTCCATTGAGTCAGTGATGCCATCCAATCATCTCATCCTCTGTCGTCCCCTTCTCCTCCTGCCCTCAATCTTTCCCAGCATCATGGGCTTTTCCAATGAGCTAGCTCTTCACATGAGGTGACCAAAGTATTGGAGTTTCAGCTTTAGCATCAGTCCTTCCAATGAACACCCAGGATTGATCTCCTTTAGAATGGACTGGTTGGATCTCCTTGCAGTCCAAGGGACTCTCAAGAGTCTTCTCCAACACCACAGTTCAAAAGCATCAATTCTTCAGTGCTCAGCTTTCTTTATAGTCCAACTCTCTCATCCATACATGACCACGGGAAAAACCATAGCTTTGACTAACTGACCTTTGTTGGCAAAGTAATGTCTCTGCTTTTTAATATGCTTTCTAGGTTGATCATAACTTTTCTTCCAAGGGGCAAGTGTCTTTTAATTTCAAGGCTGCAGTCACCATTTGCAGTGATTTTGGCGTCCAAGAAAATAAAGTCCACCACTGTTTCCATTGTTACCCCGTCTATTTGCCATGAAGTGATGGGACCATGGATGCCTTGGTCTTAATTTTTTGAATGTTTAGTTTAAAGTCAGCTTTTTCGCTCTCCTCTTTCACTTTGGTGTCTGATTAGTTGCTCAGGCATGGTTGACTCTTTGTGACCCCACAGACTGTAGCCCGCCAGGTTCCTCTGCCCAGGGAATTATCCAGGCAAGAATATTGGAGCGGGTTGCCATTTCCTACTCCAGGGGGTCTTCCCAACCCAGGGATCAAACCGAAGTCTCCTGCTGCTCCTGCATTGACAGGCAAATTCTTTACCACTGAGCCAGCTGGGAGAAACACAAGAAAACTGAGTAATTTACCAAAATCGCCAGAGCCCTCACCTCAAATACCATGTTCAGCGAAATACAAAAGATGTTGGGGGTCTGAGACTTCAAAGGCAATTCGCATGGATATAGTGTCAACTAGAAGTTGGCACTTGCCAAGAGCATCTGCCAGTAACTGAACAGCAAGGGCATTTGCCATCTGGCCCCGCAGAGACTGAACTTTGCGTTGCTAGAGCTTCCAGCCTACAGCACTCTCTGAGGGAGTTCAGGGTGGAGGAGGAGGCACTCGATGCTGCAAGGAAACTGGTGGAACAGGCCTTTAGGAAGAGATTTTCAGGAACTGATTTCATGATCCCAGTCGTCGCATCTCATCATATCTACAAGAGCCCTGAATCCCCCAGCTCCTGGTGACTAGAGGAACACCTCTCGTAAAGTAAGCGCTTGACTGCACTGAACTCCCCCTTCACGAAAATCTTGTGTATCGACCTCCCCGCACTGCCGCCTGAGAGCAGACTCGGAGCTATCTGAGGTGCTGTCTCCCGGGCTGCAGTCCTCATTTGCTGCAAATAAAACTTGGTTCAAAACTCTCACAGTGTGCAGTTTTTAGCTGACAATAGAAAAACAAATATTGGGTAAATTAACGTTCGTTTGACCAGCAGAAACAATGGGACATGGAGGGGAATTTCAGCAAAGTCGTCCTGAGGATAACCGTAGATATGACCGGCTGAGGGTGACCGCAGATATAACCGAGTATGACACCCTGTAAACAGCTGCAGGGAGGAGAAGGGCACAGCCCCTCTGGAGGCTGCCCACAGCGAGGAAACGTTTGACTTCATTTCCTCCTGTTTTAGTATGAAAGAAGCTGAGCTCTAACTCAGGCAAGATGCTTCTTTGGGACATGAGTCCACTGCTCTCTTGGTTTGCTGGCTTTCTGAATAAAGTTGCTATTCTTTGCCCAAATAATAATAGCAGCAACACAAAATCCTGTAGACAGATTTCCCCTGTTTACACACCTGTCAACTTACACACACACACACACACACACACACGAGTGTGAGAGCTTCAAGGTAAGTTTTATTTGGGACAAAATGAGGACAGCAGCCGATAGCTCCGAGAAACTTCTCCAAAGAGGTAGGGGGCAAGGTCAGTATAGGTGTCTCTTGAACAGGAAGTTCATGCACTCAAGCACTTCTCTTTAGCAAAGGTTTTCTGCTAGTCACGAGGAGCTGATGTCACCATGAAGCAATTTAGTGCTTATCTAGATATGAGGAGATGCCAGGATTGGACTCATAAAGTCAGTTCCTGAAAATCTGTAACTATCTAAAGGCCTGTTTCACCAGTTTTCTGAGGCACAAGATAGCTCATTCCTGTATTCCACCTAGCACTCCCTTCAGGGCAGGTCGAAGGTCAACAGCTGCAGCAGCTCAGGACTCAGTCCCCACAGAGGCAGATGGCAAATGCCCCTGTTGTTCAGTCGCTCAGTTATGTCCTTCTCTTTGTGACCCCATGGACGGCAGCACCCCAGGCTCCTCTGTCCTCCACCATCTCTGAGAGTTTGTTCAAATTCATGTCCATTGAGTCAGCGATGCTACTTAATCTCTCATCCTCTGCCACCCCCTTCTTCATTGCCTTCAATCTTTCTCACCATCATGGTTTTTTCCAATGAATGGTTTTTCACATCAGGTGATCAAAGTATTGGAGCTTCAGCTTCAACAACAGTCCTTCCAATGATTTTTCAAGATTAATTTCCTTTAGGATTGACATGTTTGATATCTGTCAGTCCAAGGGACTCTCAAGAGTCTTCTCCAGCATCACAATTCAAAAGCATCGATTTTTAACACTCAGCCTTCTTTATGGTCCAACTCTCACATCCGTGCATGACTACTGCAAAAACCATAGCTTTAACTAAACAGACCTTTGTCAGGAAAATGATGTCTCTGATTTTTAACATGCTGTCTAGATTTGTCATAGCTTTTCTTCCAAGAAGGAAGCATTTTTAATTTCACGGCTGCAGTCACCATCCCCAGTGATATTGAAGCCCAAGAAAATCTGTCACTGTTTCCATTGTTTCCCCGTCTATTTGCTGCTGTAGTGGCTGATGGCTCCAGGGCCTCAGCATCCTTTGTTTATGACATGGCAACAATGTTTTTCTTTTCTTTCTTTCTTTTTCCCTGGCCATACTGCTCTGCTTGTGGGATCTTTGTTCCCTGGCCGGAGACTGAACCTGGGCCCTCGGCAGTGAAAGTCTGGAGTCCTAACCATTCTTCATCCCCAGCACATTCTGGGCAGCTGTCTGCATGTTCTATCTGAGAGGCTGTTTGCAGAGATAGGGAAACCATGATGTGTCAGGGAGAAAGAAAGTGTTCACCATCCTTTCAGAGAAAGCTAAAGGAGAGGCCGCCAGGAGCTCACTTTCTTCAGAAGTCCCCACTAGAGCCAGAGCAAGTAGGAACTGCAAGGAGCTGAATTTTTAAAAATCAAACAAACCAGTACATACAAAAAACAAACAAAAATTACATTGTTTCCCAGCATTGGCTGTATTGATAAATCCAACTTTTTTTCAGAGTTCAATATCCACTTGAGAGGGGAATAAATGTTGGGTCACAAAACCCCAAGCATCTCACCTCAAGGCTAATTGGTAGAGAATAGCTGTCGAAAGTCCTGAAGTTTTTATCTTCCCTACAACTGATATTATTCTTACATTCTAATCCCAACACCAGAGCCTATACTGGTTGCTTTCGCTAATTCTGGAGAATTCAGCTCAAATCAGAATCCAAGGAATGACTCACTCTGAGGACCCCAGAGCACATCCTCCAGGAGAGGCAGAGTGTCGCTCAGAGGGATTGACCCGGACAAGATGTCCCAGCTGGGCCCAGGCTCTGCTAGGGAAGGAGCGGTGGAGGAAACCACTAGCCTGGCGGGCTTGCCCCTCCGGGGACCGACATGGGGCCGAGCCTGAGACTGACCACACATGCACAGAAGCACCTGAAAGCCACCTCTCCAGACGGTGAACAACCAGGCCCTGGAAGCCCTGGGCTACAGGCCCCTAGGTCTGGCTTCTAGAGGGGCTAGAAAATGCCACCCCAAATACACCGCTCTGCACAGGGAGGCTCCTGAGCTGAAACAGTAAGAAAAAGGAAATATAACATAAACTCTGCCCCACACCCCCCATTAGTAAGGACTGGATGATTCTTAATTATTTTATCAATTCTAGAGTGTTCTCAGACCACAGACGGCACCTAGGACTCTGTGTAGCAAACCCTCCTGAAGCATCACTGTCAGGCATGTGTAGCAAATTCTCCTGAAACACTTTTGCCTCCATCAGCCTGTGCCACCCCGTCTTCGCTATCTCTGGGGGCTTGAGTCCCAGTCCTCTGTCCTGTCCCTTCTCTCTGAGCCCTTTGTTCTTCTGCTGGGATGCTGTGGAAGCTGTGGCACCCAGCACCCCAGTTCTGCATCACTGAGATCTCGTGTAAATGCGCCAAGCACGCCTGAGAAGCTCCTGGTTGTTTTTCTCCCATCCATCTGTCTCAAGTTAGCCCCATTTGCTGCCCCATCTGTGTCACTGAGACAGGAGAGAATTGAGATGCCCTGGAGACGAGTGGCCACCAGGTGTCAGGAAAGTCCACGTCTGGAGCTTGTCCTTGGAGACTGACCTGCGTTTTCTGGGCGACCGTGAGAATCACCTGGAAAATGGAGGGATGTGAGGAAGCCAAACTCCGTCACACAGACAGACACACAGACAGACAGAAAACTAGCTGGCCGAAATGAGCCAGACACAGAAAGACAAACACTTGTCTGACCTCAAAGCCAGCCAGACTCCCAGAACCAGAGCAGAGTGGTGGTCTCCAGGGGCGGGGGCTGAAGTGGAGTGGGGGACGGGGAGATGTTCGTCAGAGGATACAGACCTCTGGTTAGAAGGTGAAGATGCTCTGGATCGATGCCCAGCCTGGCGACTGCAGTTAATAATGCTCTTGCATCTGTTTGAAACGTGCTCAGAGAGGAGATGCAAGTGTTCTCATCATGGGGAACGAAAGGTGTCTGGGGGCTGCTGGATGCGTCAATGGACCTGGCAAGGGAGACATGTCACGTGTGCGCAAAACACCACACCACACACCTTCAGAAACAATTTCCATTTGTCACTTTTACCTCAAATAAGCAGGGCAGAATAAACCAGCTTCTTAAAAGGAGGGCCACCCCCCAGGGCCAGGACATGAGGAGACGCTGGTGTCTGGCCCCAGACCCAGGCTGAGGGCCAGGCTGAGGACCAGGACCCCTGGCGGGCCCCCACTTCCTCCCCGGGCCACACCGGTGCATTTCTGCCTGGCCGTGCAGTCGGCAGATGTATAATTACGAGCTATCAGAGAGCCATTACACTTTGTTCCAACCCAGAGGGCCTCCATCGCCCCAGCTGAGGGAGCCAAGCCCTCCTGACGTGAGGTGGCCGTTTGACCGACAGACCTGCTCGTGCCGGTCTCTGATTTTGACCCACTCACTGCAGCTGGGAAACGGGGTTGGAGGGGGGGGTTGTTACTTGGCAGGAATGCCGACCCCGATGGCAGAAGACTGCCAAGTGAGGGCGCCCCCCTCACTGACCGTCACGGGCAGTTTGAGGACCCCTGTGTCACCGGTGGACGAAGGATGGAGCTTCAGAGACGGGCAGCGGGGAGACTCAGGGGAGAGAGAGCCGGTCTGAAAAGCAGGAGCGCAGGTATTGATCAAGGACCTGCTGAGACCAAACCGTGGTCAAGTCGCCCCCAGATTTCCTGTCCTGCGATCTTGGCTTGAACACAGAGAGGTGGGGAGTATCATTCCTTAGTGGGTGGATGAGAAATCCAGGGCTGGGCGTGAGTGGGGGCCACTGGTCCGTGTTTCTCAGGGCAGTCGTGATTCACCAGACACCCCAGTTCTGTAGCTTAATTTCAGAAAGCTAATTTTTGCTTAGAAAACATTCATCACCGAGTTCCTGCTTTGTGAGTGACCTTCTCCGTGGTCATGCGGGCCCCTGTTCCCGGCACCATTGTGCCCCTGAAGGCCATGAAGTGTCCCCATTCAGCCAGAGAAAGAGGACGGAGGAGGCTTCCAGAGCCAGGCTGCCAGGGACCCCGGGCTCATCCGTGCCCTCCCCGGGCAGAATCGGTCACATGGACACGCCCTGCGGGGGCGGTTGGGGGCAGGGGGTGGTGGGTGGCAGAGTCCTGGGTCCAGCAAACCTGGACAGGCCGTCAGGGCCCCCACCAACCTCTGTCTGACAGACTCCAAGCCGTGCTTTCTCTCGGACTTAAGGTTTCTGAAAACCAGGGGCCTCCCCCACAGAGTGGGGACAATTCCAGAATGAAAAAGAAGACCATTGTGGACGGGGTATGACGAGAAAGGGCTGTGGCTGCTCCATCCTTCACCCTTAGCTGGGGACCAGGATCCTCACCAGACAAGAGCCGCCTCCTTCCTGCTGCCCCCACCCCGCCCCCCGCAGGAGCAGGCGTCTGACCTCACGCCAGCCAGGCCGTTTGGTGAGGTGTCATCTGAAATCCAGGGCAGAACAGGAGGTGGCAGCAAGTGAAAACAGAGTTTTACTAACTGAGCAGGAAAACCTGGAACAGAGAAAAGAATATAATGTTCCCTTCTGCAGCGAGCAGTAAACAACCGTAAAGCAACTTCAAGGCTGCAGCTTTCAGAAACCAAACCCTCGGTGGCCGGGAATGCCTTCCTTTGATGCTGGAGTCCCCAGAAATGCGGGGGTCCCTTCACACCCACATGCAAGGGCTCGGGAGCGTCCAGCTCCTCAAGAGGGTCCTGGAAGCAGCCGTTGTAGGTTTGAGTATCTCTGTTTTTCTCCCTTTCTTCGGTTTACACCGAAAAGAAAAGCAAAGAGTGGGAGCGGTAGCAGGGTAAGTGGCTGCTCTGGGCTGTTATTCATATCCCAGTGAGCTTGGAGAGAACGGGTCATTTCCCGGAGCCCCGGGGATGGTCTCTGTTCCCCGACTTCGTGGGCTGCAGGGGAAGCCACGCTCGCCTCCCTCCTGGCTGGGCCCCAGGAAGCTGTGGAGGAGGAGCCGGGTGGGGTGAGCAGCTTCAAGACGCCCAGGTCAGACTTCAGTGTCTCCACGAGGCTCGAATCCAGCACGAGGCTCTTGGGCGCAGAGTCAGTGTTGAGACGTCGGCGGTGGGACGTAAAGGAAGAGTCTGCAGGCCACGGGCCACGTTCTGGCCTCTGAGTTCACCCATTCGGCAGTGAGGACCCAGAGAAAAGAGACTCTGAAGGCAGAGCCTGTGTGGCTTGAGGCCGGCCAGGGACAGCCAGGAAGCCTCTGGCCTGGGGTCAGGGACACACAGTTCCCTGCCAGGCCAAGGGCCTGAGCTTGGGGCAGTTCCCTCAGGACCAGTGATCATGGCTTTAATCCCGTGCTTGGCTCAAAAATCATTATTATTTCAGACTCATCATTATTTAAGCCTGGACTCAGCTTCTTAACACGGCATTTTGGTTGCGAAAGGCAGAATCCAGAAGCCATTTGTAAGCTATGATTTCAGGGCCACCAGAAAATTCCCCACTCATCCCTGACTCTTCCTCTGTCACGGTTTATGAAATCTCCCCACTAGACACAGATTAGCTTAAGACCTTTAGCTGACTTCCCAGATGGCATAGTTGGTGGAGAATCCACGTGCCAGTGCAGGAGACTCAACAGACTTGGGTTTGATCCCTGGGTCAGGAAGATCCGCTGGAGAAGGAACTGGCAACCCACTCCTGTATTCTTGGTGGAGAATTTCATGGACAGAGAAACCTGGTGGGCTATAGTCCGTGGGGCTGCCAAACAGTTGGACCCAACTGAGCATGCATGCATTAATCAAGACCTTTAAGCATTTCAGTCTTTAAGAAAGCTTAATAAAACCTTTCACACTCTTGCAAATAGTGGTTCAGTGAACCATTATTCATAAAAGCAGCTTCAGTTTCATCAGACCCCACACCTCCTCCACTATAACAAATATTTTGTGATGCTCTGTTATGGTCTTCAAATGGATTTCACAGACAGCACAGCCTCTGTAAAGGCAATGGTGGTGCTTGGTTGTTTAGTCGCTAAGTCATGTCTATCTCCATGGACTGTGGCCCACCAGGCTCCTCTGTCCATGGAATCCTCCAGGCAAGAATACTGGTGTGGGTTGCCATTTCCTTCTGCAGGGGATCTTCCCGACTCAGGGATTAAACCTGTCTCTTCTGCATTGCAGGTGGATTCTTTACCGCTGAGCCACCAGGGAAGCCCTGAATAAGCAAATTAAGGCCCTCATTTTTATTTGAAGAAGTAAACAGAGTAATCAAGATGGTAAATTTTGTGTCACTCCGACTGGCACAGGGCACCCAGGGGCTTCCCTGATAACTCAGTGGTAAAGAACCCACCGCCAATGCAGAAGACACAAATTCGATCCCTGGGTACAGAAGATCCCCTGGAGAAGGAAATGGCAACCCACCGCAGTGTTCTTGCCTGGAGAATCCCATGGGCAGAGGAGCCTGGCAGGCTACCTACCGTCCCCGGGATTGCTAAGAGTTGGACATGACTGAACAATTTAGCACACACTCTCCCAGATTAGATAGGGCTCTGAGTGTGTGTGAGAGTGTTTCCGGATGAGATCAGCATTTGAATAGGTGAACTCAGTAAAGCCCTGGGCCCCGCCCATTGTGAGTGGACAGCGTCCAGTCAGCTGGGGTCCCAGTAGGACAAAAAGTGTGGGGAGGAGGATCCCGCATTTCCTGCTCACTGGGCTGGCTCATTCAGCCTCTCCTGCTCCCGGGTGGGGTTTACACCTTCTGCTCTGCTGGTTCTCAGGCTTTCAGACCAAACTGCCTTGCACCACCCTCTGGTCTCATCTTGCAGACAGCATGTGGTGGGGCTTCTCAGCCTCTGTAACCATGTGAACCATTTCTTTTCATTGTGTATGAGTGTGCATATTATACACACACATACATAAATAAGTATATCTCAGTGTGCATCTCAGAGTCGGTGGGTGAGAAATCTGGAAGCCATCTGAAGGCTGGGCTTCCGAGGTGGCACCCACCATGGCATCCACCCCTCACGCACGGCCTCCTACAGGGGTGCTGTGTGCCTTCATGGCACAGCGCTGGCTTGTCCCAGTGAGGGCTCCCAGGGAGCGTGAGGAGGAGCCCACCTGCCTTGGTGACCCTCAGGGGAGTGACAGGAGTCATGTCCACCACACTCCACCCGTGGATAGCGAGTCACAACGTCCAGCTCACACCAAGAGGAGCGAACGTGCTTTAAAATAGCAGCTTTCTTGAAAACCCTGCTATAGCACGTTTTTTTTCATTCTTAGTATAATTACCTTTCAGGAAGAAGGTGAGTGAGACCTGGTTATACCATGTGAATTCAAGCATTAGGCTTCTTTCTATTTCATGAATACACTAGGTTAGGGGGTTAGGAACTACACCTTGAGAGCACACATCCTTGGTTTAAACTACAAAGTAAGATTTTCCTAGCCCTTGAAATATTCAGGAAACGGATATCCCCAGAGACCTTACTGATCAATTTTGGTATTTGGGAGTCTTTGTTTCATTGCATTCTAAATCCTTAAATAAAGATTTGTTTGGTTATTTCAGAATAGAGGCAGGTTCATTTTCCAAGTGTCTACAATTCCTAATTGTATCTGAGTATCAAAGCTTCTGCAGCCCACACCTATAAATTGTGGTTTGTTTTAGGAAATGGGCCTGAGAAATAATATAGCTTGGTTTCTAATCTTAAAACAATTCGCATAACTATCAAAATGACATGATTGATTCTAGAAAGAGAAAAAACTGTACTGGAGCCTCTGCCATTTTGGGGGGTAAGGTGGCATTCTTGGAGTCAAAATTGATCTGGGTTTTTAATCATGCCCTATAACTTAACCAAGCATTTGATAAGGCATGTAATCGTGCAAATGTTCTGCGTGGCTTTGGCAAAGAATGTGCTCTCATCAATGCCCTGTCTATTTACATTTCCCACAGTCCTATTCATACAGATGAATGCATGTCTTCCAGCAAAAAACAGAATTATAACTCAGCTCACTTGCTAACCTACCAAAGACAACATTGTTGTTTAGTCACTCAGTCGTGTCCCACTTATTGTGACCCCACGGACTGTAGCCCTCCAGGCTCCTCTGCCCATGGAATGCTCCAGGCAAGAATACTGGAGGGGGGTTGCCATTTCCTCCTCTAGAGGATCTTCCCAACCCAGGGATTAAACCTACATCTCCTGTAAGTGTCCTGAATTGTAGGATGATTCTTTGCTGCTGAGCCATCAGGGAAGCCAGAAGACAACATATGAGTCTTAAAATGATCGGACCAAGGCAAGGTCACATTTGAGAGGCAAATGTTGAAATTCGAATAATTAAAGCTTTCTGGTTTATGTAGACAGCATTAAATTATAAGAAGCTAATTATGTCAAGTAATTAGCACATCTTCGGAAATCAAGTGCAAGGGCAGTCTGCTTGGAGACCAGAAGAAACCGTACAATCAGAGAACTGCGAAAATGCCTCCGTGTTCTATGTGGGGCCATGAGCTCCACACAGGAAGGGGCAGCGCACCAGCTCGCTGCCTTTAAAGAAGCCTGGTCCCCGCGTGCTGGAAGGGCTGGTTTCAGTGTTTAAAGCTGCATTCTTGGCTTCCTGGCTGAAGCTGAAAATTGGCCTGGAGCATGGATGGGTCAGATCTTACTCAGGAATGGATTTATATTTAATGGCATTTTAAAGGTTGTTTATAGTTAGCAGTACAACAGAAAACATCCTTGGCACCCATGAGGAGTGCAGCCTGAGAGGTCTGGGACAGAAAGGAGCAGGAGTGGGAGACAGGCCTGCAGGGCAGCTGGGTAATCATGCAGGCGGGGACCTTGTTCTCCGACCAGAGACATGTGACCCAGCCTCTCCGTCAATAGCAAGAAGAGAGGTGGAGTTCAGGGCCGAAACAGAGCATCAGCATCAGCAGAACTGCCTCCTCCCAGTGGGCCTGGGCAGCCAGGGTACCAGCAAGCCTGCTGAGAGAGAATCATTTTAACAACTTCCTCGAGGCTGCTGTGTTTCAAGGTTAATGTCTCTTGAGAGATACCCTGGTCTTTTCTAAAAGATTACAGCATAAAGGAGAGTATTTTGGGTTTTTAGCACCTCTGCCAACAAAGGTCCCTCTAGTCAAGGCTATGGTTTTTCCAGTGGTCATGTATGGATGTGAAAGTTGGACTATAAAGAAAGCTGAGCACAGAAGAATTGATGCTTTTGAACTGTGGTGTTGAAGAAGACTTGAGAGTCCCTTGAACTGCAAGGAGATCCAACCAGTCCATCCTAAAGGAGATCAGTCCTGGGTGTTCATTGGAAGGACTGATGCTGAAGCTGAAGCTCCAGTACTTTGGCCACATGATGTGAAGAACTGACTCATTGGAAAAGACCCTGATGCTGGGAGGGATTGGGGGCAGGAGGAGAAGGGGACGACAGAGGATGAGATGGCTGGATGGCATCACTGACTGGTTGGACATGAGTCTGGGTGGACTCCGGGAGTTGGTGATGGACAGGGAGGCCTGGCGCGCTGCAGTCCATGGGGTCGCGGAGAGTCGGACATGCCTGAGGGACTGAACTGATAAGACCAGGGACAGACAAACAGTCAAGAGCAGCCTGGGGCAACGTTCTGCTTCCCCACCACTGACTACACACACAGTGCCTTTCAGCTGTTTTGCAGATACCGAAACCCCCTCCAGGTGGGAGAAGTTATCAAGTTACAAGGCATGCTTCCCACAGGCATGTGGGCCCCAGAGCAGCTGACCTGCAGCTTGCTGACGCTGACTCCGACTCACCTCAGGACCACCCATCAGAAGAGTGTCCACCAACGGACCACGCCCTCTCCGAACAATTGCCATAAGGCTTCTCACTGTCCTTCCCAGGTGTGGACACTTGGTTTTGAGGGCATTAGCCCGCTGTGGGTCCCTTTGCCTGGCAAAGCAATAAAGCATCCTTTTCTACTTCTCCCAAAGCTCTGTGTCTGAGATTTTATTTAGCCCCAGTACACAGAGAAGCTGAGCTTTCAGCATCACAGGTAAGCTAGCCTAATCGGTGTGTAAGAAAGATGCAGAGGTCATGCAGCTGGAACAGTGCAATAACCAGAGGGCATGGACCCGGGGGCCAAGAGGCCTGGCTGTCCCATGAGTGGTGATGTGAGCTTGAACAAGCCCCTCACCCTGGGAGACCCAGTCCGCTCCTCTGTGGAATGCAGGCCTCATTACTTTCGCAGGTGTGGCAGGTTGGATAATTGGTCCCCATTCTTCCATTACCTATGAGAGAGTGTTTACCTGCCTTTACCGTGTGACTTTGCAAGGCCTCCCGGAAGGATCTGACCATGTGACTTGGCCCATTGGCATCAGGCGTGGTCACGGAGCTTGCCTGGCAGGGGTGTGGGCAGAGACATCAGTGTGGAGGCTCTGGAGGGAGGACCTCGGGGTCCTTGCTAATTCTCATACTCCACCATGGAAGGAACAGCTGGTCAGCTGCTGTCCTTCACCTATGGCCCCAGAATAGCATTCGGGTCAGACAGAAATTCAACCCCCAGCTTGGAGCCAAGCCACCTACACAGCCAGCCCAGCCCTGTGTGGACCAACTGAACCGCCGGTGACCTCGACACTCAGGAGGATGAAATACAGCGTTTGTTCTTGGAAGCCCCTGAGCTTTGGGGTGGCTTGTTACTCAGCGTTGCTGTGGTTGCTGTGGACGAAAACACTCACAGATTCCTGGGAGCTTCTCCTAAGGCAATGAGCGTGAGAATGCTTTGTAGTCTGCTTTAAAAAAGACACTCATCTGGAACGAATCCTCTATAAAGGCAGAAACTTTCATTACGTTACCGAGAAGAGCTCCTGGTACAAAACAGTAACTCAATACAGCCAGTAGTGATTGAATTGAAGAATGGATGGGTGGAATCTTTGATAGAAAATATTTGTGTATGGGTTCAATCCCTGGGTCGGGAAGATCCCCTGGAGGAGGGCATGGCAACCCACTCCAGTATCCGTGCCTAGAAAATTCCATGGACTGTAGCCTGGTGGGCTACAGTCCAAGGGGTCTCAAAGAGTGGGCCCGTCTAAAACGACTCTGCACACACACAAACATGTGTATGAACCCTGGACTTTCTACTATAGGCATTGTTTTTCCTGGATGTAAGCAATTCATTTCAGTTAATATAAATATCCCTGAGAAAGGTGAATTTTTTTTTTTTGGTAACACTATGATTTGAGGATGTTTGAAGCCAGATACTTGGAATGATTATAGGATCTGTAGAAAACCAAAGGGGTCTAAGAAATGAATTTCCCACTTTGACCCATGGATAATTTATACCCTTGAACAAAACTTTAGGAGTTTTACTGAAACTAGTGTTCTGTCTCCCCCCAGAAATTTCTTTCATAAAATAAAGGCACACAGATACACACCCAAACACTTGTACTAATATAGCCTTGAGCACATTTGCAGAGGCTGCATTTGTGTGGGTGTGTCTGTCTAGCCACCATCTATCTTCTGTTTATGCAGAGAGACAGATCTGTTGCAACCACAAGGGAACTCACAAGCTCTGGGAGACTAGAAAGAGAGCTTTGAGAGAATTATTCCTTTTGTGCTGAGTCTGTACACAAAATGTGTGCTTCATGGAGCTGTGGCTCAAGAATATGGGCTGGAAGCCTTGCTTCTGTTGTTGGTGATGGGACTTGGGACAAAGCATAAAGTAAGAGAGTTTGGGTTAGATAAGCTCCAGGTTCTTTGAAATGCATTCTCTGTATCTTATGAAGGGATAAGATACTGAGTTTACCTGACCCATTTGGTGACCGCACTGGGTTAGGGCACAACTCCTTGGAAGCGGTGTCTGTGACTCCAGGGGTCAAAGTGGGAAGTCCATTCCTGAAACCCCTGCTCTTCACCTCTGCTCTGAAAGCTTTCTTCCCGGTCTGCTGGCGTGTTGGCTGTGACGTCCTCGTCACTCCCTGGTCCCACAGCCCTGGTGCCCCGGGCAGTGTTAACGTGGTGTGTTCCAACATCTTTGCTGGGACACCTGCGGTTCTCAAAGGACGGAGTGCATGCAGCACACCATCTAACTGATGAAGGGAGGCTTTGCACCTTGGCCTAAGGACTTGAGCAACCCACATGCTGACCCAGCACACAGCTGCTGGGTGTTTGCTTTGTTTCTTCTGCTATTTTTTACGACCTTTGAAAGCATTCCTAAACCTGGACTGGATGTTCCTGGGGCCACATGCTGTCCTCTGGTTCCTTTTTGCCTCGTGACCAGTGGCGTCTGTGCTGGTCCAGCCTTGAGCCACAGGGGACGGGCAGGAGGCCCAGCTCCCTCGGGGGGTCACCGGGGCCCAGGGGCTGACAGTGGCCGGTTTAGAGACCACGCAGCGTCCAGGGTGGGCTTCCGCCCTGCCTCAGTCCCAGCGCCTTGCAGACCCGTGTCGTGTTCAGCGTGGAGACCCGGGCCACGCGCTCTGACGGTCCTCCATGGAGCCTCCCTGGTCCCTATCGCTGGGCGAAGAGGACAGCACGGCCGCAGCGCGGGCCCTGGGCGCCCGAGGCGGGCGGGCTGCGGGGCGCCCTCTCTGCGCCCGAGCTTGGCCCCCGCGGCTGGCAGAGCCCAGCGCGGCCCGGCTGACCCCGCTCCATCCGCCTGCCGCCCTTTCTGAATTCCAGGGACGCCTGTTGTTGGTGTCACTGGTCGGGGACAGGGTTCCACACCCGGACCCTGTGTTTCGGGGGCACAAGGGCCCAGAGCTCGGGTTCACTCCGCTGACTCAGGGCCACAGGAGCAATGGCTGCAGTCTGGGTCTTGTTCTGGGAGTCTTCACACACTCACAGCCCCCAGGCGCTGCCTCTCTCTGCAGGTGGGGAAGTAGAGGCTGCAAGCTCAGGGGACTGCCTGGAGGCACAGGGGACGTCAGCACCCACCTGGGAAGGGCCGAGCGCACCCCTGGGCTGGCGCTGCATCCCGGCTGCTCCGTGAAGCGCGCTCTGTCCAAGCGCCGCCCGGAAGGGCCTCCCCGGAGCTGCTCTGCCCGCTCGTCTTCTGGTTTGGTGGAAGGACTGCTGGGAGCTGCGCGGGGTGAGACCCGGCATTTCTTCCAGGAAAGACGGTCAGCGCTCCACCCCATCGCAGTTTCTGCCCGACAGTCGCCGCTGCTTGCGAACAGGCGAGGCAGCCCGTGGCCACGTTTCCGTCCAGGACTGCTCCCGGGACGTCGGCGGCCTCAGGGGACGGCCCTGGCCTGAGCGTGTGCCCCGTGACACTCAGCACAGCGCGCGTCGCCCCTCTCCCCGAGAGACACCCCGCGGGGACACCGGCCCCAGCTGCCCGCCCGAGGGCACGGGGGTGCCGTGGGGAGAGGCCGACCGGCGCCAGCAGTCCAGGGCAGGTGCGTCCTCTGTCCAGCAAGGTGCACAGACTGCTTCAGCGGTGGCCAAGCCCGCCTGCCTTGATTTTCTGGGCAGCTTGCTGGGATGTCTGCAGGGGTGGAGGGGGCCCTGATCCCTCCTCTAGCCTGGACCCCCCCCCCCCCGCCGAGCTGTCAGGGTTCAGGGAGCCAGGAGCGGGGGGATGGAGACTGCAGCAGGCTGGGGGGGGCCCCCGGAAGATGGAGTGGGCGGAGCGTGTGTGGGGTGGGGGCCGCTTCGGACTCCCCCATCCCTGCTCCCCTGAGTCCACACACAGCAGGCCCTGCAACGACACCCCCGACACACGGCGCCCTTTTGCATCTTGTTTTTCCCGTTTAAAATGTCAGGATAGTCATTATCCAGCGGGATCCCATGCCTTCCCCCACTGACTGCTTGTTGTCTTGCGAAGTGAGTTATTCCGATTCAAGCATATGTCACAGAACCAGCAAGTCACCTCATTGCCTCGCAGGGGCCTTGGGGAACACGGCCACCCAGAGACGGGGCCTTAAAATGAGGATCCGCCAGCCCAGGGCTTCACACCCGGGTGGAATCTGATGAACGTTTCGGGATCGGTTGGGACAGGGATAGGGCTTCCCTGGTGGCTCAGACGGTAAAGAATTTGCCCAAAATACGGGAGACCTGGGTTAGATCCCTGGGTGGGGAAGATCCCCTGGAGAAGGGAAAGGCAACCCACTCCAGTATTCTGGCCTGGGACATTCTGTGGACAGAGGAGCTTGCTGGACTACAAAGAGTCGGACATGACTAAAGCGACTTAGCACCCAAGGCTCTGCCCAGGGCATCCTTTCTGTTCCAGCGGAGCTGAGGCCAGGCCCCTGCCTCCTGGCCCCATGGCTGTCCCGGCTCCAGAGTCTCTCCTGTGGCTGCGGCAGAGTGCCGAGGGCGCTGGCCAGACACAGGCCTGGGGCTCAGGTCCAGCTCAGCGAACCGCTCTGCAGGAAGCTCCCAGCGGTGCCTCAGCTCCTGGCACTGCAAGTGGGCAATGGCAGCGATGTCTGCTCAGTGTTTGGGGGATGAAGCGAGTTAAACCACGTGAGGCTGTCAGAGCCATGCCTGGGTGGTGGGACAGGCGCCGAGGTCTGGGGGTCTGCCTCTGCAGCCCCGCACAGACCTCTGAGACGCGGACTCCGTCACTCTCTGGCCCTGCTGGCCCCTCTGGTCCTAGAAAAGGCCTCATGAACACCATGCCCGCCCCGGCCTGGCAGCTGGCCCATCGCACCTGAGCCCTGTGAGCGACCCTGGATCACGGGGCAGCGTGGCCCAGCCAGGCGGAAGTCCCGTGGACGCAGACATCGTCCTCTGGGATGCAGGCCCCACGCCAGCGAGGCTGTGTGCTTCCCAGGGGCCCCGTGGTGCTGCCTCTCCATGTGCAGAAGAAGCCCAGCATCCAGAGGGCCACACGCAGAGGGACTTGACACCCCAGAGCCAGTGATGGCCCCCGGCACCGTGACCAGGGCCCCAGCCGGGGCGGGGTCCCCAGGGCTCCTAGGGGCGAGATCCCATCTGCCAGGCTGATGCTCCTTGTGATTCTAAACACTTCCCTTCCCTCCAGGTTCCTGCCGGCCCCCCGGGCTCAGGGTCTCAGGAATGAACGTGGGTGCGGCCTGAGCAGGGACCGCTGAGGGCATCCAGATGTGCCTAGAAGTAAACATCGCCCTGTTTTTCTTCCCACTGGCCCATCAGAGCTTTTACACTCAGATTTTCTCCTCACTAGCTTCCCAGTAGCTCACAGTAAAGAATCTGCCTGCAATGAAAGAGACCCAGGTTCAGTCCCTGGGTTGGGAAGATCCCCTGGAGGAAGGCCTGGCAACCCACTCCAGTATCCTTGCCTGAGAATCCCATGGACGGAGGAGCCTGGCGGGCTACAGCCCACGGGGTCGCAGAAAGGGTGACACAGCTGAGCAACACGTCCTCCTCTCTGGAAGAAACCCCCGAATCTGCACTGTGAGAGCTCTTACAGACGATGACGGCCTCCTGGCCCGGCTCCCGTGTCTGCAGGGGGCATCCCGTGGGACAGAGCTCTGTGAGGAGGAGATTGGGCTTAGGTGGACGGCACTCGGCTCGTGGCAGGGGGCGGTGTGAGCCCACACCTGATGGGCATGACAAGCCGGGGCTGCTGCTCCCTGCACGGACCTCTGAAGCCCCTGGTGTTTAGTGCTGACTCCCCCTCACCCCCTGCCCCGCACTGAGAGGCCAGCACACTCTGCACCTGCCATGTCTCTCCTGCAGCCTCGCTGAGCCTGCAGCTGCCCCCTGGCCACTCTCTCAGACTCGGGGGAGGAGGGCAGAGCTGCCCAGGAGGGTCACGAGGGGCCTGCAAGCAGCGGCTCCCACACGGCACGGCGGGTGGCTTGCTTTGGACCCTGAGCTTGTTCACGTTCAGACCTGACAGCTGAGGGGGGCTTGTGGCGATGGCGGTGAGGGGCCTGTGTCCTTGTGGCAACCGCCCCGGATGCTCCTCTTCTGCCTTCGCCCCGTGAGATGGAGCCCTGTGTGCAGACGGGACCTGGAGGCCAGCAGTGACCCCCGGCCCAGCTGCCTGGCCCTCAGCTGGACTGGACTCCCTGGCAGGACTCTCTCAGCAGTGCATTTGGAGCCTCTGACCGCAGAGTCCCCAGCGGAACTGCCTGCGACTTGGACATCCACACTGACCACCAGCACGTCTGGGCGAACCTCTGCAACTGCATCTTCCAGACCCGGAGGGACCCTCTCTGCGGCTGCAGACTGGCCTCTGCCCTGGGCAGCATCTCAGCCCCACGCTGGGGGCCTTCCAGGAAGGGAAGCCCAGGGCCCAGGTGGTCCTCAGGAGGTCTCCTGATCAGTATGATTTGAGATAACTTGGACAGTGCTTCTCTTTTAAAAACCCGCCCTGATAATCCCATCCCCCTCTGTTCAAATGTGAGTGTTAACTCTCCAGGGGACAGTCTGAGCTGTCAGCAGGGACCTCCCCAACCACATGGGTTCATCAGATTACTGAGCGTCACACAGGAGGACCTGGAGCAGAGGGATATGGGAATGGCGGCGAGGGCTCTGGGCCCCCCAGTGGCGTGTGTTTAAAGGGGAAGCCCAAGAACACTGGAGTGGGTAGCCTATCCCTTCTCCAGCAGATCTTCCCAACCCACAAATCCAACCGGGGTCTCCTGCATTGCAGGTGGATTCTTTACCAACTAGGGAAGCCCCAAAGGGGAAGTCAGGGAGAAAATAAAATTTGCCTACTTTATATTTTTCCCATACTGTGCAGAAGTCTGGATGGACTATTTCATGCCCTCGGTTCACAGGACACTGTAGGCTGTAGCTCTGCTCCTCTGCAGAAGGAGCAGACAGATTTCAGTAAAGTCGTGGACGTGTGGTGCGTGTGACGTGTGCTGTGCTGGTGGCATGTGTGTGCCGTGTGTGGTGCATGTGAAGAGCATTTCCGTCGGGGGAAGCAGGGAAATGACCGCGCTGGGGGCTTGGGGCCCAGGGCAACGCTGCATGCACACCTGGAGGGTGAGTGGAGCCAGCTGGAGAGCAGCTGGGGAGACGCTCCGTATCGGGGCGTGGGGAGCGTTCCGGGCAGTGAGCAGGGCCGTGTGCCTTCCCGCCCGCAGAGCAGACAGCCGGGGGGCAGAGAAGAGCTGCCAGCATCGGCACCATCTGGGATCCACGACAACCCCCTTCCACTCATTGTGACAACTTTCCGACGTGTGATCGGAAACGACCTGCAACCTGAGGCTCAAACCTGTCTTCAGAAACGGGTGGCATTTGGATTTTCTGCTCGCGAAGATGACTGATCACAAACCCAAACCATTTCTGGCCCGGTTCCTTGCGGCCTTAAAATCCGCTAGACTGGAAATGCCGCAGGGACGGTCTTCCTGTGGAGCGTGCTGGTCGACAGCTGGCTGGCCCGAGAGTGCTGTGGTCCTTTGTCAGCAAAGACAGACCCGCTTCTCAGGGAAAAAAATCATTCCAAACCTTTCCCTCGTTGGATAGGAGAGAACCCTTTGCCTTAAAGATGTGATTTGTCACAGATATTACCTTTTTTCTGTACCTCCATGCCTACCACCCCCTCTCCATACAGCCTATATGAAAACAATAATACTAGTCATAGCAAGAGTGGTCACGGTTGTTAAAATTTCAGGATTGGGCAAGCCTATTGTTTAAACTCACCATTATTAAAAATGAAATTATATAAACTTTCAATTATGCAAATTGCATTTTAGAAAGGCAGCTAATACCCAGAAATCATCGCTTCCTACAGGTTTTTCTACACTTCACGATTTCTCTGCTTTTGAGTTACTCACTGCCTTGAGTCCAGCTCGGATGGGAGGATGTGGAGATTCACAGGGTCCCCTCCCGTGATGGACAGCAGGGGGCGGCCCCTCACCGGGCACACACTGCAGGGCTTCAGGTGTTCTGAGCTCCATCTGCAGAGACCCGTGCCCAGCCCTGCCAGCCTTTCTGGGCTTCCCTGGTGACTCAGGGGTAAAGAGTCCTCCTGCAATGCAGCAGATGCAGGTTCGATCCTTGGGTTAGGAAGACCCCCTGGAGGAGGAAATGGCCGCCTGCTCCAGTCCTCTTGCTCTTCTTGCCTGGAGAGTCCCAGTCCGTGGGGTCCCACAGAGTCGGACGCGACTAGGTGACTCAACTACAACAACAACAAAAATAACTGCTGCCAGAGTGGTGCGGCTTCTCACGCCGTAACCGCCGATGACCGGACTACACACACCTGTTCTGAACGGCATCTGTCAGCCGACCTGGCGGTAGGCGACGGCTCCAGATGATGCCCCTCGGAGGTCCCACCCCACACCCAGCACCTCCGCCAACTTTCAGAGTCCCTTCTGTGGACTGAGTCTACCTCCCCCAGATCTGTGGTTGAAACCGTAACCACCCCTCCCCCCACCGTGATGGGGTCAGAAGGTGGGTCTTTGGGAGGTGATGAGATCCGTAGGGTGGAGCCCTCCTGATGGGATTAGTGCCCTAAGGAGAGACCCAGAGAGCCTCCCACCCCCCACCCATGCGAAGATACAGTGAGAAGACCTGTCTATGAAGCAGCAAGTGGGCCCACCAGACAGTGAAAGTCCCAGGGCCCTCACCCGGGACCTGAAGCTGTGTATTTTCATTATCGCTGCCCAAGTGGACTGAGACAGCTCCACTGGAGGGCGAAAGGCCAAGCTCACGCCCAGGGGTGTCCGACTCATCACTGCTCCTATGGCGTGTCTGACTGTGACTCCATGCACTGCAGCCCGCCAGGCTCCTCTGCTGATGGGATTTCCCAGGCATATGAGTGAGTTTCTCCTTCAGGGGATCTTCCTGGAGAATGAAAAGCTCTTTCCAAAACCCCTACATAGTTTCAAAAGATGTGTCTGCCCCTTACTTTTGCCAACATTATTAATATCAATAACTTGAAACAAATTACCAATGCACATAACTGATTTAGCATATTAGCAATTGTTTTATTTTACAAGGGAATTATTATTACATCATTCTATGATTAATTACATCATTTAAATCGTAGATCTTGTTTAGCTGATCTCAGAATAAAACAAGCATACTTGTTCCGAGCTTCTTAAAATTAATTGTCAGTGTGGAGGCTTATGTATTAATTATTTAAACTTACATTTAAAATAATCGGCGAGGTTACTTAAAGTCATATAGACTCACCACATTCTTTAGCTTTTGTTTTATCTTCACAAAGAATGAACACATTACTTGAAATGTTTTAACATATAAACTGTCACCATTTCCTTTAGGCTTTATTTCCTGACATGATTTTAAAGTAGGAAACATTTCCTTATAATGATTCATATTTATACAGAATCCATAACTCAGCTTCAGCTCTGAATTGTTATTAATTTTAAGCCTTCATTAAAATGCCCCATTTGCAAAGAGCAAGGAAGTTTACTGCTAAAGCACACATTTATTGTATTAATAGTCCCTATCAGCCAGCTAGCACCGTGCTCAAAGGAAAGAGACCAGGTGACTAAAGACACAAAGGCTTCTCCCCAAAGCACGAAGCTGTGACGTGTCATTCCGGGGTGTTTGCTCTAGTCTTCCCTGACGCTCCTTGGCGCTCAGGCTCTAGGATACTTCCGTGGGCTGGAGACTTCGCTGTGCTCTCCTGTGCGTCTTCTTTTCCCCTGTTTTCAGGGCGGCTCCTCCGGCTGCTGGAAAGAGTTGAATTAAGATCGGCAGACCTTCCCTCCCACACTCTACCGCTGGCGCCTCTGCTCTCACTTTTCCTAAAGAAGGGCCAAAATTCTCTTGTTTTAAAGGCCATCATACTCCTCCTTTCAAGCCCTTTGCCGGCGTCTTTCCCGGTGCGTTTTGGGATGGAACACATGCTGGACTAAAGAGGGAGCGCTTGGGGTGGGTGCTGGGGGGCCTGGGGGTGCGGTGGGGACCCCGCTCTCCCGCGGGTGGGAGCAGCCTGGGTGCGGAGCTCGGCCGGCGATGGGCTGGGGCTTCCGCACAGGGCCTGGGCCCGCCGCGCCCTGCAGCCGGGGGTGAGGTGGGGCTCGGGGCCAGAGGGGGCCAGCAGGGGCAGTGACGGGGTCCCCCGGGAGGCCTGTAAGGGGCGAGGCCTCTCGTTCCAGTGCAGCAGAGCCATGGCCCCTCCATGGGGGTCAGAGCCTGGGGTCCCTCCATCACGGCAGCCTCAGGGTGGCCCCTGTCTCCAGGCCGTGGGCCCTCACCATGCCCCAGGACCGCAGCATCGAGGGTTCGGGGGTCGGCAGAGGCAGTCGGGTCTCCTGCTTTCCAGGGCAGAGCTGACGGGGAGGGGAACGCCGCCCTTGATGTCCTCACCAGGGCCTCTGCAGACGCCCCCCTGGCGAGACAGCCTGCCCCACCCAGGAGCTGGCTCCAGCACCCCCCAAGTCCCCCAAATCCTGGCCCCTCGGAAGGGCTCTTCCCAGAGCCTGAGTCCCTCCAGCCCAGGCAGATGTGGCTTTCAGTGAGGAACGGGTTCCAGTGGAGAATGTCGTTCCCTCCCTCCTTAATTTTTACTTAGGGGTGGACATTTTCTCGAAGCAAATATGTCAGGCTCCTAGCAGGGCTTGCAGGAGGACATCAGCGGCTGCTTCCATTCACGTTTTATTTTCCCAGTATTGTCCCGGCTTCTTACTGTTGTGCTAACTTTACAGTGAAAAAGAAAAAAAAAGTGAAAGTCGCTCAGTCATCTCTGACTCTTTGAGACCCCATTCAGTCCATGGAATTCTCCAGGCCAGAACACTGGAGTAGCCGGTAGCCTTTCCCTTCTCCAGGGATCTTCCTGACCCAGGGATCAAACCGGGTTCTGCACTGCAGGCGATTCTTTACCAGCTGAGCCACCAGGGAAGCCCAAGAAGACTGGAGTGGGTAGCCTTTCCTGGCTCCAGCCGATCTTCCGAACCCAGGAATTGAACCGGGCTCTCCTGCATTGCCGGAGAAGGCAATGGCAAGCCACTCCAGTACTCTTGCCTGGAAAATCCCATGGATGGAGGAGCCTGGTGGGCTGCAGTCCATGGGGTCGCTAAGAGTCGGACACGGCTGAGCGACTTCACTTTCACTTTTCACTTTCACACATTGGAGAAGGAAATGGCAACCCACTCCAGTGTTCTTGCCTGGAGAATCCCAGGGACGGGGGAGCCTGGTGGGCTTCCGTCTATGGGGTCACACAGAGTCGGACATGACTGAAGTGACTTAGCAGCAGCAGCAGCTCCTGCATTGCAGGCGGATTCTTTACCAACTGAGCTATGAGGGAAGCCCAAACAAAGCAAAACAAAAGCAAAAACAAAAAAACAGGTGAAAGGAGGCTTTCCTCCTGCCAATTAAGGGATCCACGTGACCACTTGACCCCATCCCTAAGCTCTTGAACTGTCTCCACTTCAGTGTTCCCAATCCACTGGCTCCCGGTGGCCTCCTGTCTCGTGGGAGCAGGGCAGAACTGGCCGCAGCTCCCAGGTCCCCACGGCCCAGGTGGCTGCACTCCCACGAGAGTTTTTCAGTCAAAGGAGAACGTCCAAAAACGTCTTCAAACCCGCCGTGACCTACATTTTAATCAAGCTTACCAAGCATGGGCGGATTTTTTATGTCCTCCTCTGATGAACCTAAGATTTTTATTTAAATAAGTTCTTCAGTTTCCTACCGGAAAGCACATTTTCTCACTGAACTCTGTATCTGTTCCCATTTCCATAATTCCTGCTAAGTAAAAGCTCTAGGAATTCAATGTAATACCCACGAAGCTCTCAGGAGCATCCTGACGTGCTGTGAGCAGTGTTGTTCTGTTATTTTCCTCCACACACTGCCCTTGCTCTCACCCCCTTCCCTGTCTTGGGCCCCAACTACTCTGCTTTATACCTTCAGACACGTGTGGGCCCCTGAAAGTGTAATACACTCATCTTGTCTTCAGGTCTTTTAATTTACGTAAATTATACTGTACTTTAAGGATCAATCAGCGTCTTGCTTTTTCCCACTCACACTGTGCTTTGAAATCTCTCGAGGAAAGGATTGGGCGTCTGGGGTTGGCAGATACAAGCTGTTCTATACAGGATGGGTAAGCAACAGGGCCCTACGACAGCACAGGGAGCTATATTCAGTGTCCTGGGATGAGCTGTAACAGGAAAGACTATAAAGAAGCATGTATAACTGAAACACTATAAAGAAGCATGTATAACTGAAACACTGTTGTACAGCAGAAATTAACACGTCATAAATCAACTTCAATGAAATGCATTTTAAAAGATCTCTCCGTGCTGTTTTCTGTTAGTGTAACCCATTCCTGAAACCCTGTAACATGCCCGTCATTCACAGACGCCGTGACTTCCCCTCTGCCCCCCGAGCTCCCTGCTAATGAGGGCATCCTTACAGAGGTGGGCAAGGCTCCCTGGAGTCTGTGCTGGAGGGGTTGCCGGTCTCGGGTCAGTGTCTTGACCCGCCGCTGTGACCCCATCAACGAGCTGCATCTGCGCCAATCCCGGTGCTTACGGGTCATCCATATGCTTTTTTCTTAATGTGGGAGGGACTGGACATCTCACCTGCTGGTGGCTGCTGATGCTGCGTCCTCTTTGTTAGAATTTTGCAAAACTTGCCTATTTTTCTCTCAAGGTGATGGTCTTATTGCTGATTGGCAAGTGTTCCCAGTCTCCTGGGCATGTTAGTTCTCAGCTGTTTTAGTTCTTCTGCCGTCCACGTGCCGACTCTGTCCCTGCCTCCTGTGTAACTATGATGCCATCAAGCCTTCGGTGTTCCTGCCTGTGCTTTGAAACCTGGGGATCTTATGTAAAATCTCTTTTCTCTCCAAGATCCCTGGGTCGGGAAGATCCTCTGGAGAAGGGAATGGCAACCCACTCCAGTACTCTTGCATGGAAAATCCCATGGACGGAGGAGCGGGGTAGGCTACAGTCCATGGGGTGGAAAGGAGTCAAGACGTGACTGAGTGACTTCACTTTCACTTTTCTTTCCAGCAAGTGTTCTCGCTGCTCTTCCGTCTGCGGGACTCGGAGCATTTCCCTTCTTGTTGGTGTCTGGGTCGTCTGATGTTCCCTTCTGTGTTTGGGTTGAGGAAGGCGAAGCTGGTTCCTTCTCCACCTCTGCGACTCTTTCCCTGACCCCATGCGCTGAATGACTGCTCCTTCCCCGCTGACCTGTGCCGGAGCCGTGTCAATCAGCACTAGGTCCCCTCGTGTGCTCACGCCTGACTGCACACGCCTCCTCAGGAGGCTGCTGTCCTTCCTGTCCCCCAGCGGTGGGCAGGCTACTGTCCCTGGGGCCAGTGCCTTGCCCCTCTTTTCTCAAAAGACAGCCTCCCCATGCAGTTTCCTTCCCGTCTAGGACTGGGGAGTGTGCGCTCTTGTAAATCAGAAGGAAACATATGGACTTGCATCCTTAGTGTACATTTAACAGGGGGACCCAGTTGCGTCCTGTTCCATCGTGGTTGTTCTGCTGGCTTTGTGTGTTCAGGGCTGTGGAGCCTGGGTTGTGAATGAATGGAAATCTCGCCAGTTCCTGGGCCCTGCGTCCCCCCACCCCGGAGCCCCCTGGCCTTTTCTCAAGCTCCTGGTGACAAGGGCGCCATCCCGCCCAAGGTACAGGAGATGGCAGACCACAGACCCTCCGCCAGAGGTGCTTTCGAAGACAAGCGGAGGCTGGGATGACGCCAGGGGCTCGGACTTGCCCAAGGAGGGATTCATGGTCCCAAAGGATGTGTGTCTGAATATTTCTGGGCTCAGAGACAGGGAAGCTGAAGTTGGCTTTGCTCCCAGTGACCCTGTACCCTCTAGAGCACCTGGCTTGTGCCAGATCCACGTGTCCTTCCAAGGCTGCTGAGAAGGAGCCCAGGGGAGCGGGGCCTTCCCGCCCTGCATGGCTCCCCTTCTGTTCTGGAGCCGGAGGCCGGGTGGGGGCCCAGCCCACACGGGCAGGTCGGCCAGGGGTCTGAGAACGGAGTCATTGCCGGCCACCCACGGTGGTCAGTGAGCCAGGAGGGGGCCTCTGCGGGGGGCAGGGTGGTAAGATGCGAGTGACGGAGGTAGGCCTGGAGAAGTAGGTTCCTGCTCTGGCGTGGCCTTGGCCAGCCCCCAGGGCTCCCCAGATGTCCCCGCCATCGAGGGCAGTGGTTCAGCCCCAGGAGCTCCTACACGGAGGCTCAGGTGAGCAGTCAGGACTCAGTCTAGGTTTCCCGGGAGTCACAGGAGTCGGGTCCCCAGTTGGGCCTGCGAAGTCCTCCTGTGAGACAGGCAGATGGAGGGCTTGCTGGGGTGCTGAGACCCTGAGGCTGAACACGGACGGGGGTTGTCATCATGGGAGGAGATGCAGCCCCTCTGCGCTGGAAAGTCTTTGGTGGAAATGAGAGGAATTTTTAAAAAGTACTAGCGACCCTTTTTGAACACCAACAGTCTCTCTCTGAGGTGTAATTTCCTCTTTTCCATTTAAAATAAACCAGAAGTAAAAGATAAATACATCATTGTAAAAAAGACTAAGAATTATAAAATACAACAGAAGGTCAAGTAAACTACAATAAAAGGCTAAGTGGATAAGCATAATATAGTTATTTTTGTTTTCTAAGAACAATAAAACTCAGGGCACAGCCTCTGTCTAAACCTAAATGACTTGAGGCAGTTGCTAAGTGTTTTAAGGCAGTAACGTCCAGCAGAGTATTGACATGGTGCCAATAGAATCCAATGTCAGGTATAACACAGCGACCTGTAGAAACATAAGGTCCAGTAGAAATTTAATGCAAGCCACATACATGATAGTATACTTCCTAGGAGTCACATTCAAAAAAATAAAAATAAATAGCTGGAATGAATTTTCATGGCATGTTTTATGTAACTCAAATACCCAAAGCTCATCGTTTCGATGTGTAACTGCTGTGACTCTAACGACGGGATGTTTTTTGTTGTTGTTGTATCTTCTAACTGGTGTGTATTTCACTCTTTCGATTTGTCACGGTTTGGATGAGCCGCTTTCAGGTGCCTGACAAGTGGCCGGCCCACTGGACAGCTCAGTCTCAGCATAAAAGGTGAAAGCTCGGTCCACACAGCGCATTGGAAGTTCTGCAGCACCAACCCAGGGCTTGGCTGGGGTCAGGGTGGGGCCTCTGGCATTGGGAGCCATCAGGGATGTGGGTCCTATATTCCTGACTCAGCCACAGCCTGAGGGCCCGACAGCTCCACCGGCAGCGTGGGAGGCTGCTCAAGCCCCCCCAGCACCTCGGATCCAGTGGACAGTCCGATTCTGTGGGCTGCCATTTGCATTTCTTTATCAGTGAAGCTGAATGATTCTCCCTGGTTTATACATTATTTTTACTGCAGCTTTTACGCTTAAAACCAGATTACTGAATTAGAAGACTCTCATATATAAGTTGCCTGGAGAAGGCTATGGCAAGCCACTCCAGTACTCATGCCTAGAAAATCCCATGGATGGAGGAGCCTGGTAGGCTACAGTCCGTGGGGTCGCTAAGGGTCAGACACGACTGAGTGACTTCACTTTCACTTTTCACTTTCACACGTTGGAGAAGGAAATGGTAACCCACTCCAGTGTTCTTGCCTGGAGAATCCCAGGGACGGGGGAGCCTGGTGGGCTTTCGTCTATGGGGTCACACAGAGTCGGACACGACTGAAGTGACTTAGCAGCAGCAGCAGCAGCATATATAAATTGCCTAGCGTTAAGATGAGAGAGGCAGGAGAGAGAGATTAGGAAGAAAGAAGGATTTTACGAAATCCAGAGCGAGGGGCCCAGTGGCTTTAACCAGGCATGTGTTCCAGTCACTGCCCCGGTGCCTGGCCCTGCCGCCCACACCCTCAGGCGGACTCTGGACCCGCCCTGCTAGAGGAAGAGCATGCGTCCCATCCTGTTAGTGAGTTTTGCTCAGAAGACTCACGTTGCTCCGAACATCTTCCGTAGCACGCGGCCCAGAGTGGGCCACAGGAGAGGATGTGAGCAGAGGCCCGCCTGACCTCAGCCCTGCAGCTGGCGTCCGCGCTGACCGCTGAGTGGGGAACAGAGGGCCTGGCTGTAGCCGTGGAGGTCTGGGCTGCTTGTTACAAAGCCTTCCGTTCCGTCGCTCAGTCGTGTCCGACTCTTTGCGACCCCGTGGACTGTAGCCTACCAGGCTTCTCCGTCCATGGGATTCTCCAGGCAAGAATACTGGAGTGGGTTACCATTTCCTTCTCCAGGGGATCTTCCCGACCCAGGGATCGAACCCGGGTCTCCCGCATTGGAGGCAGATGCTTTAAACTCTGAGCCACCAGGAAAGCCTTAGCATGAAAATAACTGACTCAGAAAGGTGTGCCAGGCCTGGGGAGCCATAACCAATTGTGTAACAGGAAAATTCCTGAACCCCACCACTAGGTGCGGGCAGAACACACATATAAATGCAAACTGGTCAATTCTCTTGACTCTATGTAGAAGGAAATGCTACGATTCCTGTGTGGCGGAAAGTGATTTACGAAGAAGAATCATACTGAGGAAGAATCTGGCCTCTCCAGACCAAGGCCCTTATTGTGACACTAAATTTAAAAAGTGGTTAGTACAGGAAATTTGTCTCTTGAGAGTCCCTTGGACAACAAGGAAATCAAACCAGTCAATCGTAAAAGGAAATCAACCCTGAATATTCATTGGAAGGACTAATGCTGACGCTGAAGCTCCAATACTTTGGCCACCTGATGGGAAGAACCGACTCATTGGAAAAGACCCTGATGCTGGGAAAGATTGAAGGCAGGAGAAGTGGACGGCAGAGAATGAGATGGTTGGATGGCATCACCGACTCAAAGGACATGAGTCTGAGTAAATTCCAGGAGTTGGTGATGGGCAGGGAGGCCTGGCGTGCTGTGGTCCATGGGGTCACAAAGAGTTGGACACAACTCAGCAACTGAACAAACAAGTTTAAAAAGCAGTTAGGATATGGAATTTGAGAGAAAAAGTATTGGCATGCCCTCCTCCAGGGGATCTTCCTGACCTGGGATCGAACATATGTCTCTCACGTCTCCTGTATTGGCAGGCAGATTCTTTACCACTATAGCTCCACCTGAAAAGTCCAAGGGAAAGAGTATGGGAACCTGACAGTCAGCCAAATTGCTGTTTAACTTTGAGAGGAAAAGAAAGATATTTTACCTCCCATGCACTCTGTTCGAAAACAAAGAAATTACTCAGTGAAATATACCACCCACACCAAAAATGAAATAAAATTCCCCATAGATTTAGAGTCTAAGTCCAAAATCCATTGTTTTTCCACTGCACAGATTTTTCAAAAATACATTCCAAGAAACATTAGTCTCAGAAGACATTCATAAAAATAGGCTTTATTGGTCTAATGAGTTTGGGAAACATATGCTTTCACTGCAGGAGCAGCTAACATGTGTGCACACTCCTAGGCGTGTCCCCGCAGGAGTTTACTCAGTCCTCACGACTGCTGGGGGTGCTGTCCTGGCTGGGCCACAGGCAAGGGAAGGGATCCCTCAAGGTGCCGGGAGAGTCGGCCAGCTGCACGCAGGTGAGGGGGTCTGGACCTCCCCCAAACAGCCACAATGCCCAGGCGTCCCACGGCCCTGCTCGGCCACCTCACCGTGGCTGTGTCCGCAGGAGGGAAGCTCAGGTGGACGCAACCGAGATAGAGCCTGCTCCTGTCGTCTCCAGCTCCACCCGAGTGGGGGTCCTGCAGCTGTGGGCACGGTGCAGTGTTCACAGCCCCAGGCCCTGCTCATGGGCCCAGACGAGGGTGTGGCATTACACCGGGCCTGGAAGGGGCAGTGTCACAGGCCGGTGAGTGACCTTCCCTGAGGGTCACCGTGAAGACCCTTTTCTCCCTAAGAGTGAACCAGGCTGGGATGTGTGTCCCTGCCACTTCTGTTCAAGGCTGCACGAGCCAGTGTGCTAAGCCAAGAATGAAAATACAACTTCCACATACTGGTAAGGCAGCCTAAAATCTGCCTTTATTTGCCAATGACACGACTAAGTACGTAGAACGTTCTAAGGAATCACCACAGAAACTTTCCAGAGGCACAGAGTAATTGAACACAATTGTAGGATACCGACAATACCAACAGAAGCCCATTATGTCTACATACATTAGCAATTCAAAAATTAGAAAATAATTTTTAAAAATCTTGCATAAAAGCACAAAAAACATGCTTAAGGAGAACTTTAACAAAATAAGTGCAAGACCTAAAAAAAAAAATTGAAAATACAGCACATCGCTGCAAGAGATGCTAGATGATTTCAACAAACGGAGAAACAGAGACAGACAGTGTTCATGGACCGAATGAGCTAATATTCCTGAAACGTTAATTCCTCCCAACTGATCCACAGATTTGATGCAATCCACTCCACACATGCCACACAAACAAGCACATGGGTGTGTATCTGTGTGTAGGTATTTATGTGTATATTTGTTTGCATGTATGTATTTGTGTGTATTTCTCTGTGTGTGTGCTTGTGTCTGTGTGTGCAAGCGTGCACATGTCCCTGACCTCCAGCAACCCCTCGGGCCCCATCGGAGGACGATACCCCCCCACACAGTCAGAAGTCACAGGTGACTCTGAGGGTCAAGGGTTTTAGACGACTAGAACAATCAGAAATGGGGACACCTTGTTCCAGGAGCAAGATCACCTTCTACTGAACCCTTTTTCTCTGGATGGAATGTGGCTTGTACAATTTCATGTGTCTGTCTGGCGGCCTTGGGTCTTGGCTGCAGCCCTCGGGACCTCCCTTGCCACATGCCAGATCTTTTGCTGCTGAGGGCGTGCTCTTCGCTGTGGCAGGCAGGCTTCTTTCTCCAGCTGTGGGTCCGGAGCTCAGCATTTGCAGTGCACTGGCTCCAGAGTGCACAGGCTCAGGAGTTGGGGCACTTGGGCTTAGATGCACCTGGCCATGTGGGGTCCTAGTTCCCCGACCAGGAATCGAACCCAAATCCCCTGCGTTGCAAGGTGGATTCTTACCCACAGGCCCAGCAGAGAAGTCCCACCTTCCACTGAATTCTTCAGATGGAAAACATGAACAGCCTTGCCGTTGCATGACACTAAAATTACCACAGAATTTCGGAACAGATCTCTTTTATTTCCCTTTTCCTGAACAGTTCTTTGAATTATGGAGGTTGAAGGTGATGAGCAGGAAACTGGTAACAAGGCCAGCCAGGCCTCTGCCTTACTCTAGTGGGCACACCCAGAGCCCGCTGACGGGCGAACGGCTTGAAGCAGGACCAAGGGGCATGCCTGCCTGGGTTCCTGGCAGGGTCTGTAGGATCAAGAGGCCGTGAGCACAGCTCCATCAGCCTGGTCTGCTCGCAAGAAAACGGGGACGAAACGGTCCTGTGAATCCCATGAGATAACACGACCCGACTGGGTCCTGGGAAAAAGCACTGATGATTTCAGAAATCTTTCTAAGAGAGGCAGCCTTAGCCCACATGGGCGTCAAAGCCTGCGTTCTGACCATATACCCTCCAAAGACTGTTTCAGAGGCGAAATGCCGTGAAAATTAAAAAGCGCTTCACTTCCACTTATCTTGCTGCTCTGAGAGGTTAAATTCTTACTGTCTCCCTTTCTCGAGAATCTGAGAAATTTTTAGCTCTGCCTTATGTAAATATTAAGCCCAACCGGGTCTTCCTAATTAAACGAGCTTCTGTCTCTCGACCCCTCCTCCCCAGGGCCACCCTTTCTTTAAAGGGAGCACCAGGCACTGAACCAGCTGCTCTGAATTATGCATGCCTCAGCCGGGAGGTCCAGCCAGGCCTGGACAAAGGGATACAGCGGGCTAGCATCTCATTTTTGTCTGCGCTTGCGATCCTTTGTGAGGCGGCATGGGAAAACCCTAATGAGGCTGCCCAGTGGCTGCAGAAATTCTTGTCGGATAAAGAGGCGGCCCCCCCTTCCACCTGGAGAGCTCCAGAGAACACGCAGCCCCCCGCCCTCGCTCAGCCCCTGCCACAGCCCTGGTTGGTATCCTAGGCAACAGAAAGCCAGAGGAAAACAAGGTACCACGGGAGATGAATCTGATGTAAGAAAAGGCAGATTACACAGCAGCATCCGGAGGCACTCCTGTCTGGGAGGGGATGGAGGGAAGCGCCTCCATCCTCCCAGGAGGGCGGGGCCGCAGCTGATGGGCCTTCAAGGTCAAGGATGCTGCACCCCTCCCTGTTTCTAAACGCTCCCTGAATGATGAGCTCAGTTTTAACCCCTGAGTCATTGCAGATTCGCCAGCTACGGTGGATTGAAGCAATAACATCGTTAAGACTGACAGGGAGGCAGAGTCCTTCAAAAACATGAAATCTGCCTGTGAGATAAATGGAAAAAAAAAAACATGACATGCAGTCAAGGGGTCCCACCAGCAGCTGAGCATATACGCTGTACAAACACAAACTGGAAATGCGTGTTGAGCAAGGTGAGAAGCTGGGCATTCACCAGGGCCTCGTGGAGGGTTTAAGAGCTGCCACTCAGACAGAAACCTCTGTGCCGCTGTGTCTGCCAGCCCTGCCTCCCCACCCCCGGGGGCAGAAGGCCCCTCGCCCGTTTCCCGCGTCGTCACTTTTCCTCTGACGCAGGATCCCGCCCGCGTCGGCCGCCTTCCCTCCCGACAGCCTCTGCTTCCCGGTGCAGAGACTCCTGACTGGCAAGGAGTCGGCATTGAAAAACAAGTCCTGTTTTGGATTACTGTGGCTTTGAGGGACCAGACAATGGATTATTTCCTGCCTGGCCTGGAACCCTCGGCGCCTGGGGTGGGAGTGTTTTCAGGACCGGGAAACAATGGCAGACTGAGCCCCGGGGGAGGAGAAGACCAGGCTGTCTGCTCCACGAAGTGAGTCAGAGAAAAGGGCTGGGGTGGTCGTTCTGCACCCCTCTAAGGCAGGGGCCTGGCGGAGGAAGTGGCAGCCCACTCCAGGATTCCTGCCTGGGAACTCCCACGGACAGAGGAGCCTGGCGGGCTGCAGTCCACAGGGTCGCAGAGAGTTGGACACGACGCAGCGACTAAACAACAACAAAAGCAACAGCTCAGGAAACACGTTACGTGTTTAAGGCACGTGGACATTTTCGTTCCCCGGGCAGATAATCGCTATAATCTGAAAGATAGCTTTTCACTGCGGGGAAAGGGTTTGCATTCTGTCAACAATCCCTGCACCTCATGTCGACAGAAGGAGCAAAGAAATAATGTCCCACATGCACACCAGCTCAAGCCTGTGGGAGGTCTCCACCCTTCTTGTGCTAAGTCCCTTCAGTCGTGTCTCTTTGCGGCACTTTGGACTGTAGCCCCCCAGGCTCCTCTATCCATGGGGTTTTCCAGGCAATGGTACTGGAGTGGGTTGCCATTTCCTTCTCCAGGGGATCGTCCTGACCCAGCGATTGAACCTGTGTCTCCTGCATGTCCTGCATTGAAGTCAGATTCTTTATCACTGAACCATCAGGGAACACTCAACAGATGCTGTCTATAAGCTTAACTTTTACATAATGGCCCATCTCTGGGAACCGTGCTTCCAATACCTGGGCGTTGAACTAAAATACCTTTATTTAGTTACAGGAAATTTCCTGACCAGCCCACCAGTGAATAGCTGGAGGAAGGAAGAAATTATTAATAACAGATCCCCTCCAGAGGCTCCCCAGAACCAGGACTTAGTTAGTTCCCTCCTCTGTCAGTATAAGATAAGTCTGAACGCTGAGGCAGATCTTCCTGACACACGTCTGCCACCGTCTCGGTCTGCTCTGCCAGTTTTCTGAATGAAGTCGCTATTTCTCGCCTCAGCTACTTGTGTCTTTGTTGATTGGCCTGTTGTGTGATCAGCAGGAGGATGGTCTTGGGCTGGGAAACAATTACACACCCAGTCTAGCACGGAGTAAACTCTGTTAGTACCTGTCCTGCAAACGGTGACAGCATCGCGGGGATTCTTCTTCCAGACTCTCACCTCTGGCCACTCAAAGGACACCGGATCCTGAAACCAGCCCCACACTCTTGCCCGAGGCAGCATGATGTTTGTGGAGTGATGGGCGATCTTGACCAGACGGTGAGGCAGAGGGCAGTGATGGATCTCACCAGGCGGGAGGGGCAGTCATGTCCCGTCCTACAGAGCCGCGGGCAGACCCAGCTCCACAGAGAGGCAAGTCCTCCTCCAGGGCCAAGAGCTCTGCTCTTAAGGCCCCACAAGTGAGGACAAGCTTGGGGTCCGTGACACTGACCTCAGGAGCTGGGGCACCTGCCAGGCTCTTTCCAGCATCTTCGGTAGGTCCTCATAAACCTATTGCTAATGAGTTCTTCTTAGTTCTTCCTGACCCTGTTCAAGGATTCATCTCTTCAACTTCATGGGGCGTCTCCCGAGGGCCAGGAGCCGTGTGGCTGTCCTACCCTGCCTACTTCAGCCGTGCTCTGATAGCACATCATGAATGTAAATCCTCGCATTCTGTCTGTATCCAGAAAACCAGCTTCTCTCCCACTTTGGACTCACCCCAAGCTCAGGAATCCTGCTCACTCTGGCGCTCCCCCCCTCCACGGCCGCCATCCGCAGCGACCCTCTTTTCCAGGTCTCAGCAGTGTGCCGCCTCTTCCAGTGTGGATCCCTCTCCACATGTGTTTCTGGCGAATCTTCTCCTTGGGATCCAGGACTCGCAGGTGCAGAGACCATGGCTGATTCCGAGGATGGACTTAATGCTGGCAGCCTGCTCAGAGCCTGGAACGTGAGAAGTGCTGGCACGTGCTTGAAGAAAAAAGCACTGCGAATTTTCCTCCTGCACACCCGGAGGATAGATTTTTGTTTGGCTTCCTTCTTTGTGACACATAACTATAAAAAAATTAGCTGGACCTTCATGTGGTATTTAGATGTATTGTGTTGCTTCCACTGGCTTTTAACAAAGTGTCTTAGATGATCACAGGCCCCCCAGGGACTTTTGGTTTTAAATATTTTACCACGATTTCTCCAGCTACTAGCTGTGATTCACTGCTCCGCACATGCTGTCTTATAAATTTTCCTTCAGCTTCCATTCGACGTCATCTTTGAAGATCACAGCTCGGACCATAATTATTGGTGGTTCTCTTTTTCCTCGTGCAGCTTTCATCATTCTGTAGAATTACTAATTGCATCTCATGGGCAACTCCCGCGTTTTCCTGCAGTCTCCACAATCCAGGAGTGCACTCCAACCCTGCTCTGTTGATGATCCCTGAGCCGGTGCAGGAGAGGCCGGCGTGGTGATCATCAGGCACGAAAAAAACAGATTGGCCTTAAAAGAAGAGTTTCCAAGTCAACACCCTCCTGAGGCATCCAGATCTCTGCAGAAGGTTCTGGTGGTTCCAGGCCAAGCACACCTGCCCTGAGACACCGACGGGGATGGCACACAGGTCCTCGTGTGGAGCAGCACTTTGCCGAGAAAGAGGTGGGTGGGGGTGGGGGATCGTGGGCTGTGGAAAAAGGTAGGAGGTCTCCGGGGAAAAGTGAATCTCTGGATCAGCGTGATACCCAGGCGAGGTCACAGCACACGGCGGGCGTATCACTCCTTGGAAAGCAGGGCTGTGAAGAACGAAAGCTAGCCCTGCGAGGCCAACGAAAGGAGTCCCTGGCTGGTCATTCGACTGCCTGAGCTTTATCACCTCGGGAAATTTTGCGATGTTCTCGGGCAGCCTGCAACCCCAGCATTTGATCAGCGGAGTCACGCGTAAAAGAAATGAATGGCTCTGACGGCGTGCATGAAAAGCGCCCAGCACGTAGGACAGATCGCATAGTGAAAGGGCTCGTTATCAGTAAGTGGTTACAACTTTCATAAGAAAAAAGCGACAAGTCGTGGAGCTGAGGAAAGCAAATGTGTGTGTTCACGTAGATACACACGCGTGCGCGCACACACACATATGTGTTAACATATATTCACAGGAGAAGAGAGCATAGTGTAACATAAGGCTGCAAGAGCTGCCAACTTCGCAGCACAGATGGGAACACAAGTCCCCTCTCTCCCCGAGTTCTATTAGAGGTGCAGTCTAATAGAACCGGGGCTGATAACACCACACAGCCTGCGTGGCTCACAGCCCTGCTGCAGGGGCAGGAAATGCTCCCCACACCAGCCCGCACACGGGAGGAACCACTTCCGCTGGGGTTACATCATGTGACCACGGGCCATCGTGTCTTCCCTCCTACGACTGACAGTAAGGAAATGAAACGTACCAAGGTCTCATGTTACAGGAATTCACCGTTTTTCAGAAATAAATCCACCCAGCTTCTGGGACCAACACTATGACTTCTATGGAAATCTAGGGAAATTTAAGCAAGTCTCTAACATCTGTGCAAAGTTGCATCAATCGTGTCTAACTCTTCATGACCCCATGGACCGTACGCTGCCAGGCTCCTCTGTCCATGGGCTCCCCCAGGCAAGAACACTGGACTGGGTTGCCATTTCCTACTCCAGGGGATCCTCCCAGGGATGGAACTTTAATATCTATATAAGGAAGTAAACACACTACGAGCTCCACCGCACTCACAGGGCAGTTGAGGATTGTTTGAGAAACTCTTAGGGAAAGCACTTTGGGGAAAGCACTTTGGGTAAAGCACAGCCCCCACCCCAGAGATGGGTCACTGCCATCTCTAGACAGCGGCAGTGGGGACAGAGAGCCCTGGCGTCTGCAGCAAAAGGAGACTGCACTCTGTGAGACCCGAAGCCAGCAAGACCTGGGCAGACCCTGAGACTCTCCCGTGACTGAACCTGCTGGAACTCCGGTCCACTGAGGACTGGTGTCTCGTCATCCGATCTGGATAAGGGGGATCAGAGCAGAAGCAAGCACTTGGCCAAGCACCTGTCCGGTGCTGTGAGTGCCCGGTCGGGCCAGCTGAGTGCCTTCTACCCTAGGCGTGGGTGCTCACCCTCCACGCCGCCAGTGCCCCGGCAGCCGGCAGAGACGCGGCGTGTGTTGAATCCAGTCGTGTCTTGCTCTGAGAATGACCGAAGGAGAAGACGTGCACAAGCACATGGCCAAGGGCAGTGGCCCGGACTCTTCTCTGGAGAACGGCCCTCCACTCCCTGCGTGGTGGCAGCAGAAAGCACACGGTCCCAGGGCAGGGCCCCTGACCGCATCTCTGCAGCACCTGGGTGTCCTGGGTGAGTCCAGCTGCTGCTGAGGTTTAGAACACAAAGTACATCTTCCCCTGAAAGCTGGGTGACTTCCTCAGGCCGGAATGCCCAGCGGGTGGAGATGCGGGCAGTCAGGGAGAACAGGGGACACCGCCACGCAAGGCACAGCACAGTGCCCGGGACTCCAGCTGCAGCTGGAGCGGCCGCGTCCCAAGGGTCCCAGGTTTGGTCCTCCCCCACCTGCCGCCAGTAGGCCCCTCACCCCCAGGTCCTGGGGGCCCACTGCAAGCCCACTGACGGCATTCGCTGTCAGAGACCTGAGCACACGCACTGGAACACACAGACTCCAGCCGTTCCCCACCCTGAGTCACCGGGGACCTCGTCCACCCCTCCCGCTCAGCCCCAGGCCTTTGCAGCAGGTCGGCTCGTGCTCCCCCAGAGATGTGCCCAGGTCCTAACTCCCAGTCCCCGTGGCTCTGGCCTCAGTTGGAGACGGGGTCCTCACCAAGGTCACTAAGTTAGGGATGTCATGATGAAGTCCTCCTGGATTTGGGTGGGCTCTTAATCCAGCAGCTGGTGGCTGTTAAAAATAAAAAAGGGAGAGGAGAATTCAAGCCACAGGGACACAGGGAAGACAGCCACGTGGAGATGCAGACAGGGATGGGCGGGGTGCGTCCCAGATCGGGGACTGCGGCTCCTGCCAGGGCCTGCGAGAGGCAGAGGGCTCCTCCACAGGGCCTCTGGAGGGAGCTCGGCCCTGCTTACACCCTGGCTTCAGACTTCTGGCCTCCAGAGATGTGGCGGGTGTGACTTTGTGGCAAGACGCCAAGGTGGTCACTTCTGTGGCGGCCCTGGGGCCCCTGCAGCGGTCATCCTGAATGGGAGCTGGGAAGGCCCGCAGTCACACGGCCATGTCCCATCCACAAGCTTATCTCCCAAACCTGTGCTCTCCTCACTAACAAGCGTGAGCGTGCCCTCGCACGCGGGCGTGTACGACATGCATACACACCAGGTGTCCAGGAGTCTGCACCTCAGAACCTCAGCTGGCCCCAATAAGGCCGCTGTCCAGCAGAACCGTGCCTTTACCCCGCATTCAGGCTTGCTGCCCTGCCTGGCCTTGTCCTGTAAGTTCCCAGCTGGGATCAGACACAAGGCCCCTGTGACCTGTCAAGGAACACGTGGTCCTACCTAAGGCTGTTCTTGGATGAAGCTGGAGGGGATGCACCCTCCCCCTAAGGAGGAAGGAGCCCCAATCCTGACCCCTGGCCGCCTTTCTTGTTCGTCCTTCTCTGTGCCATGTCATCTCACTTCGGAATGCACCATCTGTTCAATGTTAGCAAAGGTCAAAAATTCCTATTTTAATGCCGTGTATCGGACTCTTTGTGACCCCATGGACCATAACCCTCCAAGCTCCTCTGTCCGTGGGATTCTCCAGACGAGAATACGGGAGTGGGTGGCCATTCCCTTCTACAGGGGATCTTCCCAACCCAGGGGTCGAGCCCAGGTCTCTGGCACTGCAGGCAGATTCTTTACCACCTGACCCACCGGGGAAGCATCTCTTTGCTCATTAAATAGGAGAAGGCTGGTTTCTCACAGCAAACTGCTTGCCATTCTAAGTATGCGGGACTCGAGACCCAGCAAAGCCCAAAGATATGGCTCGGGCATGGAGCCGAGGCTCTCAGAGCTCTTTGTGTTTGAAACCAGAATTGCAGTAAATACCCGCAGGGCGTGGCCCTGCACTTCCCTGACCGGAAGCCCAGGCTTAGCCGGGAGGCCAGGCCACAGATGGACATCTGGAGTTCAAAGGCAGAGGGTGAGGCCAGGGAGGAGGCGGCCCAGCAGGCAGAAAGGAATGGAGGTGGCGTATCCTTGCCCCACGGAGCCTGCTCTGCTGGAGTGTGAAGCCAAGTCCAGGCTCCTCCTGCTGCGAAAATAGCACTTCTTACAGGTATCAGAGAAAATCTGTTCAGAGCTATGATGCGTGTTTTAAAGCCCCAAAAGGAGGAAAAATGCAGTTTTGGGAGGAGGGCCAGGGTTTGGGGAATTTAGTTAAGACAAGAATTCCATGAGCAAACACGGCTAAGTTACAAAGTCCACAGAAAGGTGGTTGGAGCCAATTCAAAGATATTCCAGAACAAGATATGCAAGTCACTGAAAAACGTAGATCTTTCACGTCTAAAGTTTTATTCAGAGTCTGGACTACATAAACAAAGCTAGTACAAATGAAAACCTTTTTTCAGATATATTTTCAACACAGGCTTGGATGACAATGAACAAATCATTGGCAGTGATACAGGGTCTTCGAAACAATGAAGGAAGCAATGGATTTTTAGCACAATTCACAGGAAAGCGGTTAAGCTCCTGACTAATTGCTGGCTTTTGCTGGGTTTGATTCGCCCGATGACCTCTGAAGCAGTGACCTAGTTGAAAAAGTCAGCCAACCAAAGAAGGAAGGTAAAAACGGAGCGTCAAGCTCAATTAACTCACCCTCCAGGAGATGGGGATTGTAGTCTGGGAACTCGAGCTTGAGAGAGGAGGTATGAAGCACTATAAACTTCCACTGCGGAAAACAAGGAGGGCCTCCTGGTGTGGGAGGAAGCTCCTACAGTCACAGGTCACAGGCTCACCCACCCAAAGGAACACTCGGAGGTCCGGCTGGCCCTGACCATCCCTGGAGGTTTGGGTTCGTCTGAACAGGGCTCCCAGGATGAGCTGTGGGGGAGAGGGGCAGAGACTACCAGCAGCGGACTCTGAATTGGGATCCAGAGGGTCTAGAAGCCATGGCTGGGCTGAGAGAGCCCATCAGGGCCTGAAGGAGAACCTCAGCCTTGCCTCTGGGTCCCTCCCCCACTGCCCTCCCCCTGCTCCCACAGGCACCAGAACTCTCCCGAGGGTCTCAGAAAACAACCCCAGACTGTCGGGGTGAAGTCAGCTGGGACCTGGGGTGCAGACCCGGCTCGGATCCCCACGTGACACTTAGCCCCTGTGCTGCCTGGGGGAAGCCTGCGAACCACAGGGGTGTCATCTCTGAAAAGAGGTAACGTCCACCTTCAGTCACCAGGGGGGCGCTGGCAGGGAGCCCACAACACCAGCCCTAAAGCCCCGCACGTGTGGTGATGCAGGCGATGTGAATGTATCAGTCAGCTCAGGCTGCTGCTGCTGGGTAACAAAATGCCACGGATGGGAGCGGGGCTCAAACACTGAAATGTCTGTTCTCCCAGCCTGAAGGCCAGGGATCAAGATCCCAGCGTCTTCTCACCGTCCTCCCCCTGAGTCCAGACATCCGCTTTCCTAGGGGCATCAGCCTTATCAGATCCGGGCATGACTCCCTTTGGATGGCTGGCAGGCAGGGCTCATACAAAACCCCTTCCTCCTCTGCTTCTCCCAGCATCTCCCGGCAGGGTTCCCGGACGCCTCAAGCTTGGAGCTGGCTCCCCAAGGCCCTACCAAGAGCCAGCAGACTTCTGTCAATTCTGGCATCAATGTGTTTTGGTTTCTTTGGTGTGTTTTTAAGTAGAATTCAAGTTCATATAATGGAATGTCACCCTGACTCGTGACATTTTCTCATCTTCTGTTCATACTTGTCTCTCCAGCCGTCTTATACTTTATTTATTCATTTATTTGGTGTCAGTTATTTGATAAACGCTCAAGACGTCTAACTGGAGCAGAGGACTGCCCCGCCGCGCTCCCATCCGTGTTCCCCCATCCGCACCCCTCTGCTCTCCACCCGCAGCTGCCCAGCAACAGGTAACGCGGTCCTGACTCTCGTCTGCCTGTGGCTCTCCTGCTGCGTTCATTCCACAGAGTTAGCAGGGTGTGTGTGTGTGCCCCTGAGGAGGAATGTTTGGTTCTGATTTTATTGCCTGTGTTCTTTATGTTTCAAGAGCTGTTCTCTAAGTCAGCACTTACTAGAGTTTGGTCTCTAGACCACAGCAGCTGGGAACCTGGAACTCATGCAACTCATGACAATCCTCGCGCGGCCCCGCCCCCGCCCCTCCACCACCTGTGAATCAGACACTGGGACTTGTGGTTCTGTGATTGCTAATGAGGGCAGCAACCTCTCGGTGTCCTTGCAGAACGTTATTGCTTTCTCTGCTGTGAAATGCTTGGCAGAGTTTTGCTGTTGTTTTTTTTTTTTTCCTACTGGGTTGTTTATCGTTTTACTATTGATTTAGTTCTTTATCCATTCTTGACACTGATTCTCAGTTCAAGTGCGGAGAGACTGTCTTCTTCCTCTGTGGTCTGTGTGTTGTTTCTTACCGCTGCTTTAAGAGGAGCAGAACTTCTAGTTTTCATATAATCAAATGCATCTTGCTGCTGTTGTGTGTAACCCTGTTAGAGTCTTATATAAGAACTTCTTCCTTACCCCCAGGATAGGAAGAAAGAAACACGCCTGTATGTTCCACAAAGCTTTAAAGGATTTGCTCTAGACGTGTCCTAAAGCCACCTGGAACTGCCTTATAGGCGCTGCAAACTAGGGATCCAAGGTCATTATGACCTTGAATAATCTGTTTGGGACTCTCTCCTTCCTCTGAACCATGAAGACCGTAAGCTCCTATAGGTGTGGATTTCCAGTTTCCACACTGTCTTCCCCTCAATGTCGGTCAGTCTCTAAGCTGTGTCCTTTCAGCAGCTTCAGAATAAATATTGGTGTCTGGTGGTCGGGTCCCCTCTCCCTGCGCGTGTTCACTATTCCTGGACCTTTAATATTTCATAATTCTTTTTTCTTAGAAATAGCTTGTAAAGATCCACAAAATACCCTGGTGGGAGTTTGCTTGGGTTTTCATTAACACGATAGGTGAATTTTAGGAGCATCACCATTTCCAGTGTTACATTGCAAACTTCCTCCAGAAACCTTCCTTTCCAGGTCGTGGGCCACCCTGGTTCTCAGCCTCTGCCCAGGCTACGCCTCTCCCATCTCGTATTTCTCAGCCCTCCGCCTTCCTCGTCTCTCCCTTGCAGCCCAGCTCAGCCTCCTTCCTGTACCCTCCCTCGGGGCTCCGGCCCGAGGACGTTTCTGTCTGCTAAGATGGAGCAGAGCTGCTGGAGGAAGTTCTCTTAGGTGTTAGCTGCTGTGATGGTTTGAAAATTGGTTCCTGATTCACTGTGAGATTCTTTTTTTAGAAAGGCAATTTATTTCCTTTTACCTTAAACATTTTCCCCAAATCACTATAATTCTTAAAATAGGCTCTTATTTTCTGTAACCGCAGCAAAGAGGAGGCTTAGCAGTGACTTCGGAGCTTTCTCAGCGTCCACGCCCCCAGGGGTCCAGTGGCCTCCAGCTGAATCTTTGTCAGATTCTGAGTCTGAGATGAGACTCCTGATCATAAACAGTCAGTCTCCTTTTACTGTGTCTTCTATACCACGAGCTGAGCTGTGCTAAGTCACTTCAGTCGTGTCCAGCTCTTTGTGACCCCATGGACTGTAGCCCACCAGGCTCCTGTGTCCATGGGATTCTCCAGGCAATAATACTGGAGGGATTTGCCATGCCCTCCCCCAGAGAATGTTTCCGGCCCAGGGATCAAACCCGTGTCTTTTTACGTCTCCTGCATTGGCAGGTGAGTTCTTTACCACCAGCACCACCTGGGAAGCCCCTTCTACAGTACGCATAAAGTAATTTGAACAAATAATCTCATGGGTCAATTTCACTGCAATAAAAATACCCTAAAGGTGACCCATAATTTTTGTTTCTGTTTGAGACAGTCAAAATTAGTAAATGTTGTATCTGGAGTCACTGATTTTGTTTCCAAAATAAACACACCTACTTTCTGGGTTTCATTATAACTGATCTGTCTAGGATCATCCCAAGTCATAAATGTGAAAGCATGCAGCCACACTTAAGGCATCAGAGGGCTCAGCGGGCATCTTGTTTTTGAGACATAGTTAGTGGACCATGATTAAAGTGCAAAAATGTCACTCAGCTTTCTTCAATTCAGAATAAATTATTTTGGTGGGGGAGAGTTGTGGATTAAAGACAACTCTTGAGTTTCTTAAGACTTGAATGTTCATGTAATTCCTATAGTGAAAAAAAATCTCAAACTTGAATCCTGGTTAAATTTTGCATCAACAAGGATGGTGTTTAGTAAAAAGTCATCCTCAGTGCTGCACAGGTCACTAACTATTAAGCTGTAAGGATTTGTTAAATACTCCTATAAGAAACTAAAAATTGTTTAGTCTCTTAGAATTTGATGATTCGGAAACTTCATCACAATCTCAAAAATGTAACTCAGTGCAGTGTATATGCCGGAGGCGTCTGTCTGGCCAGCTCCGTGAAGACCCACAGGTGGACGTGGCCAAGCCCTCCCTGCCAGCTTCACGGCGAGATGGCTCTGGGGCCTCCTCACTGACACCATCACTGTACTGCAGTTAGCCATGCCCCCTCTCTTTCTTTCTGATGGTCCGGATTCTGCATCAACAAGAGTATTGATTGGCAACGAGCCTTGATTTATGGAGCAGGTTGCTTACCTGTCGTGCCTCAGTTATTCATCTTCGAGAACACAAGGAGAGTCAGTCTGACCTTGGCAGATCAGATAAGAATACTGGGCACTTTTCCAATGTCTTAAAGTCCATGTGGCCCCTGAGCTTGTATAGGGATGGACTGTCAGTCCTGCAGTTTTGTGGAGCAGTCAGCAATCACACCCTCGCTTCCCCAGAGATGATGGCTGGAGCAGGACAAGGAACCCAGATGGAAATGAAGGCAGGAAAGTTGCTGCTGTACCAGAGAATAAAAAAGATGGACTGCAGAAATGTCTGTCCAAAAGCCACGTTCGCCTACTGTTTGACAATGAGAACCCTCTAGTCTGTTCCAGAAATCACAGAATACAGGAGAAGTTTGGTGGGACACTCAGAGGATGCAGTCTCAGGGGCAATATGCTCACAGCATCGAAACTGCAACTTAACCTTAGACTTGATGCTTCACCCCAAGTGAGCAACAACTGTGGCTGCATTTGTGGAGATTCACATCCCACTCCGCTGGATTTTAAATATTTGGTTTATTTTCAGACCAATCCTCGAACACAAGTCTGGAGTTTGGGGTTTGGACGCTATACTCCTGGAAAATCACCTGTAAAAGATACAGCTGCCCGGTGGCAGCATTTGATGGAAACGGAGGAGGACAAGTCCAGCACGGGGATGCCTCCTTTCCAAGAGCGCACGAGAAACATCACAGGAGGGCACGCACAGGTGAATGAAGAGCTGACTTTACTGGGTCATAAGGAAAGCTGAGCGCTCAAGACTGACGCTTTCGGACTGTGGTGCTGGAGAAGACTCCTGAGAGTCCCTCGGACTGCAAGGGGATCCAACCAGTCCATTCTAAAGGAGATCAGTCCTGGGTGTTCATTGGAAGGACTGATGCTGAAGCTGAAGTTCCAAAATTGTGGCCACCTGATTCGAAGAACTGACTCCTTGGAAAAGACCCCAATGCTGGGAAAGACTGGGAGCGGGAGGAGAAGAAGGCGACAGGCTGAGATGGTTGGATGGCGTCAGTGACTCTAAGGACGTGAATCTGAGCAAACTCTGGGAGATAGAGAAGGACAGGGGAGCCTGGCGTGCTGCAGGCCAAGGGGTCAAAAGAGTTGGACATGACTTAGCAACTGAACAACAACAGCAGCAACATTAAATCCACATTAAAAAAAAAAAAAAAGAGTATTTGCCCTTCCAAAGAATGCTTTACAGGTTTTTACCGTAAGATACCTCTTTACATGCAAAATATCATTTGATTTACAAAGAAAAGAGGGAAATCTGGGGAGCTTGTCAGTATAGAACCAGAGCCTCCTGCAATGAGGTCGACCTGCATGCATGGAAGGGCTTCTTCTTTCTGCTGATTTCCTGGAATTCTGGGTCTATTTTTCAGAATGGCAAAAACATAGCAACAACTGTTGGAACATGTGAAATAAAGGTTGCTACTAACAATGGAAATGTTTAAACAAGAAGCTTGTTTCTATGAGAGGAAGTGAAGACATACAAGTAAAATAACCAAAGGACTAAAAACATTTGGAGGAGGGGCAAGTGAGTCCATTTAAATTCGTTTTATAAAAAAGGACAAGTAATTTTTAAAAGTGTTCTAGGAATGATGATCATTACTTTTTAGTTGACTTATTAAATAGCAATCCCAGAAGAAACTGGGATTTAATTATATAGCCTCTATCAGTGATCATCGCTAAGGTTTTTTACGATTTTGCCACTCAAAGTCTACATGTGATCTGGTCTCCCGTGTGAGAAGTTGGATCGTCTGTTTCATTATTGTCTTATGAATGTCTTCAAGAAATAGCAGATAGGGAAAATGGTGATGTAACTACTGTTTTGAATAAAGGACCATAAAGATTCAAGTTGCTTTTTAAAAAGTTGTAACCGCAATTCCGTCTTTAAAAAGTGGGCCGTGTGACCCATAGCGTATTAGGTTGTTGTTTGTTTAAGATTTCACTGCTGAGTTTGGCTGGTGATCGTAAAGCCACCACTTGTTTTGGTAAGACTGATCTACCTCCAAAGGAAATGAAATACATTTCCTGAGCTTTGAGAATCAGAAACCACTGTTGCTCACCATCTTTGATTAAATTACGGTGCTGTGAACAGACAGAGCTGAGAAGAAAGACGCTAAAACAAGGGACTTCAAACAACCAAACCCCATGGACCCCTTCCCTTGAGGGAATCAGTCATCACAAGGAACTGAACACTTGTCCAGCAAGCTAGCCGTTTTTATTGAATTCTCTCCGAGTCGAAAAATAAAAACACGGACGTATGATAGTTGGTTGGATACAAGGAACTGAACATTTCCGCGTGCACACGGAGGAGCAGCATAAGACATTAAATCATCTGACGTGGCGGTTTTCCCCAGCTTGTTCAAGAATTTCCTTAAATATGTGAATGTATTAAATACACAGTGGTGCGGAGAAGGAGAAAGCTGGGGGCAAAGGCAGCTCTGGCCCCAAGGGGGAAGTCAGACAGAAGCAGAGCCTGAGCTCTGGTCCCTGGGGTGGGAGGTTAGGGCATAGCCGCTCTCCCAGGGCTGCGTGGTTGCAGTGGCGGCTGAAAATGCCAACAAACTCTCCAGGGACACGGGCGTCTGCAGGCATTCCTATGACGGACACCTTTGATTACAAGATGCAATTTCCCTGAGCGCTCAGAGAATTGCCACCTACCTTGTTTCTGTTCATCCTCGTGATGGATTTAGGAGCTTCTTAGAGGCACGTGTTTTTGTGCCTCCATTTTCCATTTATTGAAAAATCAAAGCTCACAGAAATTAAATACAGCCCCACGCAATATGATGAATCATCTCCGAGGAAAATCCCCCCGTTTGATTTCTATTCTTCTAGTGCCTGCATTTCTCACTTGTAGAATAAATGTGAAACCAAGGGTAGGGTCGCCAGACTTAATGAATGAAAAACACAGGACGCTCAGTTAAATGTGAATTTCAGACAAGCAACAGATGCATGTTTGGTATAAACATGTCCTTGGCACTGTTTGGTGCGTACTGACATCTTGTCCATCTGAAACCCACACTTGGCTGGGTGTCATATTTTCTCTGGAAACCCTGACCAGAGGAAGAATCTCCGAACCTGAGAGAAAGCGCAGATGTTCTGTGTCCTTGACACAAAGAACTGATCCTTCAAGCCCCGATCCTTCCTCAAACTCCTTCCACTCCAGCCCTGCCTTGGAGCTCCCGGCACGTTCCGGGACTGCGGCTTTTCTCCTCGGATGTCTCCTGGGTGGTGGGTGCTGGCTCTCAGTGGCCCCCTGTCTCCCGGGCAGAGGCAGACAATGGCGTGGCACCAGCAGTGACCCCTCCCCAGCCTCCCCAGGGGACCTGTCCGTCCTTCTGTCCCCCGAGCCATGCACAGGGCAGCCGATGGTTCCAGGAGGACCTCCGGTTGCCTAGGGCTGCTGTAATAAGCCAGCCAAACCAGGTCCTTCCACCAAACACCGATGAGCTCGGCACACAGGGCCTTTCTCTTCTGCTCAGGGAGCTGCTATCGGCTATTTTTAAACTAACGTATTGCTACTAGCCTTGGCATTTTCAGCAAGTAAACTCACAGTGTTGTGCACTTAGCCAACGTTTGTGGGATGAATGAACGGGGGAATGAGTGAGCCAATCAAAAAGTCAAAGCAGGGAAGAGCACAGCTCCCACTGGACCAGAACGGGGCCCTTCCCCAGGGCGGCTGGGAGCCCTTTCCGCAACACTGGCGCCCGTGGCTCCAGCAGCAGCAGCAGAAGGGACTCCTTCGGGGGCATCCTTTCCTTTTGCCTGGCTGCCAGTGCTCTCTGCTGCCGTGATGCTGGGGGAGGTGGGCTGCACCCTGTGTCAGGGTCAGGCTGAGTTAAAGTCAGCTCAGCTGAGCGTGACAAAGCCCCAAACGAAGGCACCTGCCCGTCCTTCCTGATAGGCGCTGTATGCCTACTGGATGAATCAATGGATGGAGAATGGATGGACGGATGGATGGACAGATGGATGAATCAGTGGATGGGTGGATGGTTGAATGGATGGACGCCTTCGAAGGGCAGTGACCATCAGTGTCTCCACTGAGTAAACGTCTGCTCTCACTTTCCAGTGCCACCCACCATCACAGATCCTCCCAGTAACACAAGAAAAGTCAAGCATTATCACGGTTATTTTATTAAGAAGTGTTTCTCATTCTTGTCACCCATCTGAGTTCTAAAACGACGTGTATCCATTTCCCAGCGTCTTTGGACAAAGCACCCCAGCAAACACTTCTGGGCCTCCCCTTATTGGCATTGAACACCCCACTCTCTCTCCAGAGACTAGAGATTATCCCAGGTCTGATAATCTGCTGATAATCTGATAATAAATTGGTGAGCTTTTATTTTCAAATGTTTTGACTTCCCTGGTGGCTCAGAGGTTAAAGCGTCTGCCTCCAATGCTGGAGACCCGGGTTCGATCCCTGGGTCGGGAAGATCCCCTGGAGAAGGAAACGGTAACCCACTCCAGTATTCTTGCCTGGAGAATCCCATGGACGGAGAAGCCTGGTAGGCTACAGTCCACGGGGTCGCAAAGAGTCGGACACGACTGAGCGACGGAACAGAACGGAATAGAACATTTCATGTAAACATCTTTTGGTGACAAAGTCAAATGAATCTTTTCTTTCCCCCTTGACTCTTATTAATGCTAAATAAAGGGAAACTTCCGAAAGCCCAGGTCGTGGTTCCTGCCCTGCCTGGGACCAGGGAGTGAGGGAGTCGTGGATTCTCCTCCAGTGTGCTCCCTCTTGTCCGTGGACTCGTCTCCACTGCAGCTCCGTTTCTAATGCTTCCCACGTGTGCTCATCCTCGATCTGCAGCTAGCAGCCAGCCCACGGGCAGCGGGTCCTTTCTTACTGGTTCATTACTCTGGTTCACTCAGAAGACCCGTGAGGTTTTAGTCAGCTAATATTTCTTTCTCAATGATATTCAACAACCACAGTCTAAATGTAAGATTCCATTTAGGGAAAATGTCTTATCCACCAGAAATTCAAAATTACTTTGCTTTGCATTTTTAACACTTGGTGTAAAAATAAGCACTTACTGACCACTACCATTAGCTGTGGGGGCTCCCCAGGGGGGCCCAGTGCTAAAGAACCCGCCTGCCAACGCAGAGACAAAAGAGTCCTGGGTTCGGTCACTGAGTCAGGAAGATCCCCTGGAGGAGGGCACGGCAACCCACTCCAGGGTTCTTGCCTGGAGAGGCCCTTGGACAGAGGAGCCTGGGGGGCTGCGGTCTGTGGGGTCACAGAGACGGGCATGCCAGTAGCTGTGACGTGGTGGATGACCGTGACCCAAACCGTGTCCTTCTCCATCAGCAGTCAGACCCTGCGTCACACAGGTCCCCTGGCTCCTCCCCGGTGGTGTGATAAGCATCGAGTCTTCTCTACAGTAGGACTGACTGCCTCTGGTCTTGGATCGGTAGCGAGTCGGTCACTGCCTTGTCAAAGCCCTGCCCTTGCGCTCTGGGCTCCGCCTTCCGCTTGCTGACATTTCTGGTCTGCTCCTCTCTGGAGCGGTTCATTCATTCCTGAAGCTATTGAAGGTCAACTGCATAGATTCTAGGAGAACAAAGGTAAGTAAGAAGTGACCCCAAGACAAACCCAGAAGCCTTTCCAGTTTCCATTCCCCCTGAGTGCCCCTCCTGGTTGTAAAGGAAAGAAAGCAGATCACGCGGCTCAAGCCCTTTCCATGCTTCCCTGTGATAATCGTGCAGATTGCAAACTTCCCTTTAATACTACTTTGCATTTAAAACTAAAGTAAATATTATTATTTAAAAGCGAGAGAGGGGTACAGTAGGAGTTTGGGATTAACAGGTGCTCACTATATATATGAAGCAGATAATCAAGGACCTACAGTACAGCGCAGGGAACTCCACTCAGTATTCTGTCATAACCTATACAGGAAAATAATTTGAAGGAGAGTGGATATTCGCATCCATGTAGCTGAATCACTTTGCTGTAACCCTGGAAGCAACACAGCGCTGGAAATCAACTACACTCTGAAATAAAAATTAAATAAAAATTAATGAAAGTGGAGCTATTTCTAGAATTTTCTTTGGAAAGCTGTGTATGACTCAGTTCCAACGTGAATTAACGTGAGGACGGATCTCACTCGATTGGCACTGATTTCCCGCAGCTCCACCAAAGAGGAAACGGAGGTGACAAGTAGTCAGAATGCCCGCTGATGATTAATTACTGCGCATGGGAGAAAGGATTCGGAACTCAAAGGAAGAGTGTGATCAGCTCGGAAATATTCCATTCGTGAATGTCAGTCGACAACTTTACAAAGCTCTGTGCTGTGATTTTGAAGCTGTCAGTTCTGAAAATTGGATGTAAGAGAATCGGACACTTTAGGAAAGAATTCACTCTTTTAACAGATCAGAACTAGATTTATTTTTAACCTTGGGGAATCTATTACACAAAACAGAGCATCCTGTAGCCAGATTTGAGAGGACCACCAAAAGAAACGCTTTTGGGTGCACAGAAATTGCCTCCGTAAATTTTAGTACAAAGAGGGTTTCTCTTGGCCGGAAGCTTTGGTTGTTCTGGGCCCCTGATCCTCGGCAGGTGCCTTTGAAGATGCAGCTGTGTTCAAAGGCTTAAAGGTGTTTTAATACATGCCCTCTAGTCCCCCTACCCTGACCTCACCACCCCAGAAAGCCCTCAGACGTGTCCCCCAGAGCCTCTAGCTGTTGGCACAGAAAATAAGGAAGTTGTGTTCCCCAAGAGCTCAGAGCAGAGGTGTGATGGGGCAGTTGCCTGCCCAGGGTTGTAACTGGACGCTTCTCCATTGTTGGCCCCTCCTGATAGGTGAAGAGCTTCGGTTAACAGCTGAGAGAAATAAAAATCACCTTCTCTGGACTCAGAGGCATTCCACAGGGGCACTGGCTGGTCCCAGCCGACTCACTGGGCTGCAGACACCAAGTGTCACCCTATGATTGTGCGGGCGGCTTCCCCCAGGCGTGATTCCCCACACCCCGAGATGCTGAGATTCAGAAAACCGGGCCCAGAACCTCAGAGTCTTCAGAATCCAGCTTCTTCACCCCCGTGTGGTCGGACGCTTCGTGTCGAGAGTCCCGCCGGAGGAGCCTGGTTTAGCAGGACGTCCCGGATGGCCCGGCTCCACGGTCTGCCCTGGCACCACTGCCTTCCCACCTGTGCCCCGTCGCCCATCACTTCATCCTGCAGCTACATCTGTTATGTCCAGCCCCACCCCACCCCCACCCCACCCCCCCGCCCTCCTTTCTGCTAAGCCGCTATCCCCTTGCAGGCAGAGACAGTGGCAATATCTTCACTGGAATCCAAGGGCCTAGCATAATGCCTGGCACATTGAAAAATGCTCTGAAAATGTTGGTGCTATATTTCAAAAAGTTTGAGAAGATTCCAAGAAGACATTTTTCAGAGACTTTAGACAGCCTATTGAATAAAAGGGAAGTGAAAAATAGGATTTCCATTATTTATTAAATTAATGTTTCATTGCTGCTTAAATCACTGTGACTAAGATAAGGTATATATAATTCCTGATATCTTGCTTCCAAAAATAAAACCGTCTCTCCCGTTCTGGAGGGCAGTTAGTCCTACCATCGATCATTGGCTTAAGAGCACTCTGGAAACATTATTTCTGGGGAGGTGGAATTTTCTAGGCTGTCAAACAGTTAAGACTTCCAGAGCTACGATATGAGACATGCTTACTTGTGGGTTTGTGAATTTTTTTAACCTCTGACATTTTTACCTTAAGTGGCTGGAACTATGCTTGGCTACAAAATAGCAGGAGTCCCTTAGGCACCTAATGAGACTATCCCACAAGCAGGTGCCTCTGGGGTTGGCGAGCCCTGCTGGTGATGTGCGGTCGGGCTCCTGTCCCAGGACCCTTCTCTAGATGCGTGGGCACCTCTGGATTTGACCTCAGAGGCTTGCTTCAGAGCAGTGGGGGACAAGGAAGCCGCCCTCCTCTGCAGCCCCCCCCCCACTGATAAGGGATGCCCTCAGACAAAGGCAAGGGAGCCCCTTTGCTGTTTGAACCAACCAGGACTGCCGGCTGTTGAGAGCCTGCTTAGCTGACATCAGCAAAGGGAGCTGGAGACCTCAGCTCCATAGCTGAGGGTCTGGATGTATTTGGGTCCAGGAGCTCCAATGACGTCTTTAGGACCCAGCAGTCTGTTTTTCTTTCTTCTTGAGTAACTTACCTCCTCAGGATGCCCTCCTGGACTCCAGGCTCCTTCCTCGTCTCCTTCCTGGCGGCTGCAGACAAAGGCCCAGGGCAAAAGCGGATTGCACCGCTCGGTCACGTGACCGTTTGCCACCCGAGCATGTGGCTGGGGTGGAGGGGATGCAGAGCAGGCCTGGGCAGTGTGTGTACCCCCAGAGCTGGGGGGCCACGGCCCTGCCCTCCCACACGATGGCTCCCCAGACAGGCCCGGGCGGTTAGAGAGGCTGGGGCTGCAACAGAGGCTCCACCCAGCACACCAGCTGGGGCCTTGTGAGCAGACGCAACGCGCACCACCTCTGCCAGTGGTCTTTACAGGTCCGCACTGGTGCTTGCCACTTCAGACTCACCACGGTCGCCTGCTGTGTTATCTCGGGGAAGCTGAGGCTTAGATTGTTCCCTGCTGACTCAGTGGTAAAGAATCCACCTGCCAACGCAGGAGACGTGGGTTCAATCCCTGGGTCGGGAAGATTCCCTGGAGAAGGAAATGGCAACCCACTGCAGTATTCTTGCCTGGGAAATCCCACGGACAGAGGAGCCTGGCGGGCTACAGTCCATGGGGTCACAAAGTGTCGGACCTGACTTAGCGATTAAACAACAAGCGAAACAAGCTTAGATTTACTTCACAAGTATGGAGAACTGCCTTCTGGACCGTGTGATCTTTGCTCATTGATTTTTACTGCTATGCTGTGCATCATAATAAAATTTCGAATAAAACAACTGGAGTAAATGCATTTATCTTTTCTTTCTTTCTTCTTCCTTCCCTGTTTTGTTATCTTCTTTCTCTGCCTCCCTCCAAGTGACTGAACAGTTCTAGCAATACTGTAGGCTGGCGTGAGTTTTCACTGGAATAATGGGGAGGATGGATGGACGGACGGATGGATGGATGGACAGACCGAAGGATGGAGGGAGGGGTGATGGAAGAACAGAGCGGGGTGGGGAGGGGGAGAAAGGTGGAGAGGGAGGGAGGGATGGATGGGAAAATGGGTGAGGCACTGGCTGGATGGACGCAGTGGGGAGGGGATAGACGGCCAGCCCGCCACAGAGAAGGACGCGCTGTCTAACAGCTCAGTCAGCGACGCACTGTTTGTTCCATGAGGGGACAGGCCTGACAAGTCTGAGGGGCTGGGAGGCCCAGCTTGCTTGTGCTGGACGAGAGGGTCACGGCTGAGTCTGCTCGTTGTTGGCGATGGGCCTCAGATAAGGAAGGTTCCCCTTTTGGGCCACGGCTGAACTCTTGAAGCCTGTTTTCCGAAACCATCTTGAGTACTTTCTATGGCAAGAGAGAAGGTTTCTTTCAAGAGCAAAAGCTGGCTTGAGAAGCACTTGTCTGTCTGTGCTCTTTGTCCCAACATCGTGTTTGGCAGCTGAGGCCAGCTTTAGGGCAAGGCGTCTTCTGCAGTTCCTTCTCGATGAAGGGAGGTGAGCGGCACAGGAAACTGAAGCACACTAACTTCAGACGCCGGCCTTCTCCCGACACAGCCTCCCCGTGGCAGCCTGGGCCCTCGCAGGCGAACAGCGGACGCTGACAGGGCTGTTGGAATCTAGAAGCAAGGTCGCCGTCTACGTGAGAAGCCCCTGAGAGGCTGCGGTCAGTGCGTGCCAGCGGCCGACAGCACGGAACAGCCCACCCGTGCCCCGTCCCCCTGACGGCAGAGGACGGCCGGCTGCCTGCTGCCCTGTGGATCTGGGCTGTGGATCTGGGCTGAGGGTGAGTGGACTCCAGGAGGCCTGCTGCTCTGCGGATCTGAGCAGAGGGTGAGCCGGCTCTAGGAGGCCTGATCCATGGTGGATCTGGGCTGAGGGTGTTCCACTGTGGATCTGAAATGAGGGTGAGCGGGTTCCAGGAGGCCTGTTCCACTGTAGGTCCGTGGAGGGTCGCAGGCCTCCTCCACTGTGGATCTGGGCTGAGGGTGAGCGAGCTCCAGGAGGCTTGCTCTGCTGTGGATCTGAGCTGAGGGTCTGAGCTGAGGGTGCGAGGGCTCCTGGAGGCCTGTTCTGCTGTGGATCTGGGCTGAGGGTGAGTGGGTTCCAGGAGGGAGTCTCTGGGAGGCGGGGTGTTGTCCGGACAGCCTCATGACTGATTCTTTCCTGCTGCTTTTTGTTAAAAGAACAAAGCCTGTTTTCTGCAGAGCCTCCTTCTCCCCTGGGTGCTGAAGGAGTGGATCTTAGCAACTCGCCCAGATGGCTGGGTGACCCTACTCACGCATCTATCTGGGGCAGACAAGGACGCGGGAGGCGGGGGTGCGGACTAAGGAAGAGAAAGGGTGAGGCTCTTTCCGCTCCAGCCCACCCGCCAGACGGCAGGGAAAACAGCGATTTGGCGGGAGGGGCTCTCTGGCCTTGTTTCCACCAGGCAGGCTTCAGGATTCCCAAACCTGTTAATGAAATCCTCGTTATACAGCAGAGCACACAGTCGAGCGTGTTTTCCCACCGGGATCCGATTATAATTGGGGTTGGCTCTCCTCTCTATGCCTTCACCATCAAAACGTGACCAGGACGAATAATAGAACAAACGGGCAAAGTGGTAAAAGCTGTGAAGTCTTTGCCACCATTTAAAATCCCAGGGCTCTAAGTCCTGTAAAAAAAATAAAAATAAAAAAGCCATTTACGAACTGAACACATTCTTTACAAATTGGGCACCAAGATGTGAATCGACCAAACACATATTTAACCTAAACTAATGAGCTGGCAAGAATAAATTTCAACTATGCACTGACTCAACCACAGGCTTTCATTTTTTGCTAGCCTTTAGGTGGATAACTTTGGATGGCTGCAGAACATTAATCTTTTCTCTCGATAATTCTCTTATGGGGCAGATCCACTTGAAATAAATTCTTTGTGTTTGAGTTCCAAGGTAGAATTCTCAAAGCCCGTCACGGCGGTGCGGAGATATCAGAAGCCTTGCAGAAGGACCCAGCTCTGGTTTATCTTTTCTTGGTCCCACTGCAAAAGCCTCTGAGAGCCACAAGCTCCGTCTGGAAGGAGCTGAGCTTAGCTGCTCTGTAGACTCAGAGAGCCGCAAAGCCTTGAAAGTCGGCCTCGGAGCGAGGCTTAGCTTCCTGTAAATTCCACTGGAGTTTCACCCTCTCAGTAAGCCTGAGCTTGTGCTAAGTCAGTCAGTCAATCACGTCCGACTCTCTGTGATCCGATGACTGTGGCCCGCCAGGCTCCTCTGTCCGCAGGACTCTCCAGGCATGAACACTGCAATGGATCCCCGTGCCCTTCTCCAGGGGATCTTCCCGACCCAGGGATCAAACTAGGTCTGCATTGCAGGCGGACTCTTTACCAGCTGAGCTCCCAGGGAAGGCCCTCAGTAATCCTGCGAAGCATGGAATAGAATGATGTCCGTTTTCCAAGTGAGGAAACGGAGGCTCAGAGAAGTTCAGCGCTTTGCTCGTGGTCACACAGCTCGAAGCCCGGGCAGACCTGAGTCCAGGACCCCACGTTAATGTGCGGAACAGGGAGAGGGAACTGTCCACAGCTGGACAAGGACTCACGGAGAGGCCACCCTGCGTCTGCTGCGTGCCCGGCCTGGCCAGAAAGGCACCGGGGGCTGGACGGGAGGCAGGGGGTGCTGGGGGGGATCGGGGGAAGAAGACGGCCCCTCCTTCGCGTCTCCTCCTCCCTGGCAGGCTTCCGAGCTGGCTCTCGCTACTTTTGCAAAAGCGGTGTTTCCTTTTGGAGTTCGCCTCTGGGGCACTCATCTGCAGAGTTCTAGAAGTTTCTTAATTAAAGAAAGGAGGTGTGTGAATTTCACTGGACTTCAGGCAAGGAGCGGAGGCTGAGAAGTCCTGCCTGCGGACACAGTGTATTAACTCTGGAGACGACATCTCCCTAGCGGTTTCAGCTCCTCAGGTTGACTCCTAAGAGCAGCGAGGCTCACGCAGGGCGTGGGGTGCGGGGGGAGGGCAGCCAGGGCTGGGGAGGCAGGATCTCAAGCAATTTGGAGGCTTGGGAGCTGCGCTGAGGAGGGGCCCTGTGTCACCTTCAGGGGCTTCCAGCAACCGGGGCTTCCAACGGGAGAGGCAGGAAGCGCGGGTCTCATCTTTGGTGGTCCTGGTGGCTTAGTGTCATGGCTGAAGTTCCTGCTGCTTCAGTGTCTTGTCGACACATGGAGCAGGCTGCCGCGATGGGCTGGCCGCTATCTGGGGTCACAGACCAGCCGCCTTGGCCTCGAGATGCTGTTGGAGACAGGATCTCCAGGCCAACTGGATTCTACCTAGATCTCTGGTGATCCATGGGCACGTGAGCCTCTGAAAGGTGTCGCCCTAGGCTCCTGGGTGCTCTCGAGTCAGCAGGCACCAGCCTCGATTGTGTCTGGAAGCCAGAGAAACAGAGCATCCTTTCCTATGAGCCCAGGGCTGCCCGCGTGGACTCCCTGAAAGCTGCCCTCGGCTGGGTCCTCCAGCCCTTCCCCCCCAGCGTGACCTCTGCTGTGACCCTTGTGCCCCTGTCGGGCTCCCTCTGTCCGCACGGCTCTCCCCCGGCTCTGCACTGCGGGGCCTCTCTCGACGCTTGGCTGAGTCCTCACCCCACCCGCTCTGCCTCTCAGCTGGTCGATCAGACGCTGAGGGCAGGACACGCTTCTTCCTTTTCCAGACCTCCACCTCTGTCCAGAGCTGGGCTCGCAGGTGGCACTCCACGGAGACAAAGGATGAGACGTCCTTGCAAACCGTGGAGTGACGGGCATCTGGGCCAGAGCTCGTTAAGCGCTGACTCGGGGACGCGATTGGATTATTCCCTAGCTTCCTCCGGTTACTGTTTCCAAATGAGAAGGTGAAAGCGTATCTGGGAGGCGTGGCAACAGCAGCAGTGACTGGCAGGGCGGGCGGGGGTGGGGGTGCGGGTCTTGTGGGCACTGAGATCCTGATGTTCATGTCCTCTCCCGTGTTCATCTCTGGGGCAGCGTGTGCGACGCTGACCACTCCTGTTGGGAATGAGCCTCCCGCGTGGAGTCGCACTTGTTATCGCCAGGCCTTGATTTTCCAGCTTCTGAAAGTCAGCTGCACTCCTTAGCTCACAGACCCCGATGCCCTTTTCTCGTGTCCATCATTGGACCCTTTCCTTTCGCTCTAACCCTCCCACTGCTTATAAGGACCTTTTTGATTGCAACGGGCCCTTCTAGATAACCCAGGACGACGTCTCCACCTCAGGGGCCTTGACCTAATTACATCTGCAAACCCCACCTTGCCAGGTGAGGTCCCAGAGCCACAGGTTCAGGGTTGGAGTGTTGATCTCTTTGGGGCCATCATTCTGCCCACAACTCATGGCCCACAGACGTTCCATTCAGCAAACCCTCGGCCGTCCAGGATCCAGCCGTGACTGACAGGGACGGATAGGGAACGCTCTCTGGGCACTGCCTTCCCCTGCGGGGCCAGCTTCGTGCGGCACCTGCTCCGCGTTGTCACAGGTCAGCCGGCCACCGTCTGCTTTTTAAACTGCAGTGCGGCTGATTTCTAAGCTGTGTCGGTCCCAGCCGTGCAGCAAAGTCCCTCAGCTACACGTGCACCCGCGTCTCTTTCCCGATTCTCCCTCTTACAGACTGTCACGACGCTGACTGCAGCTTCCTGTGACATTCAGTAGGTCCTTGCTTGTGGACGATCTTATATCCAGCCGTGTACCTGTGCTAATCCCAAGCTTCTGAGTTACCCCTCCCCCCTTCCCTTTTGGCAATCCTGTTTGTTTTGTGCATCTGCAGATCTACTTCTGTTTCGTAAATAACTTCATCTGTGTGTGTTTTAGATTCCACATATAAGTGGCATCCTGTGATAGGTCTCCCGCTCCGTCTGAGCTCTTCGCTTCGTATGATGGTCCCGGGGTCCGCCCACGTTGCTGCAAACGGCATCCTTTCGTTCCTTTTTACGCCCGGTTCCCTCGTCTTCTCTACAGGTTGCCCACCTCCGCCTGTCTCCCTGCGCTTCCTCCCGTCCCTCTGAGCGCCTGCTGCGCAGGCTCCTCGGGACCGTCCACCTTGTCACGGGAGGAGCTTGGTTTCGAGGGCTGCAGCACTCGACCCCGTCCCTAACTCAGCTGCAGTCTTGGCAGGGGGGAGCAGGTAGAAATGGAGTCTCCCCGGCTCTTCGGGGACAGCTCATCTCCAGCTATGTCCCCGCAGCTGTCACTGGTAGCCGTGGCCGGGGTTTCACGTCCTGGGTGAAAGTGGCCGCACCGTGGAGCTGTCATGAGGCTTCCACCAGGAAGGGCGGAGAAGCGGAGATCAAGCCCCAGGGCCCCAGAGAGGACAGCGGCCTTGCCCGCCGCGAGCGCTCTTGTGCTGAGAAAGGCGGCAGCTTCACCCTCGCTTGCTTTTGTTGCTGTTGTTGTTCTGCCTCCCTGCCTTTCTCATGAAATGCTGGTGTTTCCATCAGGAGCTCCACGGGCGTTTGGCAGGCCTGCCCCTCCCTCTGCAGCATGCCCCTCTCTGCAGGAGATCCAGGGTCCCCAGGGCTGCCTTACCCCCATTATTGTGGAAACACCCCCAGATGTCTCCAGATATCTGAAAACCTGACCGTGGGTTCCTTGAGAGTCTGCCTGCTCTGGGCTATCAGTAGAACTTAATATTTTCTAAAACTTTCCTTTCCCTAATAAGGGAGTAGGAAGGAAGATTTTAGTTCAACAGATGGTTAACCAGCATGAATCGTATCCCTCCTGCAGTGGTGACCTTTTGCAGAAGGCAGTTCTGGGTGTTTCCTGCCCTTTGGGCTGCCCAGGTAAAAGAACCTGCCTGCCAATGCAGGAGATGTAAGAGACACAGGTTCAATCCCTGGGTCAGGGCATGCAAACCACTCCAGTATTCTTGCCTGGAGAATCCCATGGGCAGAGGAGCCTGGTGAGCTAAAATCCACGGGATTGCAAAGAGTCCGACACTGCGCAACTGAGCACGTACGCCTGCCCTTTGAGGCCAAGTTCACAGACACTCGTCTCTGAGCTGCAGCCATGTTCAGGAATCAGGGGCCAGAAGTGACCGCAGGCTGGTCCAGTGCTTACTTTTTGGAAAAAAGAATTACTCACTTTTTGTGTTTTTAATAAGAAATACACACACACATACTTTTAAAAACATACCCAATTCTTTAGAAGTTCTCTGAAATGGCAGCAGGAAGGTCGAGATGAGCCAGGCTGCTTAAATCAGTGCCATTCTGCGAGCAAAGCTTAATGATGGACAAAGCATACCACTCACTCCCGGTCCCCAAGCCATGTGCTCTGCCAGCTGCTCTGCTTCCAGGTAGGCCAGGGTGTGAGGACACTCACACACACACACACACTCACACACACACACACTCACTCACACACACTCACACACACACACTCACACACACTCACTCACACTCACTCACACACACTCACACACACACACTCACACACACACACTCTCACACACACTCACACACACACACTCACACACACACTCTCACACACACACGCACACACACACTCACACACACTCACACACACACACACTCATACACACTCACTCACACACACTCACACACACTCACTCACACACACTCACACACACACACTCACACACACACACACTCACTCACACACACTCACACACACTCACACACACACACTCTCACACACACACGCACACACACACTCACACACACACACTCACACACACACACTCTCACACACACACGCACACACACACTCACACACACACACTCATACACACTCACTCACACACACTCACACACACTCACTCACACACACTCACACACTCACACACACACACTCTCACACACACACGCACACACACACTCACACACACACTCACACACACTCACACACACACACACTCATACACACTCACACACACACACACTCACACACACACACACTCTCACACACTCACACACACACACTCTCACACACACACTCACACACACACTCACACACACACACACTCATACACACTCACACACACACACACTCACACACACACACACTCTCACACACACACACACACCTTTCCATTGTGGAAAGCGGCCGCGATTCCACAGGGGCCCCTTGAGCCCATTTTCTGCGATTCAGCTCAGTGGCTCAAGGTCCACACCGATGGCCTGGCCTGCTGCCACGCCCACTCCCACGTGGCGCAGATGTCGCCCTCCCAGCCAGGGTGTGTGTCCCTTCTTTGGGCTGACGGGACCTGAACATCTTTGTTTCTGTAGCTGGGGGACAAAGGCGGGAAGGGCAGGGAGGATGAGTCCCCCTCCTCCCACTTCCGGGTGGGTGCTCGCTCAGTGCTCTCTGGAGACGGGACGGCTGCAGACCCAGCGGGCACAGAATTGTCCAGAAGGCTGCAGGGGCCTGTGCAGCTCCTCTCGTCACACCTGCCAACGGGGCCCGGACAACCTAGCTGCTCCCTCTGAACGCTCTCTTGCACCGGGGCCCAGACTCCGGGGAGCCCACAGTGCTCGCCCCGCGGGGCTCAGCCGCGCGGCCTGACTCTGGGTGTCTGTGCAGGAGGCCTTACCTCTCGGGCCTGCATCGGATGGGCTATCACTGCAGACAGCGCTGTGTCAGGGAGGACGGGGGTCTGCCATGCACCCGCAGTGGGACGTGGGATCCATACCCTGGCACGTGTCTGAAGTGGCCCTGTGATGTCATGCTTAGGAGAGTTCGTCATGCATGACCAGTTTTCCCAGCCTTGAGCCAAAAATAGTTATTTGCACTCACCAATGTTTCTAGAGCTTGACACACTTTTACACTCCAGGGTGATGGGGTCAGCGGACCAGAAGTCAGGAACCCACGTTCTTACCTGTGCAACTGTATACCCGCCGGCCAGATGAGGCTGGGCCGGGGCGGGCTGAGGGAGCGGGAGACAGCGGTGCTCCATGTCTGGCATGACTGGACCCCCCGTGGGAGAGAGGGGTGCCCTGTGCCTGGCACTGCTTGAACCCCGCACACGCACCTACAGGAGCACACTGCGGGTGGGGGCAGGGGCGGGGCCCAGCAGCAACTGCTGAGACCTGTGTTTACTGGTCCAGGTAGGTGTGGTAACTGTTGGGGGATTTCCCACAAGTCTTTTCCTCTAATCTTTGCATCCTTCCAGCTCTCTGCAAGTATCCCACAGGTAAGGGGGTGGGGGTCCCTGGGTGGAGCTCCCAGGAGCTAGCCTGTCACCCCATTCCCCTCCACCCCGGCCCTACCTAGCTCTCACGGGGTTTAGTCCTGCCTGAAATCCCTGCAAATCCAAGAGACTGTTTCCGGCAGCCAGTTCAGCATGTATGCAGACACTCTCTGAGAATACGGGAGACCCGCCTGTGTCCAGGCCCTCGTCACTCAGCGCCCTGCGGTCTCCTCGGGGTGCTGTTTCTGGAGATTATCAGATCTCTGCACCATCTAGGAAGCCTCAGGAGCCGCTGGATCTGAAAGGTGGATTTACCCCTTGCAATGTCCAGGGCGGGACTCAACCTCTAGCCCTCCCTCTCCGGCATTCAGCCCACGCTGTCAGAGCCGGAGCTGGAAGACCTGGGCTGAGCGGCCTCATCACCCAGGATGCAGGCATTCTGAAACTGCAGAAACGGCACAGGCTGGAGTCGGGGCCGCGTCCTGGACACCTGCTCGTCCCGTCTGCCTCCTTTCTCACCTACGGAGGCAGGTGGTCTCACTGGGAAGGCTCAGTGTGTTGGTGCTTCTTACATTTTTGTCCTGACGCAGCTTTACGAACGAGGGCCACCAACCCAGCCCTGGCCTGCTGCGTCTATTTAATTAAGCGTCCGCTCAAGAGAGTGGCAACTTCCACCCGAGCGACACTTCGGCCAGCTTTGCTCCCAGTCCTTATTCTGGTGGGGCTTCCCCCCCTTTTTTTTATAACCCACAGATTTTCCCAAACCGGTTATTTCTGAAGGACAATGTGCTGGTCATTAGATCCATCCCTGAGGAAAGATCACGTTTTTGCTGGAAGCTCCGTCTCCAGGGGTGCTGCCCGTGCAGTTTGCAAACTGGCCCCTGCGAAGGTTCCGCAGGCTCTGGGTTTGGGACTCAGTAAAGGAAAAGGAGAACATGTCCTACACTTTTTTGAGGTCAAGAATGTCAACTTAGGCTAAATGGTTTAGTGGTGAAGTGGGTATAATGCTGGCCAGGGGTCCCTCAGGGGTCCCTGGGGGCTTGGTTTCAAGAACAGGAGTCAGGGGCTGGGGTCCCACGGGAAGCCTCAGAGCCCAGGGCTGCCTGCCTGAGAACCTGGGGGCCCTCCCTCCCCTTGAGCAGGCCCTGGATGCTCTTCCTGAGAAAGGCTGCTTCTCGGGTCTGGACCACCCGCGACATGCGGGCTGGATATGGGAGAATCTGGGTGGCAGCTGCCACGCCCAGGGCAGCTGATGGGGTGGGGAGAGCAGGGTGAGCTCAGCGTGGCCGTCAGGGGCCCAGAGCCCAGAAGGCGCTTCAGAAACTCGGGTCAGGCAGGTGCGGCTGCCGGACCCAGGCCTGGGAGGACACAAGCCACAGCCATGGGCTCCGGTGCCGAAGGGTCAGACGGGCCTCCGGGGCGGGCGGGGCGCTGAAGGCAGGAGGCCACCCACCCCGGATTGCCAGGCGGGCGGGCGGCTGGCCTGTGGTTTCTCATGATGGTGGGTTCCTGGTTTACGTTTGGTTTTGACTCTGCCAATCAGCCCAAGCCGTTCCGCGGTGACAGGGAGCCCTCTGCATGGTGCCCGCGTTAGATGGACGGCTCTCTCGGGGCCCCGCTGCCCCTGTGGCAGGAAGAGCGTCTGGGCCTGAGGGGGACTTCGGGCCTCAGGGGGTCCAGGCTCTGCCCTCAGAGGGCCATGGGAGAGGGCTCCGGCCGCGGGAAGCCGGCGGGAAGCACCCTGGCCCCACAGAGCTGCAGGAGCCTGGCACTTCATTGGTCCGTGTCTCACCGAGTTCCCCACTCTGCATCAGCGGCAATTTCCCCAGGATTTATAAGAGGACCCTCCGTCCCGGAGACAAGGCTCTCGACCTCAGCCTGAACCGAGCAGAGGTTTCACCAGCCTGGGTAAAGACGGCACGTGCCAGCCGTCGGGAATCCTTCAGGGCCCTGTCCTGGCCCTCGCTGGCCTGGCTATGATGTGGGCTCTGAAGAGCCCTGAGCTCAGGATCACCGCTATTCCCAGCCCGTGGGTGGGTGGGTTCTGGCAGGAGGGGGAGCCGGGAGGAGCCCCCTCATAGGCACGGACCTGCATAGACAGCCTGGACCCCAAGACAAAGGCCAGGGGTCTGCCCCCCAGACTCTCCTTGTAGCAGAGCCTGAGGCGCAGGGCAGTGGAGGTCCGGGGCACAGGGCAAGGCCTCCACACCCCGTCTGGTGTAGAAACCCCGCGCTTTTCTAGTCTGACGGTGGACAAAGACAAACTACGGCCTGGAGACTTGAGACCTGAGTTTAACAAATGTGGTCGGGAAGCCTGAACCCCTGGCCTGCATCCCTCCTTGCCCCTCCTGCCTGGGAAGTGGACTAGGTGCTGCTCTAACCACACAGGCCAGCCTGCGGCTTCTTTAACACCACACTCTTGCTCAGGTCTCCGTGATGAGACAGAGCCACCAGGGCACGACCCAGGGAGGGGCAGGGTGCCCAGCCCAGTGGGGTGTCCACCGCCCCGGGACAGCCCTCCCTCTGGAGGCCCTCTTCCGACCCGGACCCTCCAGGCTCCAAAGTTCACAGCAGAGGGGTCCGCAGGCAAGGTGGGTCCGGGAAGCCTGCACCATGTTCTCCGGGAGCAGCCGGCCCCAAGCTTGTCTCCAACAGCCAGAGGCCCCGCCTGACCCGCAGCCAAAGACAACAGAGGCCCTGACGTCACTGGGCACTTACCTGGCATGGAAGGCCGCTGCTTTTTTTTTTTTTCCTGTTTTTATTTTTAATGATGACTAATATGTCACATGATGTGCTCACAAATGAGGAGGAAATGATCAGATCCCAGGTTGCACTTCTTTTAATGGAAAAATAATCCCTGGGACCACAGTCTTTTTAAGGCAGGTTTTTCCATTTTATTTATTCATTCACTGGCTGACCCTTCATTGTGGCTGGCAAGCTTTCTCTAGCTGCTGTGCGAGGGTTTCTCAGCACCCATGGCGTTTCCTGCTGCGGCCCGCAGGCTCCAGAGTGGGTGGGACTCAGTACTTGCCGGGTGGGGACTCGGTACTTGCTGGGTACGGGCTTAGTTGCCCTGCAGCATGTGGGATCTTAGTTCCCAGACCAGGGATAGAACCCGAGTCCCCTGCAGGCAGATTCTTAACCACTGGACCACCGGGGACGTCCCTGAAACAGATTTTTACAATGACTTTATTAAGGCGTGTCCTACATATCATAAAATCCACTTGTTTCCAGTGTATGAGTCAGTAATTTTTGAGTCACTTTGCTAAGTTATGCAGCTGCTGCCATAAATTAGTTTTAGAACCTGCCCATCACCCAATGGGACCCTCACGTACATTTCTAGTTAGCCCCATCCACCTCCCTGCCTTTTCAGGATGACCCACCTAAATGCAGCCGCAGTACATGGGGCCTTGTGTCTGGCCTCTTTCACTTGGCCTCACGTTTGAGGTTTGTTCGTGTGATAACATGTGTCAGATACTCAATCCTTTTTATTGCTGAGCAGTAGTCATCACATCTTGTCTCTCGTCACTCTGGACGGATAACACCGGGGTTTTCCTTTCTCTTGGGTTGACACCTGAGCGTGGAGACACTCAGTCAGGTGGTAAATTTATGTTTAACTGTTAAACTGCCAGACTGGTTCCCAAAGTGGCTGCATCACTTACATTTCTGCCTTCAGGGAGGGAGGTTTCCTGTTTCTCCTCATCTTCAGTCGCATTTGTTTTTGTTTTTTTTTTAAGCCATTCTGGTGGTTCGTGAAAGACCATCTCACTAAAGTTTTGATTTGCATTTCTCTAGGGACAAATGAAAAGACTCTTGAGAGTCCCCTGGACAACAAGATCAAACCAGTCCATCCTAAAGGAAATCAGTCCTGAATATTCATTGGAAGGACTGATGCTGAAGCTGAAACTCCAATACTCTGGCCACCTGATGCAATGAACTGACTCATTGGAAAAGACCCTGATGCTGAGAAAGATTGAAGGCTGGAGGAGAAGGGAACGACAGAGGATGAGATGTTTGGATGGCATCACCGACTTGATGGACATGACTTTGAGCAAACTCTGGAAGTTGGTGATGGGCAGGGAGGCCTGGCGTGCTGCAGTCCATGGGGCCGCAAAGAGTCAGATAGAACTGAGCGACAAAACTGAACTGAAATGAACACCATCTCTCTAGATTTTTTGAGTCAGAAGTCCAGCAGCAGCAGCTTGGCCCCGTACTGGGGGCTCTCATCTCAGGCTTGTGGGGCCGTAGTTATTTGGGGCTGGGAGCCCGTCTCCCAGGATGGGTTCTGTGACCAGTTCTCGTGCGTGTGTTTCTGTGAGTGTGTGTTGTGTGCACGTGCAGGGTTTCCCCCCACAGCAGTAAGGAGCCAGTCTCCAGCACCAGCTGGGTGTCCCAAGTTTAACTCGATTCTGTCACTGCCTGGAGTGCAGCAGACCCTGAGGGGAAGGTCCCCATCCTGCAGACTGCCCCCCTGCCACACACCCCCCCACTTCAGACACCCGTTGCCTGTGATTCTGACTGACCCCCTCTAGTCTGGAGGGTGCAGCGCCCCCCACCTTGGGTCTGATTGATTTCTAAAGCAGCTCACAGAACCCAGAAAGAGTGCTTACTCTCCGAGTTTATTACAGAGAAGCGTCTGGATGGAAGAGATGTGTGGGGCAGGTGTGGGAGGGCCCGGAGCCCCACACCGTCCCCGGGGGCCGCTATCCACATCTCCTTGTGCTCACCAGCCTGGGGGCTCTCTGGCCCCTCTGCTTCTTGGATTTTGGGAGGCTTCATCACGCAGCCATGATGGACCATGAGCTCTGTTTTCAACCCTTCTCTAGGGAAGGAGTTGGGGGAGCTGAAAATTCCCAGCTTCTCATCCGGGCTGGGTCTTTCTGGTGACCAGCCCCCACCCACATGCCCACCTGGAGCCACCTCCCTAGACCAGAGGACACGCCCATCACCCAGGAAATTCCAATGGGCTTAGAAGGTCTGTGAAGGGGCTGGGGTCAAAGATCAAGTATGAGAACGGAAGAGGTCCCCTCTGTTCTTATCACTCGGGAAGTCCGGAGAGTTTCCGGAGCCTTGTATCGGGGTCAGGGAGGGAGACGGGCACACATTTCCTCTCCTCTCATTGCTGGCGAGCGGGGCCGTTTGTCCACCTCAGCAGCTTCCCGGGGGCTCTTCTCAGTACTGTGTGTGGTGTCTGCATTCCCTGGACACCTGATCCAGGAGGCCAAGGTGGGGGCTCCTCCGCATTCAGGCACACCTGTCCCCCTGCTGCCCTTGACCACGCAGACCAGCCCCAACACAGTGGCAGGAGGGCTTGGATTTCCAGAAAGCAGAGCCCTTGGGACCCCCTTGGGGCTGCCATCCACACGGGCTTGTTGCCCGCAGATGTGACTCGTGGATAAAAGACGGTCTGTAAACAGCCCTCACTGCCTGCTTTCCACACACAGATCTTGCGTTTTTGCTGCATTCATGTCCCACCTGCCGAGGGTAAGAACAAAAAGCAGCATCTCTTCCCAGTTAAACTAAACCATCATCTGGGAGTTGAAACTCTCAGAGTGGGACCTGGACCTGACATTAACACCAAACCATACTGTGTCATGGATTTATCTTAACCCACAGAGTCCACTGCGATCAGGAAAATGCCCACCCCCACCCCCGGCAGTGACGGGTGGTTGTAGGGGTGAGGGAGGAGGTTGAGGGGGAGACAGAGATGACCCAATAACCAGCAAGGAATTTCAGGATTTCAGGGACGGGCTTGGCACAGTGTTGGTCCCGGTTTGAGAGGCAGCAGGAACCACAGTTCAAGCTGGGTGGTGATGATCATGGCCATGAAGACATTGTTAGGCCAGGACCAGTCAAGGATGGTGGGTGTATTTACCACCGAATTCTCGCCACGACCTTGAGGAAGACATCACGGTCACTCCCACTATACAGACCCAGAGACCCAGGCACAGAGAGAGAGGCCCAACATCCCTTCAGAAGCGTGTGGGAAGAGACAGCAGATTTGGGGTTTGGATCCAGGCTGCCTGAGTCCGGGCACTGACCCACCATGTGGCCCTGGGTCTCCCGGCTTGTCCCCCAGGAGCCTGCAAACACGGTCACCACATCATGACATCCGCGGCCGCTACATCACATGGGGTGAGGCTCCCCGAGGCCCCTCAGACCTCACACTTCCTGCATGCAGGAATCTGAACCTTCCTCCTGCAAGCTGGACACACCTGGCTTCCAGGGCGGCTCCCTGCCAGCTCCGCGGGGCTTCTGTCTCACCTTAGGAAGAGCCCAAGGCATGCTGTACCGTCTCAACATCTGACTTGGATCTCATGAAGTTTTCTGAGCACAATCACACAATCCAGCTACACACTTGCAGAATATCTCGCTGCATCCGAGTTGCAACTGCATGTTTTTCTCACTGCACCATCGAACCTGGGCAACAATGCAGTGTGATGCGTGAGGCTATGGGTACAACAAAGTCCTGGGAAAAACCCCGGTGAAGTGGCTTTCATTAAAACCACTACTTACGGTCTGGTACCTGATGGGTCAGGTTCAAATCTCGGCCCTGACATGTCCCAGCTTGGGGACCTGTGAAGACAGGCAGTTCCTTCTCCCCTCCCTGCCTGGGACTGTCTACAGGGCCAGCATAGGAACCAAATGTGGGATGCAGGTTTGCTGGGAGGAGTCCAGTGGTTAGGACACGCAGACCCATGGCCAGTGCGTGATAGACACTCAGCAAGCATGAGTAACAGTTTTTCCGGATCTCAGGCAGCTGTCAGCTCCATGACTCACCATAATTTGGGGCACCACTAAGAAAGGACAAAATAAGGGGCCGTTAAATAATGCCTCTCCATCGACTGTAAGGCACAGCCAATTTTGGAGACAGTAGAGTTGGGGGAAATGTATGTCTTCGACTCGGTGAGACGTGGTGTTACCACTGCGCCCAGCAGTCCGCCAGGAAAACGGGAGCAGTGGACTGTGACCCACGGCCGTGGTGGCAGAACAAGAATGAGACATTCCGGGCACATCTCTGAGCACAAGGGGAAGGGGACCTGGACGTGGGACGATGGGGAAACGGAGCCTGGGTCTGAATCACGCCTGCCTTCATGGGGTCACACCTGCTCACCCAGTGTGGAAAGAAGCCCATTGCGGAGAGCAGAAGCTAGAACCGCTGTCAGGTGTCGGGAGGGTGGTTTTCATCCCGTCTGCTCTCATAGACTCTACTGACCAGGGCCCACGCGCCGGGTGTGCTGTCAGGCTCTGGGTGACAGTAAGGCACGACTTCGGCCCTCAGGGAAACTTCTCTCCAGCAAAGAGGCAAACGGCGGTGACTCACCTGCCCGCCGAGAAAGGAGACCCACGCTCACCGCAGGCCGTTGTTCCAGAGCGATCCCATCGGCAGTGGGAATGCCCACAAAACCCACAGACGAGGCAGGTTTACTGTGATGGAAACACTAATGCGGGCCAGCAATCCCGCCTCCAGCCTTGGCTTATTTCTCTGTTTTTATGCATCCTTTTCCTTCAATTATTCACTTCTGTCCTATGGTAATCTGTTTGTAAGTGACTTCCCAAGTGGCTCAGCGGTAAAGAATCTGCCTACAGTACAAGAGATGCAGGAAAAGTGGGTTTGATCCCTGGGTCGGGAAGATCCCCTAGAGGAGGGCATACAACCCACTCCAGTATTCTTGCCTGGAGAATCCCATGGACAGAGGAGCCTGGTGGGCTGCGGCCCACAGGTTGCAAGAGTCAGACACGACTGAAGCGACTAAGCACACACACAGTCTTTTGTGTGAGCCTCTAACTCTTCCCTGGGACGATGAGCAGGAATAACAGCTAAGCAAAGCAAAATGACATGTGTCACGATAGAGTCTCCCCAAGGCTAGCGGAGTTCTCCCTGGATCCCTGGCATTTCTGTCTGTAGATGGTGGTGAAGCGGGGGAGCGCGGCACCAGTGAGCTGGGCACGCAGAAACAGAAGGAGGGCAGCGTCTCCGTGTCCGTGCGCTGCCCGAGCCGTGTGCTCCACTCGGCGGCTCTCCTGCCCCGAGTTCAGGGTTGGTGGGGGTGGCGGTGTCTGCAGAGCTGAGAAGGCTGCTCCTCCCCACCCGGGCTTCTTCCCAAAGCGGTCGCTGAGAGACCCCTGGGTGGGGGACAGCTGGGAGCCACGGTCACTCTTCTCTACCTCGGGAGACGGGGTGTAGGCTGAGAGTGAAAACAGACTTTTTAACAGCCATTGTCTCCTCTTCATACGCCTTTTAATATTATCGATAAATTATTTTCTTTGAAAAGGAAGAAGAACGTGTTTTCCCCCAGGCTGTGATCGATCAAGCACTGTGATCCCAGCAGCCTCTGAATAGCAGAGGCTCTGGCTTCTGGCAAAGGACACAGGACGTGGTGAGCAGACAGCAGGGGTCGGGCTGGGGCGGGTGGCAAGCACCCGGAGAGATGGAGGAGGGCCCCGGCTGCTCTGTGGGCTCGAGGTGCGCTTGGCCCAGCACAGCGCAAAACCAGCGTGGCCGCCACAGTGGACAGTTCAAACCTCCCTGCAGTGACGCAGCTGACTTCAGAGGGTCTCCATCAACCCACCGACCGTGAGAAGAAGCCGCTCAGACCGGGCGCCACGGACACCAAAGGGGCCGCGGCTCTTTCCCCGTCAGACAGGAGAGGGCCAGCTTCAGAAAGTGGCGAGCCAGACACCGGCCAAGCAGCCTCCCCCAAAGGAACCCCCCCTTCCGCCTCCCACTGGGGGTCCCTCGATATGTGTTCAGTTCAGTTCAGTTCAGTCGCGTCCGACTCTTTGCGACCCCATGAATCACAGCATGCCAGGCCTCCCTGTCCATCACCAACTCCCGGAGCTCACTCACACATATGTATTAAACTCCCCCAAAAGGGCCCATGCTCGGGGTGATCTTTAGAGGCTCTGGCATGGTAGGATTCGGGAAAATGAGGAAAATCAAGGGGCCTAGTGAAATAGGACAACAGCGTGAGTGCTGCCGTCTTCAACAGATGACAGACACTATGTAACGTGGATGCCGTCTATGGCAGGAAGTACAAAAATGTACTGTAAAAGGTGATCTATCCTTAAGCCACTAGTGCAAAGGTAAAAACTTATACTGACAAAACAGAAATAGATGGCTGCAGATGGCTTAATTCAAGGTCTTGCAAAGATGCTAAATCTGTCAGAATCATCACCCCACCAATACTACCAAGATCGTCACCATCACCACCGCCATCACCGGGGCCCCACTGTGGCAGAAGCACCCCCGTTGCCAGGCTTGGTGCTCCGTGCTTTACGTGCACTGCGTTACCTGGTTTTCACAAAGACCCTCCACGTTGACCTAGCCTTTTAAAAATAAGGTAATAAAGACTTGGGAAATTCATGACTGGACCACAGTCATCATTTGGTCAATGTTAGTTCCAGGCCTTGAGCCAGGGCTGGACTGATTTCAAAGACTGTATCCTAACCGTTCTGCTTCCCTGAACCCCAGTCCCCCCAGCAGAGCCCACTGTTCAGGTTGGCAAAAAGAAAGTAATAGTAGAAAGAACATCTCCTCCAAATACATAAACAGTGTATGTCTGCAGTGCTTTTTTTCCCCCTTCCAATTATTTAATTTTTGGAAAAACTCCATTTGCATCTAAGCAATTTACTTTTAAAAATTCTTCTGATTTCTTAAGTGGCACGCACAAAAATGAAGCTAAAATCCTTGTGAAATGATTCACTGAATACTTGAGAAAGATGAAAACGATCAGTTCCGACAAGCCTGGAATTCAAGGCGCACTTGCATGGGTTGTCTTTGTAATTCCTCCCCATATAAATCATCCCTGTTTTCTGCCATCGTGGCTTTATCAGAGACATTCTTGCCCTGTAATTCATCCTGAACACACCAGGCTTTACCTTTGGAAAAGTAATTAAGCACTGCCTGGCTGAAAGAGATAAAGATTTAGCACGCCTTATACATGGAGATTAGAATGTAAACACAGAAATCTCAATCAACCTTCTAACCTGTAGGTCAGAAGGAGCGGCCCCCCAGTTATAAGGAGAAGGCAATGCTGTTTCCTGCAGACCTGTCCAGCTGGTGATAGAGTTCAGGGCACAGTGATTAGTTACCAGGACAGGAAAAACTGAGGTGGGGAGGTTCATTCCTGAAGAAACCTGTGCCTCCAGCTAACCCAGAGGCTAAGCATGAGATGGGGTCAGAGACAGCCCTCTGGACAGCTGCAAAGCAAACTCCAGTCTCCAATAAATCCCTGCTTGATGAAAGGATGCCCAGCAGGGAGCAAGGGGGTGACGGAGCAGAGCGGGCATCCCCAGCCTGGACGCTCATGGGGCCATCCGCATTCAGACCGGCTTCCAGGCGCTCCACCTGGCCTCAGAAGAGCAGCCCTGGGACGACGCTGGGGAGCCAGGAGGGAGAGAGGGCGCTGGGCCAGCCTCAGTCTGTCTGCCCTGGGCCCTGAGACCCCAGGAGGGCCACCCTGCCCCCTGCTCTGGTCCTTGGGGCTCTTGATACCCCGTCTCCATCAGCCACGATGGCCCGGGACTGCCTATTTTTCACCAAGCCTCCCTCTCCCCTCAACCATGCCAATGTTCTGTGTAAAATGTAGAAATTACAGGGGGCTTCCCTGGTGGTCCTGCGGTGAAGACCTTGCCTTCCAGTGCAGGGGGTGTGGGTTGAATCCACGGTCAGGGAACAAAGATCCCACATGCCTTGTGGCCAATCCTTTTAGATTGCAAAACAAAACAGAAGCAATATTATAACAAATTCAACAAAGACATTAAAAATCAGACGAACAGGGAAGCCTGGCATGCTGCAGTCCATGTGGTTGCAAAGGGTCAGACCCAACTAAGCGACTGAACGACATCAAAAAAAATTGTTTTTAAAAAAGCAAAAATTGTAGTCAAGCTTCTGGATGGGTTGGAAAACTTAGAATCAAAAAGCTTCCATCTCCAGGTGTTTTTAATGGAACCACAGCACCTGTTTGCTCCTGGAGGTGAGTCCCTGCGAGCCGCTGAGTGGACGGCAGCCTGTGTCCATCGGTCAGTCTCTCCCGGGCCCTCAGCCCAGCGGGTGGCGGGCTTCCTGCTCTGGGACCAAGTCCCTGACTTTCTGCCCCTCCCCCACATAGTCATTTTCAGCACAAGGAGCAGAAACGAATCTCCTGGCATCTCCATAAGCCTCAGAGAAGCTGCTGACACAGGTGCCAGCCAAAGTGTTCCCAGAACCCAACTCCCACTCGGGACCTCAGCTGCGGACTCAGTTAGAACTAAGGTCATTCCAGCTGTCACTGGTTGAGTCACAGTGAGCTGCACCCCCATAAGAGGAGCCTCTGGCCTGTGTGACTGGAGTTCTCCAAAGAAGGAGACACAGAGGTAGGGAGGGAGCCCGAGAGACGGGGCAGAGATTGGAGTGGCGTGTCTGCAGGCAGGGAGCATCAAGGAGGGATGAGTGATGCCCCGCCGGGGGCAGGAGGCAGAGCAGAGGGGGCTCGGCCTGCCTAGACCTTGATACGGGACGTCCGGCCTCCGAAACCGGGGACGAAGCCACGTCTGCTGTTTGAGGCTGCCTGGTGAATAGCACTCAGCAGTGGCCGTCCTGGGGGTCCACCACGACCCCTGGCAGCGGAATTTCAGAGCTCACCCCACCGGAGCTGTTGTTGTTTAGTCACTCAGTCGTGTCCAGCTCTTGTGACCCCATGGACTGCAGCCCACCAGGCTCCTCTGTCCGTGGGATTTCCCAGGCAAGAACACTGGAGTGGGTTGTCATTTCCTTCTCCAGGAGATCGTCCCGACCCGTCAAACCCACATCTCCTGCATTGCAGGCAGATCCTTACCACTGAGTCACCGGAAGCCCCTGCAGGAGTCGACCCCCGCGTAACTCGTGAAACCCAGTGCTGCCCGCTCGGGCAGCCGGGCTGGACTCGGGGGCCCTTCTGGGCTGTTGCACTCAGAGCGACTCCCTGCTCAGCCAGGTGGGCCTGCGTCACACGGCGTCTCCCTGCACCACGACTCTGCGGCTCCTTCCTGACCCCTTCTGCTCATCGGGAAGAGTCCGTCACTGTACTCGCCCTGTAACCTTCAGACTTCCTGCCCCCACCCAGGATCGCCTGGCCAATTAGCCTCTAGTTGGTTTTAAAGCATCCTTTCAGGAGCCCTCATTTCCTGCTGATGTCTGGGCCGCGGCGGTCCTGCGGTGGTCCTGGGCGGCGGCCGATGGCGCATGCGTTGGAACAGCGAATGAATGGATGGACAAGCCCGCGAATAAAGCAAAGGACGCCCTTCTCTCTGGGAGGCGACAAACTTCCGCCCGGCCGTCAGGACAGCCCCCCGCCCTCCCCACTTCCCGGCCCACCCCGCGCTCCGCACAGTGGCGGCCCAGGCCAGCGGCGGCCGGAGCTCCAGGAAGAGGCCGCGCGAGGCCGTCAAAGGACGGGGGACGGCGCAGGGACCAGGTGTCCAGAGGGCGGCGCGCCCTTCACAGCTTCACCCGCTCGCGGCTTTTCCAGAGGGATGGGCCCCGCAACACTGCTGTGAGCAGACGGCCTGGATGTCCTCGGCTCAAGCCCGTGCTCTGAAGGGCTTCCCGCAGAGGGCGGTTCGGAGCCTTCTCCCTCTGTGTCTCCCCGGCCTGCTTTCACCCGCTTGGAGACCCTGGAATGGTTAAGGTTATGTGTCCACTCGGGCAGGCCGTGTGCCAGAGTCTGGTCGACAGTCTGCACGTCTGTGAGTGTATCTGCGAAGTGTGAACGGTCAAACCTGCAGAGGAGAGCTGCTGATCATCCAGACACGTGGGCCTCGTCCAAACAGACGAAGAGCTGACGAGGAAAAGGCTGGAGTCCCGGGAGAAGGTGGGCTTCTCCTTCAGTCACCTTCAGTCTGGACTCAGGACGCCTGCTCTTTCTGGGCCGGCAGCCCGCTCTACACATTTCAGCCTGGCAGTCCCACAGCCCCCACCCCAACGTGTGCACGCACACACACACATACATGCGCGCGCGTGCACACACACACAGAGCCCATTGGCTCTCTTTCCCCAGGGAGCCCTAACTCAGGCCGTCTCCCCCGCTGGAGGATTTGGGGTCAGGCTACTCACTCTGATTCCCAATTTGCTCATCTAGAAAATGGGAAAGATAATATCTACATCTCAGGTTAGATGAGACTGAAGATGTAAAAGTACTTTGTAACAAACTGTCTCTGCAAAGCTATCATTTCCAACTCTCAGCCTCCCAGGACACATGAAAGGCTGTGCTGTGCCGCCCTCCACCCCTGGGGCCTCTGGAGTCTCTGACAGTCCAGGGCTGGCCTGCACCCCCACCTGCCTCCCCAGGCCTGTCGCTCTCTCATCTTATTGCCATCAACCCCCCTCCCCAAATTCCCAGCACGCGAGTCAGTGAATCAGGAGGTGCTGACCCAGGAGGAGGATCAGGAGTGACCGGGGCCTCTTCAAACGCGCCCGTAACTCGAACATCAGAAGGAACGTTTCTCAAGCTGCTGCTGCCTGTCTGCAAGATGGAGGTGCCGAGTCAGGCGGCGCCCCCAGGGCTGTCGGATACCTGCAGCCGGGCGCTGGAGGTGACCAGAGACGGAGCTGTGCGCCCTGCCCCTCTGCCGGGGGCGCACAGGCTGGAGGTGAGCACTGCCCGCCCCCGTGTGGCCAGGACTGCAGCGGGGCTGGGGCGGGGTGACTCAGCCAGCTGTGCTCCAGCACCTCGTCCTGTCTGGGGGCAGCAGACACCGCCATCACTGGACTGAAGCGACAAAAAAGCTTCCACGGGCATGCGGGATCCTGCTTCCCAGGTGGGCTTCCGTGTCCCCCAGGCGTGGGCTCCCTGAGTCTGGGGAGCTGGACACACGGCAGCATGTATGTTTCTGGGCCTTGCCTCCCACAAGCCATCAGGGGCCGCGGTGCCAGAATCTCCAAATGTCATACCAGCGAGTGTCCCTGGAAACATCTGAAAAGCTCACCTGAAATTTAGAGAGAGATGCTTGCAGATTCCTATGTTCAAATACAACCTTTCCCCAGATAGATCAATAAAACTCACAAAAGTGCTTTGCAAGTGGTGGTTGGAAGGGTGGGTTAAAGCAGGAAAGGACAGCAGCGAGCTGGCCCTCCTCGTTCCCACAGCAACCCCGAGGGGTCCAGGGAACTGGCTTTGAGGAGCACGTCAGAGGACCAGGAGGAGGAAGGGTCTGTGGCCCTGGGGCCGGCATGAGGTCACCCCACCCCCACTTAGGGGCCCAATGGCCCGACTGCAGCTTGGGCACAAACGTCAGAGGCAGAAAACAGGCCTGCCCCCAACATCCCCCCAGAGACCAGCCGCCCTCACCCCAAGCACGACGCCCACTCCGCCTCCACTTCTGAGACGCTGCTCAGCCCACGAAGGTGCCTGGAGGACTTTCGCCTGCCCTTTAAAGCTGTCGCGATCAGACTGTAGCCAAGGTTCCCTTCGCTCCCTCGGCAGCTGCTCCACCGCCGCCGAGCCCGGTCCACGGATTCGGCTCGAGGGATGCGCGGGGAGCAGTGAAGAGCCCAGCATCAGCGGACACCTGGCCCACGGTGGCCAGCAGCTTCCCAGCTCGTCGGGTCTTCAGGCTCCCTCAGCCTCGTGGCGCGCGTGCTTCCATGTCCTCAGCACAGCTGTGGTGATGACCAGGTCCGCACACGCCCCTGCCCGTGCCGAGTGTGCCACGCGGGGGCCCAGCGCTTCTTTCCTCCCTGTTGTCTCTCTGAGCCCTCCCTGTGGCCCCCGGGTTTCCCAGTCCTTCCCCCGTTTTCTGGTTACTCCCTGGTCTGCTCTACCATGGCTGCCTCATTCATGAAGGCTCCTGCAACCCCTCCTGGGCCGAGGCTACAGCTCTGTAACCGCAGCCTCGACTCTGGGCCCCGCACTCCCATCAGATCCCCTCACCACGCCACCCTTCCAGGTGGCTCCTCTGCCTGTGCAGTACTCAAGCATTCCTAGAGTCTGACTGGACCTCGTAGACCAACCAGACTGCCCCGTCCCCCACCACTGGCTCTGCCCCCAGCCAGGCCAGCCGCACCACCCCCCAGCTCCCTTGGAGTTTCCTGTCCAGCTCCAAGCCTTTGCTCCCACCCCTCCTCCAGCAACACCCCCACTTCTGCCTCTGCAGACTCTGTATCCTCACAGCCTCATGGACTTATTCCAGATCAGCAAGGCATTCCCCCCAAAAGTCCCCACATCCTAACTAAAACAGGGTTCTTGCCTTTATTAGCAGCTCCCAGAGAAGGTGACAGGAATCCCAGTCCATGGCCAGCCCTTCTGAGAAGGGCCCTCTTCCGCCCTGGCTGGTCCCCTCGCATCCTGAGTGACGCCTCCAGGTCTCCTGCTCCCTGGATTCACTTTCTGTCCTCCCTCAGACCCCACAGGCTGCCCAGGCAGGTTCCCCTTTCTTCATCCCTGCGCCCGCCCTGAGACTTCCCAGCCTGGAGAGGCTGCACACGTCCTCCCCGGACCCCCGAGGACCTGCACCGTCCCCTGGTGGTCCCCTGCCTCCTCGGGGAGCAGGGAGCTCTCTATGTGCGTATCTCCAAGAGGGAAATCCTCACAGACTGGATGAAAGTGAAAGTCACTCAGTCATGTCCATTTGCAACCCCGTGGACTAGACAGTCCATAGAATTCTCCAGGCCAGAATACTGGAGTGGGTAGCTGTTCCCTTCTCCAGGGGATCGTCCCAACCCAGGGATCAAACCCAGGTCTCTTGCATTGTGGGCAGATTCTTTACCAGCTGAGCCTCAGGGAGGCCCAAGAATACTGGAGTGGGTAGCCTGTCTCTTCTCCAGCAGATATTTCCAACCCAGGAATTGAACTGGGGTCTCCTGCATTGCAGGCAGATTCTTTACCAACTGAACTCATGTCTAATAAGTACAATTCTCCACCTCATTTTAAAAGCCTGGCCTGTAGCATTCCATGTGGACCGTCTCAAGGTCTCGAAACTGGTTCTTGGTCACGCCTCACCTTCCCAAGCAGATGAGGAGCTCCTGAGATGAGCAGGGTCTCGTTCCCCTGGACACCCCCTCCAGCCTCGCCCAGCAGGTCGTAGAGGCTCCACAGACACTTGTCGGATGGAAGAAAGGGAAGGTGTGCACTGTGGTTGAACAAGACACAGATGACCTCCTCCCTGCACGCCTCTCAGGAGACCTCACCTTAAATCACCCTGCGGCAAGCCACGGATTCCTTCCAGATCACAGGAGGATTCCAGCCCGCGTCCACAGTGCCCAGAGCTTGCCTTGTGAGTCCTCCCACCCTGGGTTCTCAGACCGTCACTAAACACACAAAACACAGTGCAGTTCCGTGTGGACTTGGACGTCTGCGGAGACTCCCTCTCAGGCTGTGAGCTCCGGGGAGCGTGGCCGTGCAGAGTGCTGCAAGCACGCGCGGTTGGAGCCCAGGGTCGCCACGAGGCGCCAAGAACATCCGGTGTGGGAATGTGGCCCCTCCCTGTACAGGTGGTTTTTAAATACTGAGCTCTGTTAGGTGCCTCGTGGGAGACAGGGGGCTGTAAATTAGAATTTTTCCAAGGTTACAATCACGTGACGTATCACAGGTCCGCACAGATATTTATTGACTTATGTTGCAGGAATATTTTTAAGTGTTAAACATCCCAAATCTGTCATTTTCCCACGCTTATTATTTTAAAGTATAATTTTCCCAACATTCCTCTAAGGGAGGCTGACACGCTGTAATTAAATACAACGTGGCATGGTGTGACGCTGGTGTTTTCTGGGAAGAGCCGCTAGCATGCTATAAAAAGAAAGCATTCCGATCTGGAGACAGACGATGCCCATCCCGCGTCCCTGAGGCAAGACGCGTTTGCTCTGAGTTTCTTGAGGTCAGCAAGCGAGGCTGTCAGAATAAATCTGTGAAAAGTCAATCTGTCCAGGAGGCAGCAGAGGCCCTCTTGATGTGCGTCAGGAGATCGGGCAGCTTGTTCATTTGCTGAGATCACTGGGGCCTTGGGGTTAAGGTGGAGAAATCGCAAAGAAGAGAGTAGGTGTTCCGGAAGACGCAAGGAAAACGCGCTTCCTTCCTGGCATGCCGACAGTGAGTCCTGACAGCGCGGACCCGTCAGGTGCTTGATACCAAATCCCCGTGGCTGGGAGGAGTTGGTGAGAAGCACTGACGAGGAGGAGCGGGGGTGGAGAGTGGACTCCACCCACCTGTCCTGGGGCCGCAGAGGCGGGGCTTGATAGCCGGTCTGCGGGCGGAACTGGCCACCCGCTGCCTCCACGGGCCTTCATGGTGCTCTGTGTTGTACTGAGACATGTTTTAGCACCAGCTTTAGACTCTGTGATGGATTTGATCCCTCGTCTTCACAAGAGCAGGGCCCCGTCTCCCACCTGACTCTCGGAGTGAGTGGCACAGCAACGCAGAGTCTGCCGTTGGTTTAGGCGGCTGCCTGGCGTCTTCAGTGCAGCTCAGCCGCTGTGGCTTGGAAACCCAAGGTGGCTTCTCTTGACTGATGTTTACCTGTTGACCTACAGACTGGTTAGACAGGTCCCAGGTTCTACTCATGCAAACGTTTTGTTTGAGATGTAAAGTGAGGCTTCTGTTCAACTGTATCTGTGTCAATAAAAGCTTAGTAGACTAGCATGAGTATTTTCAACAAAAAGGCTGGCTTACAACTCAACATCCAAAAAACTAAGATCATGGCATCCAGTCCCATCACTTCATGGCAAAGAGATGGGGAAACAGTGACAGATTTTCTTTTCTTGGGCACCAAAATCACTGCGGACAGTGACTGAAGCCTTGAAATTAACAGACACTTGTTCCTTGGAAGTAAAGCTATGACACACCTAGTCAGCATATTAAAAAGCAGAGACATCACTTTGCCAACAAAGGTCCATTTAGTCAAAGCTATAGTTTTTCCAGTAGTTATGTATGGATGTGAAATTTGGACCATGAAGAAGGCTGAGTGCTGAAGAATTGATGCCTTCGAATTGTGGTGCTGGAGAAGACTCTCGAGTCACTTGGACTGCGAGATCAAACCTGTGAATCCTAAAGGAAATCTGTTCTGAATATTCATTGGAAGGACTGATCCTGAAGCTGAAGCTCCAATACTTTGGCCACCTGATGAAGAACTGACTCATTGGAAAAGACCCTGATGCTGGGAAAGACTGAAGGCAGGAAGAGAAGGGGACGACAGAGGATGAGATGGATGGATGGCATCACCAACTCAGTGGACAGGAGCTTGAGCAAGCTCCAGGAGATAATGAAGGACAGGGAAGCCTGGCACACTGCAGTCTATGGTGTTGAAAAGAGTCAGTCACGACTTAGCAACTGAACAACAGCGTGAGCATTTTCAACAAAGGTTTGTAAACATTTAAGAAAACTGAAAAATTAAAATGTTGGCCGAACATAATGATTAGTGGCTTGATGGTGCTGTGACATTTTGAACGACCAGTCTACTTGTGAACACACTCACCTGAAGCAGTTAACCATGAGTTAGAAGGAACCGGAGAAGGAAACATTGGCCTTGTGTTGCAGGCGCTCACAGACGGGCTCACGCGGCCCCGTGGCCATCCCCCACCCTGGGAGGAGCGCGAGAAGCCCTCGGGAGGCCTCTGCAGCGCCCCACGCATGCCGGCACGAAGGCTCGACTCAGGACACTGTGTCCCTCATCTTGGCTTCACACGCGGGAAGGGTCTGTATTTCGTCAAGTCCAGATTTTAGGTCACAGTTGAATTTTCCATTTTTCTTTGCTTCTGATACAATCCTCACCCCATTGCTCTTCCCCAGGCCCCGTGGGGCTTGGAGGAAAGTGAGGGTCCGACTGCCAACAGCGATGGGTAGACCCCCCTGAGTTGGCTTTCCCCACCAGCCCCAGCTGGAACTTGTGAGAAAGGGAAAACTCTGCAACACCCCACACTGCTATCCTCACTTATCTGTGTAGATATTTAACCTCATCATTGTTATTTTAGGCACGGGGCTCTTAACATACGCAGCAGTTAGCAGTGTTACTCAGATGATCGATGGTTTTGAGCAGAACAGATACAGGGACGGAGCCCCAGGGCAGAGCACGGTTTTTCTCAGCTGGCATTGAAACGCCCTCAGGCCAGCTATGAATTCACCTAAGGGGTTATTTCTGACCCTTTTTCTCTCCCTCTGGTCCTTAGCAGAGATCAATGCTGACTCAAGTTGGCACAGATGGCTTCCCTATCTAGTTAGACACGACACTCAGGATGAAGTGGCACTCTTCTTTTAGGTGAACCAGCGCTTGCTCCTTTCTTTCTTCTTCTTTCTTTCTTTCTTTAGGCTGTGCTGGGCCCGTGTTGCTGCTCAGGCTCTCGCCGAGTTGCGGAGAGCGGGGGTGCTGCTCTCCAGGCGGGGGCACGGCCTCTCATCACAGTGTTTCTCCTGTCATGGAGCTCAGACTCCGGGACACATGGGCTTCAGGAGTTATGGTGCCCGGGCTCTAGAGCACAGGCTCGGTAGCTGTGGCTCACGGGCTCAGTTGCTCCAAGGCACGTGGGATCTTCCCAGACCACGGATGGAACCCAGGTCTCCTGGACTGACAGGCGGATTCTTTAACCCCAACCCACAGGGAAGCTCTGCTCCTTCCTTTCCCAGGCAGTCTCTAAACACCTTTTTACATCTGGACTAAAACTCTCCACCAACAGGCAGTGAGCTCCCTCATCTAGTCTCCAAGATGACCCTCATCTCAGCCCTGAGAGCCGGGACACCTGTCCATCTTTTTCTCCAAGCGTCTCTTTCTCTCATGTTCTTCAAGGTTCCACAAAGATTCCCCCAAGAATTTCACAGTCTCATTTCCAAGACCCACTCACTCATCTGAGTCAGACAGCTTACACTGTCTTTCAGGGAGCAGGTGCTGTAATCTTTCTGACTATTTGGGGTTTCACTCCCCACAAGTCTGCTGTGTCCTTTCTGTACGAACGTCACTTTTCCATGAAGGCAGTGCGGGAAAAGGAAAAGACTGAGTCATTCCGGTTTCTTTTCCATCTGTTAACATGGGACCATCTGCTCCTCACTTTTTGCACTAAACGAAGTGAAGCAAACACGACTTCAGGAGATTCTGGACGAAGGCGCCGTGGCCCAAACCTCAGATAAAAGCGATGTGGCCAAGGGTTCTGTGGATTCTGGAAGTGCAATGTGCTGGGCACCTGGCGTGGGCACAGGGAGGGCTTTCTCTGTGCTCTTCCCAGGCCTGTGCCAGCCACCAGGTGCTCACAGACGGGACAGGATGCCCTCGATGGCAGAAACCCAGCCAGCCCTGCCTCTCTCCCACACGGATCAGATGCTGCGGAAAGCTCTGCGGGGCCCCAGGTCCCAGAAAAGCTTTACCACATCGGAGTGAGAGGCAGAAGTGAGAGCCTCTGTCCTGGGCGACCACTGACTCCTCCCCCAAAGGGCAGCTGGTCAGCTGGCAGGTCAAATAAGACAAAAGTAGGAAAAGACATTCCAACAAAAAGGGAAAAAAGAGGAAAAGGAAACAAAGGACAAATGGCAAATAAAAAGCATCAAGGAGAGGGTAGGTTTAAACCATCTCAAATTTTTGGTTAAAGAGCAGAGAGTATCAGATGAGACTCAGAAGAGCAAAGCCACCAACAGGCTGCTTATCAGAAACCCAGCTCGGAAAGCAGCCTGGCAGGTCTCATACCACCAGACGCCGCGTCCTGCCGTGTGGGCCTCCACGCGCCACACCCACCCGCAGGCAGTGACGGCGTGTGTCCACACATGAGCCGTGTGTTCTGAGTAAGGCACTGTACTCACAGCAGCAAATCCTGGAGACGGCTGACGCGCCCATCAGCTGCTGAGCAGAAAAACAAGCTGTAGGGTCCTTTTCAACACTGCACTGGATGACTTTGCTAGCGTAATAGATAAGAAACTATATAAAATGTACATAGATTGGAATGGAAGAAGTAAAACTGTCTTTGTTTGCAGATGCGATAGTCATGTATGCAGAAAATCCCCAGAAAAAAACAAACCCTTGGGATTGAGAATTGCCCTGGCAGTTCAGTGTTTCGGACTCAGAACTTTCACTGCCAAGAGGCTGAGTTTGGCAGGGTACTAAGATCATCCCACAAACTGCAGCCCAGTCAAAAAACAAAACACAGCAAAACAAACAAACAAACAAAACCCTCTTGGAATTAATGAACAACTGTAGCAAGATTGTAGGAAATAAGCTTAAAAAGTCAGTCACTTTCCTACACACCAGCAAAGAGTGAATGGAATTTGAAATTTAAAATGCAATATCATTGACGTTAGTATCCTCTTCATTAAAACTTCAAAAATTTAAAAACGATTTTGCTCTGCAAAAGATAGCGACAAGAGAGTGAAAAGAAAAGCCACAAACTGGGAGAAAATGCTTGCAGACGCGACAGGACTGGAAAAGGTCAGTCTTCATTCCAATCCCAAAGAAAGGCAATGCCAAAGAATGCTCAAACTACCACACAATTGCACTCATCTCACATGCTAGTAAAGTCATGCTCAAAATTCTCCAAGCCAGGCTTCAGCAATATGTGAACTGTGAACTCTCAGATGTTCAAGCAGGTTTTAGAAAAGGCAGAGGAACCAGAGATCAAATTGCCAACATCCGCTGGATCATGGAGAAAGCAAGAGAGTTCCAGAAAACCATCTATTTCTGCTTCATTGACCATGCCAAAGCCTTTGACTGTGTGGATCACAATAAACTGTGGAACATTCTGAAAGAGATGGGAATACTAGACCACCTGATCTGCCTCTTGAGAAACCTGTATGCAGGTCAGGAAGCAACAGTCAGAACGGTACATGGAACAATAGACTGGTTCCAAATAGGAAAAGGAGTACGTCAAGGCTGTATATTGTCATCCCGCTTATTTAACTTATATGCAGAGTACATCATGAGGAACACTGGGCTGGAAGAAGCACAAGCTGGAATCAAGATTGCTGGGAGAAATATCAATAACCTCAGATATGCAGATGACACTACCCTTATGGCAAAAAGTGAAGAGGAACTCAAAAGCCTCTTGATGAAAGTGAAAGAGGAGAGTGAAAAGGTTGGCTTGAAGCTCAACATTCAGAAAACAAAGATCATGGCATCTGGCCCCATCACTTCATGGGAAATAGATGGGAAAACAGTGGAAACAGTGTCAGACTTTATTTTTTTGGGCTCCAAAATCACTGTGGATGCTGACTGCAGCCATGACATTAAAAGATGCTTACTCCTTGGAAGGAAAGTTATGACCAACATAGACAGCATATTAAAAAGCAGAGACATTACTTTGCCAACAAAGGTCCGTCTAGTCAAGGCTATGGTTTTTCCCGTGGTCATGTATGGATGTGAGAGTTGGACTGTGAAGAAAGCTGATCACCGAAGAATTGATGCTTTTGAACTGTGGTGCTGGAGAAGACTCTTGAGAGTCCCTTGGACTGCAAGGAGATCCAACCAGTCTATTCTAAAGGAGATCAATCCTGGGTGTTCATTGGAAGGAGTGATGCTAAAGCTGAAACTCCAATACTTTGGCCACCTCATGCGACGAGTTCACTCACTGGAAAAGACTCTGATGCTGGGAAAGGTTGGGGGCGGGAGGAGAAGGGGACGACAGAGAATGAGATGGCTGGATGGCATCACCGACTCTGTGGACATGAGTTTGAGTGAACTCCGGGAGTTGGTGATGGACAGGGAGGCCTGGCGTGCTGTGATTCATGGGGTCGCGGAGAGTCGGACATGACTGAGCGACTAAACTGAACTGACACAATCTGCAAAGAACTCTTAAAACTCAAAACGAGGAGATGACTGGATTAGAAAATGGGCCCAATATCTGAGCGAACACCGTGCCAAAGAAGATACACAGATGACAAACAGGCAAACAAAGAGATGCTCTGCATCACAGGGCATCAGAGAAATGCAAAATAAAGCAACAGCGAGGAGTCACTACACGAACTGTCGGGACGGCCGAAGTCTGGAGCAGTGACAACGACAAACGCTGAGGAGGCTGCGACATGGCAGGAAACCTCACTCACTCTGGTGAGAGTGCAGAATGGTGTGGCTACCTTGGGAGACAATTTGGTTGTTTCTTATGAAACTAAGCATACTCTTATCATGTGATCCAGCAATCATACCTCCTGGTATTTACCCAAAAGATCTGAAAACTTAGGTGTACACAAAATCTTGCACATGGATGTTTGTAGTAGCTTTATACCTCTTTGCCCAAACTCAGACATTATCGGGAAATCCTTTAGTAGGTGAGTGGATAAATAAACAGATACATCCAGAAAACAGAATATTATTCAGCAATAATGAGAAATAAGCTATCAAGCCATGAAAAGACATAGAGGAACCTTAAATACATATTTGCAAGTGAAAGAAGCCAGTCTGAAAAGGCTAGTACTGTGTGATTCCAACTCTGTGGCATTCTGGGAAAGGCAAACCTGTGGAGATCACTGTTTGCCACGGGTTAGGAGGGAGGATGAATAGAGCACAGAGGATTTTTAGGGCTGTGAAAATACTCCGTGTGATAATACAAGGATGGATAAATATCACTGAATATTTGTCCAAACACAGAATCTACAGCATCAAGAGCAGGCCCTGATGCAAGCTGTGGGCCTTGCGTGATTGTGACGGTCAGTGCAGGTTCACTGAATGTAGTAAACGTACCTTCTGTCGGGGGTGCTCAGAATGGGAAAGCCATGCCTGTGTGGAGGCAGGGGAGAATGGGAAAGAGCTGCAATGGCCTCTCAATTTTGCTCTGAGCCTAAAACTGCTCTGAAAGGGTCTTACGATTTTTTTTGATGATCTCTTTCAGCGCCCTGTTGACGTTCAGCAAACATTTCGTACTGACTAACCCTGTGGTGGTCACTGGATGTCACTGATCTTTCAGGTGGGTGCACTGTGGGGCTTCTTACTGTAACTGCTGGTGTAGCATAATTTCTCTGCAGAGTTAGGTTCTGAACTTTGGCCCATGGCTCCTTTGGTGCATCAATAGGGAAACTGCCCGAGTTCTGTGAGGTCGACTCCAATTAGAATGGAAGCTGGGAACCAGAAGCAGTCTTTAACCACTTGGATTGGGTTTCTAGAAACACTGTTGATGAATACATTCACTTGCCATTGGCATCAGTGTGAAGTCAAGTGGCATCTTGAATTTTCAAGATGAAAGTCGTTTTTCTCCTGCCGTTCCACCTGGAAGCACGGCTGCTGGAGGAGACCCATACCTGGGTACCTGGTGCCGCAGAGACAATTGATGGTCATCTCGGCTGATCCCAGATAACATCCCAGCGCCTCCACTTTCACCCGGGACACGTCCTTGTGCCTCCTGCCATCCTTCCTGCAAATGCCTTGTCTACAGAAAAGCCCACTGATTCAGAGAGATAAATAGAAGGACATTTCAGGAATCAAGAAGAAGCATCTGGTTTATACACGCCAGCTAATCTAAAATCAAACTTCACGGTCAGGCTCCAGGAGAGAGAGACAATTTTTAAATGTCAGCAGAGTTTCCGGTCTCATGGATAAGTAGACGTCTTATGAATTCCCTGAAGAAAGGTCAGGCCTGCCACTTCCAGATAAAAGGAGGGCACTGTCAGAACACTCTGTGTGGTTTGGAAAGGAAATTTCTGGGCTAAGGAGGCCTTTCAAGAGCCCAGAGTATTCCTTTTTCTAACCGACATGTTTTCGTATAATTAATTCCTCCTGACCAGAGCAGTGATCATTCTCTTCATGGAGGCTCTGTCAACGTCATCTTGTTGACCTCATTTGCCAACGTTTTTTCCTAGGATGAAAAAGAAGTCTCTAGACAGATCAGAGAAGAATTAGGTTCAATTCTCACTTCACCTGCACTAAAAAAATTCCATGGTTCCAAAGTCAGCCCAATACTGCATCCCAGTGCTTATCCCTAATTCTAACTAGCTTCCTACCCACACCAAGGACAGACCAACAGTCTAAAGCTGGACTGACACAGACACAGACCAACAGGAGGAAAGCGGGAACAGTTTATCGAGTGTCTACGTGTGTACGGGAAATTTCACAAGAGAATGAAGACCTCAGGCATGGCTAGAGCAGGAGCATTTCCACCTTCCAGACGAGGAAACAGCATGCTTGCGAAGAATCCACAAGGCAGAGGACTCGGAGCAGCAACCGGTGAAGAAGGGACTGGAAGACGGGGGTGAGTTTCACGAGGTCCCCGCCCTCCTGGAGGAGGGAGGCGCCCCTCTCAGGTCCCCTGCTCTCAGGGAAGAAGGGTTTGGAGGGCGGAGGGTTTCTGCTTCTGCCCGTTTCCCAAACTCTTCCACTGAAGATACTCAGCATGTGCCTTATCTGGGTGGCGGGTCCTAGAGCCCTTCAGGGCAGAACTCAAAGAAACAGAAAACAGGAACGTGGCAATCACTGAAACTAAACCTGGGTCTTTGGGGCGATCAGTAGAGCTGACAAACTTTTAAGCAGATTGATGAGGGCACAGCATAGCAATATGGCGGTTGAGCTATGACGTCCCCACGCAGGCGACGTCCCCACGCAGACCACAGGCAATGCAAGGGTGTGGGAGCACGTCCACACCTCCCCGCAAACACATCCACAGGCGCAGCAATAAACGCTGGAACTTAGACGAAATGCACAGCAAATTCCTTGAAAGACACAAACTACCAAACCTCATTCAAGAAACACAAGCATCTTAAGTACCTCTCTCTTTCTCGATATATATAGTAAAGCACAGTGAATACTGCTCAATATTATGTAAAACCCTAACTGGGAACAGAATTTGAAACAGAGTAGATGCATGTGCTGTAACTGAGTCACTGCGCACAGCTGAGCGTAACACAGCGTCGGTCACCAACCGCGCTCCAATACGAAACAGAAAGCTTAAAGGAACAGGGACCAGTTCAGTTCAGTTCAGTTCAGTCGCTCAGTCGTGTCCAACTTGCAGTTAAAAGCCTTCCCACAGAGGAAACTGCAGCGTCTTCATCGGTCAGTTCTACCAACATTTAGGGGCTCCCCTCATGGCTCAGACAATAAAGAATCTGTGTGCAATGCAGGAGACCCTGGTTCAATCCCTGGGCTGGGGAGATCCCCTGGAGAATGGAATGGTAACCCACTCCAGTATTCTTGCCTGGAGAATCCCGGGGACAGAGAAGCCTGCCGGGCTACAGTGCATGGGTCACAAAGAGTTGGTTGGACACAACTGAGCAACGGAGCACGCATGCACACCAAAATTTAAGGAAGGAATGACAACAGTCATACACAAGCTCTTCAAGAATGTTGAAGAAGAAGGAACTCTTGCCAGTACATTCTGTGAGGCCATCATTACCCTGATACCAAGACCAAAAAGAAACTCGACAAAAGGCACGACAAGCCTTCAGACCCCCTCTGTGAGAGGGAGACTGGAAACACATGAATTTCTTCAGGAGGGAAAAATGAATGACTATGTGGTGGTGTATTCTACAGATGGACACTGCTTGCGTGTAGTTCTACGAAGCGTGTGTGCAAAGTAACTTCAGGCGTGTCCGACTCTTAGCTATCCCATGGACTGCAGCCCGCCAGGCTCCTCTGTCCATGGAATTCTCCAGGCAAGAATACTGGAGTGGGTTGCCATTCCCTTCTCCAGGGGATCTTCTCAACCCGGGGATGGAACCTGCATCTCTTAGTCTCCTGCATTGGCAGGCGAGGTTTTTACCACTAGCGCCACCTGGGAAGCCCAGGTATTACTATGAACACAAATGGTGTAAAGCTTAAAAAAAAAAAAAAAAAAAGAGTTAAATAATACTGAGTTTAAAAAGCAAATTTCTATAAAACTGGAATTTGTAAGAAAAACTATATATACATATGGCATTTATGTCAAGTTTGAAAAACACACAAAATAATGGCAGATTGCTCATGCAAATGCACACAAGTAATAAAAGTCTAAAACACACCAGCGCGTGATAAACATCGAACTCAGAGCAGCAGTTGTCCTCAGGGAAGCAGGAAGAGGAATGGTCTTGGGGGAAGATCACATAGCATGCTTGGACTAAATATGTGGTGCTTTGTTTAATTTTTAAACTACGTGAAGCAAATATGGCTAAGTGATAAAAACTGTCGAAACTGTTAAGTTTAGCTGATAGAGTTGCTACATCTATAGTTGCTCTTTGTGTTACTCCCTGTTACGTTTCTCTCAGGCCTGAAATACATGACAGTACACGTGCTCAGTCATTCAGTCGTGCTCGGCTCTTTGCGACCCCGTGGATCAGGCTCCTCCGTCCATGGGATTTCCCAGACAAATACACGGGAGTGGGTTGCCATTTCCTTCTCCAGGGGATCCTCCCAACCCAGGGATCGTACCCGTTTCTCCTGCTTGGCAGGTGAATTCTTTACTGCTGAGCCACTGGGGAAATAAACACCTCATGATAAAGCCATCGTGGTTTGGGAAGCAGGTTCGCAGACGTGTTCTGCAGACCCGCTCCTGGGTACACGGGGGTGAAGCCACGAGGCCGCCTCCCTGGGAAGCCCCTGTCTGTGGCCATGGACACGGGGTGAGGATTCTCTCACACCATCAGGGGGTCTGTCCACCGAGACGCTCCTGGGTCCAGGTTGACTGTGACTCCCTGATGAGTGTCTGCTGTTAAACACCCTCCCTTTGCTGCCCTGGCTTCCCTGGGGGCTCAGCTGGTACAGAATCCGCCTGTAGTGCAGGAGACCCTGGTTCGATTCCTGGGTCGGGAAGATCCCCTGGAGAAGGGAAAGGCTACCCACTCCAGTATCCTGGCCTGGAGAATTCCCTGGACTATATAGTCCATGGGGGTTGCAAACAGTCAGACACGACTGAGCGACTTTCACTTTGAGGACTTCCAAGCACTTCCCAGATCGCACCTTCAGCTGTGACCCTCCTGAGGGAAAAAGACTCAGCCACAGAACCGAACTAAGCTCATCTGATGCTCAAGAATTTCTACTGGAAAAATAGACAAGTTTAGAGTCACTAAAGCAGACCCTTAGACGGTTTCAGAAAGAAAGTCTGCCTTTGTGAGAGGTAGGCTCGGGGTGGGGGTGTGGGGGGGTGTCTGGGGAGAGAGATACTCGTCTGATGTTTCCGGGGGGAAGACCAAGCTGCATCTCTGCAGCCCTTGCTCATCATCTTAACGCTCTCCTTCCTTAATTTGGAGCCTGCCTGTTTTTCTGTCAGCACTTTTGGCGAAACTGCACGAAGCACAAGCAGAAGCCTTTGATAATAAATCTCACAGTCCGCTCCATCAGTATGTATGAATTACCTCCCCCTCAGGGGGAGTGAGAGGGATGCATGCTCCCAGAAAAAAAAAAAAAAAAAAAGGATGATGAAATGATTTCCTCTGCTCCCAATAAGATGAAAAATAGCAAACAAAAATCACACCTTTCCCTCATTTGCCCAGCAGAAAACGTGGACTCCAGACTGGCCTAGTTTCAACTGCTCATGAGTCTTTACACTCACGTCAAACTGCTTCAGCCTTTGCTCCCTACAGCCAGGATTTAAAATAAATGTCTTTCAGATGCTTTCTTCCTTACTGCATTGTTATTTGATAAACAGAGTGACTGGAGGCGTGAAGCAGGCTCTGGGCAGTCCTGGGAGGAAAGACCCGCCCTCTGAGTCACACCAGCCCCTGGCCGGCCCGGGGATCTCGGAAGAACGTGGTTTTCCCAGGGGTGGACTCAACCAGATTTGTTTGCATTAACTACATATACCAGATATGACTTGTCATAAACCCTTCTGACAACTGCTCAGATTTCCTGTCTAGAACACATTGGGGTTCTTTTGAAAAAACAATTTAAATTGTAAAATAATGTTCATTTCAAAAATACGTGAAGGTGCGGATCCTGTAGACGATTATGGAAATCACTTGCAATAACATGAGCTTGTCACCAAAGATGCATTCAGCTTTTGCTCCTCAGACCTCTCCCAGCGTGCTTGTCTCCAGGCAGGTTTGGGGGTGTCCTCCGGGCTCTCTGGCGACACGGTTTCTTGCCCTTCCAGTCGCATGAGGGGCAATCCCTGCCCTTGGTGAGGTTGGATGAGTCTCTGCTTTGGTCAGTGAAGGTGAGCAAAAGTGACGGCGGCATCTCCAGATGAAACCGCAGCAGCCCCAGGGCAGCTCGCTGCGTGCCTTCCTTCTGCAGAGCTGACTGTACCGGACCAGATGCTTGCTGTTTAAGGTGGCAGGGGAGGGGGCAGGAGAAAGGTTATTACCTCGGTCCCGAGCTCACCCTAAACTCCAGCAGGACTTAGACGCTGCCCTGAGCAAGATGTGGAGAGGGAGCCTGCACGGGCCCTTCTGACCTTCGCTGGACACAGAACGGGGCCAAGGAGCGCTCCTGGCGCTATAGACTAGCCCGTGGGCGTGCTTGTTACTGCAGGGTAATCTGCCCTAGCCTGACTGAAACGACTGGAAATCCATCCTGCTCCTAGGTCAGCAGGCTTCCCTGCTGGCTCAGTGGTAAAGGATCTACCTGCAATGAAAGAGACATGGGTCTGATCCCTGGGTGGGGAAGATACCCTGGAGGAGGGAATGACAACCCGCTCTGGTGTTCTTGCCTGGAGAATCCCACAGATGAAGGGGCCCGGTGGGCTAGAGTCCACGGGGTCGCAAAGAGTCAGACACGACTCAGTAAATAACACCTTCACTTTCTGGGTCATCACATATACTTTTAGAAAATACACTTTCCACTCTAGTGGAGAATGGTAAAAACGTTCCCCTTCCCCCATGGTCTCCAGCAGTGACTCAGGAGAGGCGCCTGTGAGCTGCTTCTCCTGTGGGCAGCCGCACCCCTCCTGACCGGTCCTGTAAGCCCGTCCGCTCCTCCGTCACCCCCCCTGATGCTGCTGCCCGCGGTCCTTCCGACCTGCTGCTCCTCTTCTCGTGGTGGCCGGGCCGGGAGCCAGGCGGAGGCCACAGCTGGATCTAGGGATGGCAACCAAGATGGGGCGTCCCACCTGAGATCCGCTGACGGCCAAGCGACCCCAGCCCGTGGCTGTCAGGCCCAGCGGAGGTCCACCGCTTCCATCCGCGTGGGAATCCCCACCCACGAGTCATCGGACTGGGAGGAAGTCAGAGCTGCTGTGCTGGGACGCACGGTCCAGGGGAGCATGGGCGATTTCCCTGCCACCTGCCTGCACGCTCTTCAGGGGAGGCATCCACGCCCCAGGGCTGACTCCAGGCAGGGGGAGGGGGAAGCCTGGCCTCCCTGAACCATCAGCAACCAAGAGCAGAGACCCTCCCTCTGATCATCCAGTTGCTTCCTGCTGTCGTTTTTCAGTCACTCCTTCGTGTCTGACTCTCTGCGACCCCCGGACTGCAGCATGCCAGGCTTCCCTGTCCTTCACCGTCTCCTGGCATTTGTTCAAACTCAGGTTCATTGGATCGGTGATGCCAACTGTCTCATCCTCTGTGAGGTGTAGGCCCAGGTTTAAGTCTTAGAATGGGGGAGTGCAGAGCTGGTGGTGGGTTTTGTGAGGGAACACCCGTCAGGTCGGATACACAGCTGGCTTCAACCAGCTGAGCCTAGAGAAAGGACTGGGTGCCCGTGGTCACTGGGGCCTTTGGTGACCGGCCCCCACCCTGATGGAGGGACAGAAGCGCCCAGCACTGAACAGCAGGGAGCAAGCCACCTCACCATCGGGAGGGGAGCCAAGGCAGCCAGCAACAACCCTCACCAGTTTCTGCTTTTGCTCAGAAGGTCGAGAAAGAGAAAAACACTTTGGCCAACCAGAAAAGCAAGCAGAAGCCCTGTGCGGTGCCACGCCCCCTCTGCCGTGTCCGGAGCCAGCACGGCTTCGGGGCTGGGGGCAGGTGGTGATTTGGTGACTGGCTCTCTGGGCCTGCCCACCCCCTCCTTGAGCTCGCCACTCACCCTGCCCTGCACCCCGAGTCGCCGTGTGACTGTGCTTTCCCACAGTGTCCAGGCCTCCGGGCAGAGAGAGGGGGGGACCCTGCGGACCATTGGGGAAGAAGAGATGCCCCTTTAGAAGGAAACACGCCACACTGTTCCCAGCCGAGGCAATGTTCAGCTGCCCTCACATGAAATCAAATAAAAACAACTGCCAGGCATTACGGTGTTATTGCCAGCCGGGCCCCAGATAAGGGCTTCCTACCCTGCGGATCAGCCTCACACTGGGCGGACAGACTGGCCACTGCCCCTGTCTGGGCCCCGAGTGGCAGAGGCAGAACGGGAACCGGACTATTGAACTCTGCACTCCGCACCCCTGAGTTCTGTGTTGGCTCCGAGGCAGGAAACAGCCCCGGTTTCCTGGTGAGTCCTGTTAGGACCAAGGGTGGCCACAGGGCAGTGGGGCTGGGCAGCCCAGGGCCAGTCCACCCAGCTGCCCCGTCCACCCAGCTGCTCCTCCCCCACATGCCACACCACCCAGCTCCCTCCTCCCCACCCCGGGGCCAGTCCACCCAGCTGCCCCCCTCCATCCCCATCTCCCCCCACCCCCTGCCATGCCACACCACCCAGCTCCCTTCTCCGGGGCCAGGTCCACCCAGCTCCCTCCCCGCCCCCGCCAGTCCACCCAGCCCCCACCCCCCAGCCAGCTCCTCCCTGGTTCCCGGGAGCCCCACCCCTCCTGCCTCCCAGCGCACTGCTGTTTTCTTTCGGATTTGCAGGGTTTGTTCTATTTTTCAAAACAGAGACAGCTATATTCTGAACAGATTTCATCAAAAATTGATTCCCAGCCTAGAGAAGATGCGAATCAATGCAGAAATGCTTCAGGGCTGCAGGCGGCTTTCCATCTTGGAGCAAATGGTCGTAGTTTTCCTTTAGGACGTGGCCGGTATCCTGAGCAAGCAGGTTGTCACGGCGATGCCAGCATCGCTGCTGCACCCAGAGTGGAGATGATACAGACCGCTGCTGAGCTAAGCAGCTGCTTCAGAGACGAGTCCTTCCTGACGAGGACCTGACGGCGTGGTGGCGCGAGCACCCAACGCTCTTCTCACCTATAATGATGCTTTAGTTTGAATAGGCTTGATAGAGACCTACCAATGGCTACCGGAGAAGGCAATGGCAACCCACTCCAGTACTCTTGCCTGGAAACTCCCATGAATGGAGGAGCCTGGTAGGCTGCTGTCTATGGGGTAGCACAAAGTCAGACACAACTGAAGCGACTTAGCAGCATCAGTTCAGTTCAGTTCAGTCGCTCAGTCATGTCCAACTCTCTGCGACCCCATGAATCGCAGCACACCAGGCCTCCCTGTCCATCACCAACTCCTGGAGTTCACTCAAACTCATGTCCATCGAGTCAGTGATGCCATACAGCCATCTCATCCTCTGTCGTCCCCTTCTCCCCCTGCCCCCAATCCCTCCCAGCATCAGAGTCTTTTCCAGTGAGTCAACTCGTCACATGAGGTGGCCAAAGTATTGGAGTTTCAGCTTTAGCATCAGTCCTTCCAATGAACACCCAGGATTGATCTCCTTTAGAATGAACTGGTTAGATCTCCTTGCAGTCCAAGGGATCTCAAGAGTCTTCTCCAACACCACAGTTCAAAAGTGGCAGCAACCAATGGCTACAGAAAATTTCACCATGCTGATACTTGTGCAAAACACCTGGCCTGAACAGAAAAGAGTTTTCCGAACAGAAAAGAATAGACTTTTTGACTCTCCTTGCTCAGATAGAATGGAATCTGAATGAAGTCAGGTCAGGGTCCATTTAGAGACAAGAGTTAGCTTCACTGTGTCTCCGGTTGCCAGGTTTCTGGATGACACGACAGGCAGGTAGGGTCCCAGCCCCCATGTGTTCTGAGTGCCTGGTCCATGCAGCATCTTGGGGCTCCCTCACCCCCCTGACGTCTGCCCTCTGCCCACACTTCCAGCTGTGGCAAGGACCATCCTCCCGGTTCCCGCCCAATGCCCGACTTTGAAAGCGCATCACCATCCCAGTGGATGGAAGTGGGGTGACTATTATCCAGAAACCGTGAGCGCCTGTAGGAATACAGCGTTACTCACTCAGGAAAACTGACCTGGGCTGAGAGCACGGCCTGCTCCCAGTCGAGTTGGAAGGAAATTTGGGGCTGTGGGCAGGGGCAGCGGGGTAGGGCCGGAGGGGAGAGGGAAGTCATTGGCCTGAGCCGCTGGGACACCAAGACAGAGCACTTGGGCTGCTCCTCCAGGGCCACAGCCTGTCCCCTGGCACTAAGAGCAGACCCGGGGGCCCCGGTCAGCCACTGCAGCCACAGGCCCGATGTGGCCCAAATCTCTTCACCCAGGGGCGCGGTCGGGGCCGGCGTCCGCGATGCCTCTTAAGCTTCCATTTCTGCACGACAGGGAGGGCGGGAGGCACAGAGGCCCTGGTGCGGGGACCCGCGTCTCTCCCGGCCCTGCCTTTCTCCACACAGTGCTTGCTCTTCTCCTTGAAACCTGGCCTCTGGGATCCACTGTCCAAAAGGGCAGGATCTCTCTAACACCAGGTATGCTGATTCCATTTGATTTGCTCCTGTGAGTGGCCTAGAGTCTTTTTACATTTTTAAAAGGTTGAAAAAGAAAATTAAAAGAAGAATATTTCATGATACAAACCAATTATATAAAATTCAAATGTCAGTGTCCAGAAATAAAGCTTAATTGGAGCATGGCCACACTGACATATGGGTGCTTTTGAGCTATAAACAGCAGGGCTGGACAGATGCTGCAAGGGGCCTGTGGCCCTTGTCGCTGAAAATATTTGTCGTCCAGCTCATTTCAGAGCAAATCTGCTGAGCCCTGGCCTGGGACACACAGGGACTCCTCTATAGATGGAAATACCCCACCAGGGGTGTCTGGAGTGTTTTCCTGACTTGTTATTGTTGCTGACTTTTGCTAAATTATTTGACTTTTTTTCCCTAACTCATATTGAGAGTAATATACATTTGTTATAATAGGCAAGGAATAAGGAGATGTGTGTGCTGGAAGTAGTTCTTAATAGCCCCTCCTAGTGTGCCCCACCCCGTTCCTCTGCGGTGATCACTGCTCAGGAGCCTTGGCTTCTCTGCTCAGACACAGATTCTTATTGCTTCTGTTTTTTAGGAATGCGCTTATGCACATGTGCCTCTCTGACTTGTTTTGTTTCGCGGAACACAGGATATTCCTTCAGATCCATTCAGACATCAGTGATTCAATATTGTTAATAAATGCATAAAATTTCATAGCAGACTTGGAATCATTCATTCAACCCTGCCCCATCAATGAGCACGCAGAGTCGTTACCTTTTTTACATAGTAGAGTTCTGAAGATAGCTTTTTGTGCTCTTGTGCTTCTAGACCAGTGATTTCATTCCATAGGATAGATTCCTAGAGGAGGGACAGGTGAGTCAGGGAGGTGGGGTATGTTCAGCTGAATACACAGTTTACTGTGACCAAAGATGGTCACGTTGGCCGGTGAGGACCCGGGAGATGGCCAGAGAGGGCATGGGAGACGGCCAGTCAGGAGGTGGGAGACGGCCGGCGAGGGCAGAGCGTGATGGACAGTCTCCTCCTTGTTGCCTGAATAGTTTTCTGTTTTTTTTACAAAATTCTCTCAAAAAAATGCCTCTCTCTCTCTTTTTGTTTTAAATACAGGTTCACATTCTGAGGCTTAATCCCCTGAGGAGAGCCAGCTGGCTGGGGGGCCTCGGGTGCTTATGCCCCCTGAGGCAGGTTTTCTCGGGAGGACAGACCCCAGTCAGGTTGCTCTGTCCCCACCCGCGGGGCCCTCCCTGGGGCTGACTGGGGTGGCGAGTGGACGTGCTCAGCTGCTCCTGACGGGGCAGGATATAGAGGACAGAGCGCATATGGGCCAGCTGCTGGGCCCGCTGCGGACCCCTGCCCCCGACCTCCGAACCCCCCTCCCCATCGCTGGACGGCAGCGACAGCCTCCTGCCGATGCCCTGGACTTGGCCCTCAACAGACCGCCACCGATTCCACTGGATATCGAAAAAGCAGATAGTTTTGCTTCTAAAACACAGCAGCTTCTTTAAAAAAAAAAAAAAGGTAATTCTCCATTTTAACTGCTTGCTCTGCTCAAATCAACTTCTAATGTTTAACTAGCCTGGCCTCACATTCCTGGGTGGGGTCAGAATAATAGTCATTGTATTTATTTTTTCTGTTAAAAAAAAAAAAACAGGAAACTACAGAAACCTTAAGTGATTGGTTTTTTTTGAAGAGCAGACCAGCGGTGCAGGCGGATGCTGCAGCCCACAGGGAGGAGGTCGGGACCCAGGTCTGAGCCCAGAGCTCGTCCCACCTCGGGGCTCCGTTCCCTCTCTGCACCCACCGCCAGCCAGGCTCCAGCCCCTTCTTCACCACCTGCCGTCTGGAACTCCCCAGACAACTCAGGCCCCAAGCCCTCCCCTGCGGGGCCCCCACCAGCGGGGCCCCTGCCCCAGCCCCGACCTTGGGAGAGCTCCTTACCCTACTCAAGGACCACAAAAGTGCTTCCAGCGGCAGAGGCTCTAAGCCTCTGACTGTGTGACAGCGTGCCTACAGAGGGGCCACTGCTAAAGCGTCAGGATTGCATGTCATATTCATGCTAAGGAGCAGCTCACACCCACAGCACGTTTCCTGCTTCAAAGGCCCCTCAGGCGCGTGGGCCCGGGTCCCTGCACCCCCGGCGGTGGGGGCAGCACTGACTCAGGCCCGCACTAGGGGCCCCTGACCCCTGGAACTGGGGTGCCTGAAGCCCCACAGGCCTCATCCGGAGAAGCAGGCTCGACCCCTCCACGGGCCCTGCTCTCCAGAAGGCCCATCGACCCCGGAGTGTGTGCCCCGAGCACTGGGCTTGGCAGACAGGCCAGGAGGGGGCTGACTTCACCCAGTCACGCCCCAGCCAGCCTGGACAGCCGCTCAGCTCCCTCTTCACAGGCAGTGTGATGTCCTCTCCTGTGCCAGCTTCCAAAAGACGGGAGAGACGGTGCACAGGGAGCGCCCAGGTTCCACAGACAACCACCTGTCTCCACACGTGTCCAAGCTTTCATCTTCTCAGAGCAACGTTGGTCAATAAAAGTTAATCTGCATCCTCTGATCCATTTATTCAGCAAACAGTTGCTGCACGCCCGCCAGGTGGCCCTCGGTTTAACTGTGAAGCCCCCCACCCCCACCATCTACGGCCCCAGGGTCAGTACACAGAGCCTCCCGGGGCTGGAGCTTCCCAGAGGCGCTGGTTCTTGGAGGCGCCGGTTCCCAGAGGCAGTGAACCGTAGAGGGGCCCTTCAGTGCCAGACGCTCTTCCAAGTGCACCATTCAGCCCTGGGAGAAGATTTAAGCACCCCTGTTTCACAGGCGAGGAGACCGAGGCGCAGGGAGGTGGAGGCCCTTGCTCAGGGTCACCCAGCTGCTAAGTGACAGAGGCAGGATTTGAACCCAGGCAGGCTGGCGCCAGCTCCACGCTCTTAAACCCTTTGTCACGTGACTCCGCTACAGGGCGCAGAGGGTGAGTGAGTGAACGGAGACCCGGGACTTTAGCTACAGTGATGGCCGTGGGGCCAGACGAAGGGGTTTCACCCGCGTCTTCAAAGCCGCGTCGGCTTGGCCCTAAATGTGGAAAGAAGGAAGAGGATGGAGGTGAGGCCCCGGAGGCCGCGGGGGCCCGACCGCTGCCCGACACGTAGCTTGCCCGCCGTCGCCCTGACTCCAGAGTCAGAGCCCGTGAAGGAAGGAAGGGACGCAGAGCTGGCTGAGTGCTCCTGTGGTCAGCACTTCGGGAGCAGACCCTGGCTTCACCCGGCCCAGCCTCTGCCTGTACTCACGAGGGAAACCTTCCCCTTCCCTCAGCCTCTGGCGTGGTTGCAGATGGGCAGGGATTTGACCCCAGGTGCCACCTGTGAGATGGTTGGATGGCATCACCAACTTGATGAACATGAATTTGAGTAAACTCCGGGAGTTGGTGATGGACAGGGAGGCCTGGCGTTCTGCGGTCCATGGGGTCACAAAGGGTCGGACACGACTGAGAGGCTGAGCTGACTGACTGACCACCTCTGAGGCACCTCTGACAGCCCCGCCGTCCTGGGGCAGCCAGGACCTCAAGGGGCTTCTGTCCAACCTCACCTCAGACGCACGGTAAGGGTACTTGGGACAAGAGCCCAGAGCTGCAGACTCAAGGAGAACGGATAGCCACGTTTCACTGGGTCCCCAGACTTCTTGAGAAGAAGCCCGAACACTGCCCTGGGCGGCTCATCAGGCCGAGGCTGAGGATGTCAGCGAGGCGCAGTGATGCTGGCGCTGGTGAGGGCGGGATGACCCAGCCAAGGCCGGACCCCCGCTCTGCACGGCGTGGCCGGGACAGCCACAGATGCCCGTGAGTCTGGGCAAATATTCCCAGCCTGGACCCACTGCCCCGTCAGGGACTCGGGGCCCTCCCACACCTCTCATGGCCGCTGTGACCGCTGCACAGGCCGAGAGCTGGCCGGCCCAACCGCGCTGGCCTCGTGGTTTCCGCTCACGTGGCGGAGCTGCCCGCCAGACAGACTGCTGTCCACACCCCAGCCCTTCACTTCAGAGTGTGCGCGTGCGTGCACCTGTGTACATGCGCTCACCTGTACACCTGTGTGCGCACGTGTGCCGGGCACAGACATGTGTGCATTCTTCCGCATGCGTGTCTGCACACGTGTGCCCAGTCAGACTCCCTAAGGAGGGGACAGAAGGGCCCGGAGTCCCTGCCTCTGGGCCTCTGGTTGGCAGCCACTCTCTCTGTCCACTGTGGGCAGGGTGGCAGAGCCCCGAGGGGCCGGACCTGAAGCTCAGAGGGCTGTGGGCATGGCGGGCAATGCTCAATTTCTTTCCTGTGTGGTCCCCTGGATGCCGAACAGAAGCCTAGCACAGAAGATGTTTAGCGGGAAGCAGGCAGCTGGGAGCCATCCTCGGCCACGGGAGCAGGTGGCAGGGAATTAAGGAAGACATTGTATTTCATGGTAGACGGGCTCGACCCGGCCCCCGGGGTCAGGTATCCCGAGAAGCGAGGGAGTCATGAACAAGGGCCTGTGAATGCCTGCAGACCACCTCCTTCTGTCCCGAGTGCTGTGGCCAGGCCAGCGGTGCCCTCCGCTCGGGGGTTGGGGGGCAGGGGGACGTCGCCTCCCACCCCTCCTTGCCTGGGACGCCAGGACGCACCGCCGCTGGGAAAGCGCAGTCACTAGTTCACAGCAAGATCCTCCCGCTGCAAGCTGATCACAGCTTCTTCACCTCTTTGTTGCGTGTCGCTTGTCAAGTGCAGGTGGTGGGAGAACTCCCACGGCCCTGAGCCAGCCTGGGAACAACAGCGAGCGAGAAGGGTTTTTCGGCGGGCCTTTCCCTCCCTTTGAAATGTAGGCACATCCTGAGGCGTGAGGAGCAGGGAGCCCCACAGACAAAGAGAACCGCGGGTCCACATCGTCCAAGTGCCAGACCCTGGCTCTGTTCGCGGACGTAACTTTACAACACGTGCTGGGGTCTCCCGGGGAATCCCCCTACCCCCGGCGCTGGGCGTCTGGGCGCTTACCTCCCCCAGTTTACAGACGCACACTCACGGCTCGTTTTATTTCCTGACACACTTGCCAGTGGCCTCGTCATCGGGGAGCAGCCCATCAGGCCTGACCTGCGTCTCCCGCTGTGCCACGTGGACTCCAGGAGTGAGCGGTGACGGCTGCACCGTCTCTTCTCCGCTCTCACGGGCGGCAAGTGTAGGTGAGTCCCGAGAGCCCCACCTGAAATGCCAGGGCTCTTTCTCTCTAAAGACCTCCATGTTTTATCTCATTTAATACCTTCGAAAACTCAGAAACGCACAGCTGCTGTCTTTAAACTGACCTCAAGCATCTGTATGAAGAGCACATTTGTACAATGGACAGAAAGAAGGAAAGAATAGGTCGCGTTGTTTCCACAGTGGTTTTCACAACAGGACAAGTCACTGTTGCATATTTCTTTGCGGGGGCTGGGGGGTTAACTTTATTAGGGCTTCCCAGGTGCCCTAGCGGTACAGAACTCGTTTGCAAGAGACATGAAAGATGCAGCTTCGATCCCTGGGTCAGGAAGATTCCCTGGAGGCGGAAACGGCAACCCACTGCAATACTTTTGCCTAGAGAATCCCATGGACAGAGGGGCCTGGTATAATTCTGTGCAATAAAAGACACCCATTTTTTAAGTGTAGAATTTGACAGATTTTGGCAATATTACCTCCATTTGTGACCTCCACAACCTCCAAGATCACCCCAAAAGTGTTCCCCTGTTCTTTGGAGTCTGATCCAGGTCCCAAACCTCCCTGGCCCTGGGCAGATGCTGGTCTGACTTCCGTCACCATCAGTCAGGTCCACCTGTTTTAGAACCATATCATCATGTCATTGGATTCACACAGTAAAGGCTCTTTTTCGTCTGACTTCTTTGTTTCTGAGATCAGTTCATCTTGTACCTATCAGCGGTTACATTTCTTTCTGCTGTGCAATAATTGTTTGCTGCATGAATATACAATGATACGTTATATTTCTGCTTTTTGACATTTGGGTTGTTTCTAGTTCAGAACTATTATAAATAAAGTTGCCATTAATATCTGTGTATGAGTGTTTTAAGGACCTGTGTTTTCATCTCTCTTGAGGAAGCAGCAAGGAGCAGAATCGCTGTATATTTAACTTTATAAGAAACTGCCAAATGCTTCACCAAACACTTGTCATTTTACATCCTCAGTAACAGGGTGTGAGCTATGATTATTTGACTTCTTTGCCAACATCTTAATCGTTCCAGAGGGCGTGAGGTAGCGTTCCATTGTGGGCCCCTGATAACCCGTGCTGGCAGGAATCACTTCTTGGCTTTCGGGTCATTTGCATACCTTCTCCTGTGCAGTTTCTGTTCAAACTGTTAGTCCATTTATTACAGGGTGACCCATCTTAACGTTATTGGGTTGTTAGAATAGATTATATATTGTCCTTGGTCAGATGAAAGGATTGCCAAATTTCCCTCCCAATCTGTGACTTGCCTTTTCATCTTAGCCGTGTCTTTGAAGAGCAAGTTTTGAATTTGGATGAAGTCAAATTTACCAGGTCCTTTCTTTTAGGTTTAGAGAGTTTTGTGTCCTTCTCGAATGCTGCAGAGATTTTTAGACTCTGCACAATTCTAGCTTTTCTATTTAGGTCTGTGATTCATTTCTAGTTAATTTTGTGTGTGTGGTGTGACGTAAGGAGCCGGGAATCATCTGGAAACTGGTTTGTTCCAGTAAGAACTGTTGAAAAGAGACAATTTTATCCCCATTAGAGTAACTTAGGAAACCATCCTAACCATTCACATGTGGGTGTACTTCTGGAAAACTTATTCTCTTCCATTAATTTATGAGTGTCTCTGTATGGCAATATTACTCTCTATATACTGCTAAATTTTATTTTCTAACAACTTGTATATATTTTTCAAACATATGTTCATGAAGGATACTGTTCTTGTCATTTTCTAGTTTGGGCATCCGTGTTATGTTGACCTTATGAATCAAATCAGAAAATGTCACTCCTCCTGAGCTTTCTTAAAGTGACCGTGAAGTTGGCCTTACTTTTTATAGTAACTGAACAAAGGAGAAATAAATAGAATACAGAGAAGGCACCTGAGTCTGGAGTGCTCACTGTGAGACGGCTTAGCATTGTGGAGTCTATTTTAGTAGCTCTTGGGCTATTTAGGTGTTTTGTGTTTTCTTGAGTCAGCTTTGGAAAGCTACATCTTTTAAAGAATTCATCCATTTATTTTTATTATTATTATGGTAAAAATACATGACATTAAATATATCATCTTAATCATTTTAAGTGTACAGTTCAGTAGTGTTTCCAGGCCTCTACAACTTTTTAATCTTGTAACACTGAAACTCTAATTCAGTGTCAGTCGCTCAGCCGGGTTCAACTCTGCGACCCCACGGACTGTAGCCCACCAGGCTCCTCTGTGCATGGGATTCTCCAGGCAGGAATCCTGGAGTGGGTTGCCATTTCCTTCTCCAGGGAATATTCCCGACCCAGAGATCGAACCCGGGTCTCCTGCTCTGCAGGCAGGTCTCTGCGGTCTGAGCCGCCTGGGAAGCCCTCTGCATCAGTTAAGCACTAACTCCTTTCCCCTCGGGCCTCTCCACCATCTTTCTTCCGTTTCTGTGATTTTGAGTATTTTATACTTCACATGAATGCAGTATTTGTCATTTTGTAACTGGCTTATTTCACTTAGTGTAATACCCTCAAGGTTCTTCCAAGTTACATCGTGTGACAAAGTTTCCTGATGTTCGTGGCTGGACAGCATTCCGTTCCGTACGCACCGTATCTGACACACGTATATCACGCCTTCTTTATCCATCGATCAGTGCAGAGCACTGGGTTGCTTCTCCCTTTTGTGAACGTCACTGTGACAGACACGGTGTGCAAAGATGTCTCTGAGGCCCGGCTTTGAGTCCGGGGATGGTGCCCAGGGGTGAGGTCCCTGGGTCAATGGTGGTACTTTGTTCAGTTCTGAGGTAGCTCCGCACTGTTCCCTAGTGACTGCGCCATTTTACGTTTTCATCCACAGTATACAAAGGTTCCAGCTTTTCCACATTTTGCTAATAGTGATTATTTCCTGTTTCTTTTTGTTTTTCTGACATTGGCAATCCTTATGGGTGTGAGGAAATGTCTCACACAGTTTTGATTTGCATTTTCTTGATGATCAGTGATTTTGAGCATCTTATCATGCATTTGCTGAGTCTGTCTTCTTTGGGAAAATGTCTATTCCAATGGCCCATTTTCAATTGGGCTGTTCTTGTTGTGGCTGCTGTTAAATTGTAGCAGTTTCTGGCCCCACCGCAAACTGATCCAGCACAGATGTGTGATTTCTAGCCGAGAGATAGGGATCTTGGAAGAGTTGAGGTGCCGATGCCAGGATGGCTGTGCCAAAGGTGGCAAGTTCTTCTGTCATCCTGTGCCTCAGTTTTCCCATCCATCCAATGGGCTCACAGCACTTCCCTCAGCCTGCTGTAGGATTACACAGGGAGACACATGTTTGGCAGAGCCCAGGGTTACCGTTCGGGATGTCAGCTCTGATTCTTATCACCTATTTGCAGTTTGCTGGGTCTGCTGGCCTTACATTTGCCGGGTCCAAGTATTGATATAAGAGTCAGATCAAGGCATTCACTGTGATGACCAAAACCACTGAGGGGGGTGGACAGGATCATCCTGCCGTTTCCCCAGAGGCGGGACGGCGTGAGGCCGGCGGAGCAGACGTCAGCGTGGCCGGCGGGCGGGCCACGCATGAGCCTCAGGCCAGACTGACCCCAACTGGTCACTTCTGCCTGTCACAGAAGTGAAGTGTCCGACTGAGGCGGAAAGTTGAAACCGGTTCATTTAATTTTAGCTTCATCCATACACATCATGAACTCCAGGACAAGTTCTGGACATCGAGGACAATCAAGGCTCCAGACAGGTTGAAAACATGCTCCAGCTGCAGCAGAAATGCACTTCAGCCCAGAAAACCACCAGCTAATAACCCAACAGGGGAAAGAAACCGCACGGGAGAGTCGGTGGAGGGGCGTTTATAGAACAGCAGTGTCTGGGGAGAGGGAAGGAAGTGTCAGGGGGTGAGGGCCCCCCGACCCGGCCCATCCGTGGGGAGGGGTCTCCTCGAGCCTCCTCACACTGACCAAGCGCTGCTGCCGACCCTGCGACATGGCCGTGCCCCGCATCCAGAGGGTCTCCTTCCCACACGGCGCAGTGCTGTGGTCCGGGACGCTCAGTCCACACGGATTCAGATGAAGGACCTGGAGCACACCTAGGACTTGTCCTCTCCAGGGGCGGGGAGGGGTGGTCAGAGCGCATCTGACCCACGGCCACCAGGAGCTCGAGCCTGTCGGGCAGAGGCGGGGGCTGCACGAGAGGAGCAGAAGGGCAGCGGGGCCCAGGGTACGAGGGGATGGGACGGATGCGGCAGCCTGGACGCCCTCCAGGGCCAGAAGCCAGGCCAGCTGGAGGGAGGGGGCTCTCAGAACGAGGCCGGGGGAGAAGCCTGGGGACCGCAGGGGTGGAGAAGGGAGCGGGGCAGGACAGAGGAGCCCACTGTGGGTCAGCCAGCCAGGCACCAGGGCATCCACAGACGGGGCACAGTCCCGAGTGTCCATCCAGACCGAAACACCCAGGTTCCACCGGGCCCAGTTTTGACTCAAAGCAACATCCAAGGTTGAATGGTTGATGTTGAAGCTGAAACTCCAATACTTTGGCCACTTGATGCGAAGAGCCGACTCACTGGAAAAGACCCTGATGCTGGGAAAGATTGAAGGCGGGAGGAGAAGGGGACGACAGAGGATGAGATGGTTGGATGGTGTCACCGACTCAATGGACGTGAGTTTGAGTGAACTCCGGGAGTTGGTGATGGACAGGCAGGCCTGGTGTGCTGCAGTCCACGGGGTCGCCAAGAGTCGGACACGACTGGGCGACTGAACTGAACTGAACTCAACACCCAAGGAACACAGCTTGGCTGCTAGAAAAATGAAAGTTTTAAAAATTCTTAAGTTCTGGACTTTGCTGGTGGCTCAGGGGTGAAGAAGCCTCCTGCCAATGAAGGAATCACGGGTTCAATCCCTGGGCAGGAAAGACCCCACATGCTGCAGAGCGACTAAGCCCAAGCACCACAACTACTGCGCCTAGGCTCCAGAGCCGCGGGGGCCACAACTGCTGAGCCACGGGGGCCACTCCTGAAGCCCGCAGGCCCGAGGGCCCGTGCTCCACAGCACGAGAAGCCAAGGCAACCAGAAGTCAGTGCACACACCCTGCACTCACCACAACCAGAGGAATGCCTGCACGGCAAAGAAGACCCAGCACAGCCAAAAATAAACAAAAAAACTATTTCTTAGAAAAACTAAAATTTTGTGTTTCTTTTTCTGCCTTCCACCCTCATCCTCCTTCCAACAAAACACACACACCCAGGCCGAAGTACAAGCAAAACTCCCAGCAGCATTCCTTGCAATTCTTCTTTGACATCTCTGCCACTCCCCAAAATTCCACACTCACGGCAGCTCCTAAAAATCTTTCCTTTCTGCTCTCGGGATTCTTACGGGGCAAGGGTGGCCACTTTGCTTCCCCCAGACCCCCTGCACCCCTGGACCGGCCTGGTCCTGTGGTTTCCATGGGGAGGGGCAGGATTGGAGGGCCCGGACCTGGCACAAGCCAGGGGCTCTTCTTAAAAAAAAAGCAAAATGTGGGTGCTGAATGAAGCATAGAGGAGAAAATGCATTTGGAAGAAAACAGAAAATAAACCGCAACAAATTTTAATTATTCAAAAGCTGACAAAAGCATAACAAAGAAGAGAAAAAGCACCTGTTTTGCTAATTAAGTCAGTGATGGTGCCAGGCATTTAGAAATGCTTCCTACAGAGAGGGTGGGGGAGGAGGCCAGCCTTTCTTCTGTGCCTTGTTCTCCACTCCCTGAGCTCCTGCAAGTGCGGGCAGTGGTCAGAGGTGGGTGGGCTCCCCCTCTGGGCGGCTGCCCCCTGGGCCGCTGGCGCTGCGAGGCCCTCCCCTTGGCAGGGCCTGAGACCCTCAGCGTGCCCTGGCCTCGGGGACTGAGAAAGGCCAGGGCAGCTTTTCCTCATGAGACACCAAGCCCTGCCTCCACCCAGAGAGGCGGGCTCTCTAGGACTTGAGTGTTTACAACTGAGACCACCATTCAGGGCCGCAGACCCGCGGTTCCGAGGAGGTGTTCCCCCAGGGTCGCGGGTGAGCTCCAGTGACAAGCCGTTGCCGCGCTTCAGGGTCGCCAGGCCCAGCGGCTGGCCGTGCTCCTCCATGGCTGTTGTTCAGTTGCTAAGTGTGTCTGACTCTGCAGCCCCGTGGACGGGAGCACACCAGGCCTCCCTGTCCATCACCAACTCCTGGAGTCCACCCAAACTCATGTCCATAGAGTCAGTGACACCATCCAACCATCTCATCCTCTGTCGTCCCCTTCTCCTCCTGCCTTCAATCTTTCCCAGCATCAGGGTCTTTTCCAATGAGTCAGTTCTTTGCATCAGTCAAAGTATTGGAGCTTCAGCTTCAGCATCAGTCCTTCTGATGAATATCCAGGGTTGATTTCCTTTAGGATTAATGGGTTAGATCTACTTGCTGTCCAAGGGACTCTCAAGAGTCTTCTCCAACACCACAATTCGAAAGCATCAGTTCTTCGGCGCTCAGCCTTCTTTATGCTCCCTGTTACACCTTCCTTAAATGCCTAGAAGTTTCCCCCAGGACCGTGGGGGTCGGGGCCCTCTGACCAGCTCAGAGGCTGAAGGGATATCCTGACAACGAGTTCAGGCAGCAGGTGCGCTTTTCTCTGAAACAGGCTGTAAGCGCCAACCTGAGCGACGCCTCTCGATTCGCTTTTTCTCCCCCTTTACCTACTGCCTTCGTTTCCCGGGGCTGTAGTAATGAATTCCCAAGGGCCGGGGCTTCAGGCAGCAGGGAAGTGCGCTCCCGCGTCTGCAGGCTGAGCCTGAGGAGTCGGCCGGGACGCACGCTGGGCCCTCCGTAGGCATCAGAGAAAGAGAGAAGACGGGGCCTGCTTATTCCTCTAGTGCTGAAAGTCGAGTTAGACCCTCGCATGCGCCCACCACACGTCCATGGAGGGCAGGAAGGGGGCCGGACACCGGGGACCTGTCGATCCCGAGGACAGCGGGCGGGATGGAGCAGCCTTTCCTGGGGACGGAACCGGGGGCAGAATAGAGACACGCAGCTCAGGGCTCCACGGGGCCCGAGCTCCCCCCGGGGGGCAGGTAGCTCCCTGGGCATCTGAGCTCCCGCTTTGGGCCAAACAAAACCACAGGGCCATCCCGAAGGCACGGTTTCCGTCCCACAGAGAAAGTCGAGTCACGACCTTGGTCCTTGACAGACCCCAGATTCTGGCTGCGGGGGTCCGTGAGCTGGGGGAGGAAGCACCCCCCACTCTTCCCACCAGCTGGGCCCCCAGCCAGCGAGAGAGACGGACCGCAGCCAGGACCGCTCGCCTGTGCTGGGTGAGGGGACATCACCGAGCTCTGCAGGCTCAAGTCTGAGCAGTCCTTGCAAAAGGGTTCCCACGAACCTGGGGCGGGGCTCCTCAGCTCGAGCCCGGAGCATCCCGTCTGGGTGTGAGCCGGGCAGTCAGCTGTGAAACTGCAAGGGAGCTGAGAAGGGCTGCTTTCTCCTCGCAGCCTGATAAGCAGCCGTGTCAGCAGGACTGTGGGTCTCAGGGGAGGAAATGGTCCGGGGCGCCTGGACAGGGGAGAGGCCCAAAGAACTCACGCCCGGGGCTCCCGGATCCCGGGAGCAGAGTGTGGAGGTGAGGAGGCCCGGCCAGGCTGTGCTGTGGTGAGGAGGCCCAGCCAGGCTGTGCTGTGCCCAGGGCTGCCTGGATCCCAGGAGCAGAGTGTGGAGGTGAGGAGGCCCGGCCAGGCTGTGCTGTGGTGAGGAGGCCCAGCCAGGCTGTGCTGTGCCCAGGGCTGCCTGGATCCCAGGAGCAGAGTGTGGAGGTGAGGAGGCCCGGCCAGGCTGTGCTGTGGTGAGGAGGCCCAGCCAGGCTGTACTGTGCCCAGGGCTGCCTGGATCCCAGGAGCAGAGTGTGGAGGTGAGGAGGCCCAGCCAGGCTGTGCGTGCCCAGTGTGGAAGGATGGCTCTGGACCCCCAGAGACATGGGCCAATGGGTGGAAAGAGCAAGTCCTCGCCTGGGGAGGGTGTCCAGGGACCATCTGGGACTTTCCTCCCACCCTCAACATCACCCCCCTCCTCCTCCCCCGAGTCCCCAAGTCACAGGCTCAAATCCGGCCCCACCCAGCAGGCCTGCGGAGGCTGGGACTCCGTACCAGCGATGGGGCAGCACGTGCCCACAGGTGTAGGGGGTGAGAGCGCTCTAGAGGGAGCAAGCAGAGCAGATGCACCCCTCAGGCAGGCTCGGCGCCCACATGGCGGGGATCTAGGAGGCCCCACGGCCGGACCCACAGATAGCAGGACAGGCCATCAGCAGTGTTCCCACGGAGGCCCTGGGGCCTAGCCACCCCCCCACCACGAAAACCCTGCCCGGGAGGGAGAAACCCCTCCATGGACAGGACTGCAGGGTGCGGACAGGACTAGAGCTGTGGGGAGACCACGCTGTCCCTCGGCTCCGTGCCATGGCCCGCAGAGCTCACAGCCTCCTCCCTGTCCCCTCCCCTCCCTGTCAGCCCCCAGCCCTGATTGCCCTGCACCTTTCGGAATCTGTCCTTTCACCTGATAAACGACAGGAGTAAAGACCTGATGGAACCGCTATGAACGTAAATCAGAAAGTGCAAGATAAATGCTCTGTCTATGGCTGCCGGGCGGTAAGCTCAGAAAAATGTCTCATATTTTAGAAGAGAGGAAACTAACGCTGTCAGAACTGGAGGAGTTTCCCGGGGTGGGAGTGCTACTTAAAATCAAATAGTTTTCTTCTTTTCAGGTTCCAGTGTCGAGAGTGGCTCCCAGACGTTTTAGGTGAAAAGCAAGCAGAAAGGCTGACTTTCTGTGCTTCGGTGTTCAGTTACACAACAGCGGTGGGAAAAGGCCAAGAGAAGCCCAGTCTCAGAAGAAGGACCACTCTGCGCTGGCCGTCAGCAGCTGACACCCCCGACGGAGCAAAGGGATAGGATTCCCACCTGCGGTGCCCAGCGGGTGGGCACGCAGCCCACATTGACCCCAGACAGCCCGGCCCCCAGCACAGTGCGGCTGACATCAGCGTCAGCCTGGACCCTTGGAGGGCACGCCTGCCTGGGGATGGCGTGTGGCAGACCAGGTCTCCAGGCCCTGCCCTGCAGGTGGGGACAGGACAGCTGACATCGGAACCGATAGCTGGCATCGGAACCTGAAGGTTGGCGTTAATGGCGGGTGGGTAGGTGGGGGGTGCCATGCTGTCAGAATTGTGAGTCTGGAGCTCAGGGCTGGGGTGGTGAGAGTGCAGAGACCCCTGCTTCTCCCTGAAAAGTCATCAGGCTTGAAGGAAGCTGGCAGGGGGACCACTGGAGGGGCCACATTTGCGTCACGGCCGAGGCAGCCTGAGCCAGCAGGAAGGAGTGAGACCACCCCGCGTGGCTCTGCTGAAAACTCACCAAGCGAAGAGTCAACCCCTGAGTCCTCGGGCTTTGGTCGGCCCAGGGGAGCTCGGGGCAGCCGTCCGGGAAAGTGTGGGGACCGCAGCATCTTGGGACATTCCCTGGGGAGTGGTCCAGTGCCCACGTGGCCAGAGTGTCAAGAGGACTCTGCTGAAAACAAGCGTGCTCACCCTACAGACTGTGGTTCACACACTCAGGACTCGCCAAACGCGGTGAGCTCCCCACGGACAGGGCCGTGGGGACGTGGAGGGGCCGTGCCGTGTGGCACACGCAGGACCGTGCTGGGCTCTCCTTGTCCCTGTGACTGCTGCCACGCTGACAGTGGACACCGCGGGGCGCAGACGCCGCCACGGCCGCCCGCCACTCTAGGTCCATCTCTGCAGGCTCCTCCAGGAGGGCAGCTCGCGGGATCGTTGTGCTGGGCAGCTGAAAGTAGCACCAGTCAGTTCTCTCACAGCCCGGAGGCCAGATGTCTGAGGTCAGGTGTCAGCAGGGCCGTGCTCTCTGGGAGGGTCAGGGGGTGGAGGAGGGTCTGTCACCAGCCTCTCTGTCCCCTCCCGGCATTGCGGGGGGGGCAACCTTGGCGTTGCCCTCAAGCGGCCACCTCACGCCTCTGCTGCTGCACCCCAGGCATTTTCCTGGGATGAGTCCCCACATGGCATCGCCTCTCCTTATAAGGACACCCACCCTAGCGGATCAAGCCCACCCTAATGACCTCAACGTAATTCGATCACGTCTACCTTAATCTGACCTTATTTCCAAATGAGGTCACTTCACAGGCACAGGCTTAGAACTCAGGTGGGGCTTTGGGGAAGGGAACACAGTTCAACTGCCAGCAGTTCTAGGCTTCACGTCCAAGGTGTGTCTAAGAATAAACAGGCCGGGGACCCTTGAGGGTGGTTTCTATCCTTCTCCCCTGTGTCTGCTTGACTCGGGGCTGTGGGATCTGTGTATCATCTCACACTCACTGAACCCGAGTCCCCTGACGGTGTGGACCATGTCCGTGTCCCCCAGGAAGGTGCTCCGGGATGCTGCCGCGGCCCTCCAGCCCCCGGACCTGCATCCAGAGATGCACCCTCTGCTGTGACCATCAGCTTGTCACTGAGCTGCCTGCCGGATGGGCCGTCCCAGTGCCCTGAGGTGCCAGCCCGGGGCCTTTCTCCCTCTTCTTGGTTGAAGGACAGAGTCTGAAACTCTCAGCGCCATTAGCGGGAGGCTCCAGGCCCCGGAGGATGGTGGGCAGGAAGAGGGACAGGTACGTGGAGAGAAGGCAGGAGCCGGGCAAGGGCTGGGTGCAGACAGACCACAGCAGTTCAGGCTGTAACCTGCAGAAGCAGGAAGAGAGGAGCCCACCTTCCCACTGTGCGCTAGGGAGACCCTCCCCACGGCGCACCCACCACGGGGCCGCCCTCCCCCGATAGACTCAGAATTAATGGGACAGATGAAGCCTGTTATCTGCTTGGCTCCGATGCCAAGCACGTAATGAGACGTCAATAAATATTCATGCTTTCCATTATTGGCGGTTTTCATCTGCATGTGACTCTTTAGATGTGCTAGTAAAAATGCTCACAATGGAAAAAAAAGTAACAGATTGCTTTGGTTGACAATAAAGGGGTCTGTCTCTTGGTGGGAGATGAAATAGTCACAAAATTTTAAGGATTTTCCTGGGTGTGTGTTGGGTCTTAGCCTGCTAGAAGCAACACTGGATGCATTGCCCCACCTTTTCAAATAAAGTCGGTGTCAAAAACGACACTGGTGTTTTTTCTTTAAAGCAAGAGACACAGGAGAAAGTAATTCATTGAAATTGAAAAATTGAAATCCAAAGACATTGAAAGCCAATAATAGTAATAATACCAGCTGCTGATAAGAGTAGAGAATTAAAGACACATCTTGCCGGGTTCATGTTCAGACAAGCAAGGAGCATCCATGGACTAGATGCACTTTGCGTTGCTCGGTCCTTCTCTGGAGCAATAGTATGTAACAGTCAGGGTGGGCATTAGAGGAAAATTAACTCATGGAAAAATTATAAAAAGAGGCCCGAAAGGAACTGCAGAATATATTCTTCTATTCACAACAGTGAACAAGAGAAGGATAAATAAACCATCAGAGAAAGCTGAGTAAATGCCCGTTTTTCTAAAGTGGACACACTTGAAGGCAGCACACACCCACATGGCCCTCCCTGTCGCTCTCTCTGCAGACGTCCGGCTCGGCCGTGTCCACCTGGAAGGTGGGCAAGGAGACCCTCTAGGCAGTGAAAAGAAGGCAGCTACATTTCCAAACATGCTTGTTTATGATTTCTCACTGGGGCATCTGTTGACACAGCAGTCTTGCTCCATAATTCATAAATAAATTGGGAGCTGCCTGCTCAAAGGTTTCTACTGATGGGGCACGTGCGTGGACACCACCCAGAAGACTGGCCATTGACAGGACACACGGACGAGGGGGCAGAGGGGAGGCCATTACAGGCCCAGAACTGATGGCACAGGGTGTCTGGTCCAACGCGAGTGCGGGCCCCGCCCACCCGGTGGTGGGCGTCTGGATGTGCCCTGAGAAACAGGCTTCACTCTTTGGAATTCTCACGCTGTAGAAATGAACTTTTTAGAGAAAAACTCCTGTAGATTTTTTTAACTGAAGTGTGTATGCCTAGAGTACGAAAATTTCAAGGCTAGTTTTTAGTAAATGAAATACGTTTTAGAGGTTATCTGCAGATGTAAGACTTCATCTGCTTTTTATCCAAGCTGAATAAGAAAGAACCTGAGAGTCTAACACTAGAAGCCCTTCCTGTGTGGGCGGGCACGCCCCATGTAGCTAAAGCCTACACTGCACCATCCACCCGACGGTGCCTGCCAAGGGTGGAGGGGGCACGCGCTCCTCTGGCCCCTTGATCTGAGCATGCAGGCACCCCCAAGCTGAGATGTCTGCAGGAAAAAGAATGACAGGGAGGGTCACCTGGGGGTTTGCTGTCCTCAAAACGCCTCCTTTGGAAAAACGGTTATTCACTCAGCTTTCTCTGATGATTTATTTTACCCTTTCTCTTGATCACTATTTTGAATAGAAGGACACATGGCCGGCTCTGGAACCCTGGTTTTCTGCTTCGATCTGCAGTCAGAAATGCTGCATTGGGTCACATTGCCTTTAAGAGAGAGAGATACGGACCCCCAGTCTCAAATTATGTTGATTTTTTTATCAGTAAAAGCTTTCTCTAGATACATGCATAAATCTGTTTAAAAACAGAGAAAGACTTCTGGTCCTAACATTGACTGAGTGCTTATTATACCCTAGAGACCATTTAAATAAGTAAGTGTGTTAGTCACTCATCGTGCCCAACTCTTTGTGACCCCATGGACTGTAGCCTGCCAGGCTCCTCTGTCCATGGGATTCTCCAGCAAGAACACTGGAGTGGGTTGTCATGCCCTCCTCCAGGGGATCTTTCCAACCCAGGGTTCAGACCACATCTGTGGCTCCTGCTTTGCAGGCAGGTTCTTTACCACTGATCCACTAGGGAACCCCATGATAGCGTGTTGACCCTTGAACAACTCAGTATTATAAGTTGAAAATTTGAGTACAACTCTATAGTCAACTTTCATATCTGAGGTTTTATACTGTAGTACTTACTAGAAAAAACTTGCATATGAGTAGACCTTTGAAGCTCCAACCTGTGCTGTTCAAGGGTCAAATGTATATGTTTATATTAAAATATCACTTGTAAATATTATTTTAAATATATAATAACTATATAATCTATTCTCTATACATAAACATTCATGTTATACATACATAATAAACACATTCCAAAATCCTCTTGGGAATGCTGAAGGCCTTGGAGCTATCTGCTGTCTGCATCTCCAGGGCCAGGAGACCGTGGCTGTGGACCCCTCTCCGGCTGGCTGGCCAGGTTGGTTTGGGAGCATCTCATCACTGCTCTAGATTTCTGCTCCAGAAGGCAGGGAACCTCCCAGAAACTGTGGGGTGGGGTCTTCCCTATAACAGAGGGGACTTCTCCGCTGGAGCTGAGACCCCAGCCACGGACAGCAGGCAGGAACTGGGACACACAGCCGGTCCTTGGCTCCCCCAAGTCATGGGCGAATAGTGAAGAGGCGCCGGCCTCCGCTTGGAAAAGAGCGGAGGTGGCTGAGCGGGTGAAGCGGTTCTGCTGACCCCACTGTCCGACGAGCAGAGTCCCACCTGCAGGACCCGGGCCTTCACCCAGAAGGGTCCAGCCAGCACCGCGCCCACCCTCTGCCAGCTGCCTCCCGACTGCTCACTCAGACCAGAAACGTGTCTCCAGCTTCAGCAGCAGGCTGCAATTGGGCTCCAAGTCTGATCTGCTTCAGCTTCACACTTCAGGTTATTCATAGACTTTAATCAGAACCTGAAATTGCAGAGGAAGCCATCGCCCATCACAGTTATCTGCAGCCGCTCTCAGCAGTTCTTGCTTCGCAGCTCGGGCTGGAGGCCTTTGAGAGCTGGTGGAGGCACTGCTCCGGGCAGGGAGGGGCCCAGCTGTAGACAGCTCTTGCCCGAACGCACACCGCCCTGACCTAAGGTTTCTCTGCTTCTCCATCAAAGGCTGAAAGAACAAGTCAGGTCACTAGGGAGCGGATCTGTCCCGACCAGATCCAACTCAACTTTTCTGCCTCTCTATGGACTTCACTCAAGGAGGAGAGCTCGTTAATTTTCATCTGTTATCTTGCTTTTTGTTTCCTTTTTTGGGCTGTGCCATGTAGCGTGTGGGATGTAGTTCCCCCACCAGGGTCAAACCTGTACCACCTGCCTTGGGAGCATGGAGTCTTAACTGCTGGATTGCCAGGGAAGTTCATTTATCTGTTGCTTTCTTGTGTTGAAGGAAAGTACAGCACTTATTGCAAGGTGTCAAAGAAGGAGAGCAGGTTGTTAATGCTCAAAAGACCTCAACTCCCTAATGGCTTCCTGGGAGGGTTTTTCCTCAGTTCGTTTATTTTTTAAATTGAAGTATACTTGATTTACAATGTTGTGTCAGCTTCAGTTGTGTAGCAAAGTGGCTCATATATATACAGATTGCTCCCCAGATTCTCCTCCTGTATAGGTCACCACAAAATACTGAATAGAGAGAGCTCATTATTTTTAATTTTTTCACTTGCTTTGAAGTGGCACGTTCCCAACTATCTCATCAATAATATTTTCAAACTACAGCACCATTTCCAAATGTAGTAGAAATCTGCATGTTTTCTTTCCTTGCTATTTTCTCCTTCAACTTAAATGGCCTGGGGTTGGTTCCAAAGTGAAGAGGTTCATACAACCCCCCAAATTGGTATCACTTTCAGGTGACCAGAAATAAGAGGGAGTTCTAAACTCTAACCAAGAGACCTTAAAGGACACACTCTCAATGGGAAAAAATACACACATGCATGTATCACGAAAACGAGCCATTCACATCCACTAGCAGTTCAACGGCTCAGAAGCACAACCCTGAATCAAAGAGGCACAGAGAAAGTCACCAAAATGCACACAGTGGGTCTCCTTCAGAGACTTGGGGCAGAATCCACTGGGGGCACATGGTGTATGCATAAACAGAAATATTAAAAAGCTTATCCCGAAATGAGGCAGTGGCTTCCTCCTAGGGGAGGGCGTATAGGAAAGGGACCCCCAGGGCCAGTGTGTGGGGAACAGAGAGTGCGGTTTTTGCCTAAATTCAATGAAGCTGATTAATCATTGATCTTTCTTTTATTTGGGCCTAAATAGACCCAGGTCTGGCAGTTCATGCTGAATCGCCTGAAGCGGATTACATCACCCCAGTCGATTTGCACACATGACCGGCTTCAGGGTCACTGCCTTATTGGAGCCACGGAGAGTTTTTCGTTCTGCTTATTTTTCATTTTGCAGTTGACTGTGAGAGAAACGCCACCAGCAGCGGCCTGTGCTGGCCTTCATGAAGGTCACTTGTGTTTCTGGGACAGGACAGCCTGCCTCTGCACTCCTCTCCCTGCCTGGGGCCGTGGGTCAGCCTCCCCTGGGAGTCCAGCCCTATGAGCTGTTTTCCATCTGAACCCAGTCCCCTCCCCTTCCCAGCTCCATCTCTCCCGGCAGAGCTCAGCTTTCCTTGGGGAGGGAGGAAGGGTAGGTCGCAGGAACCCAGCTGCTTTGGAGAAACTTTGGCAAGTCTGAATAACATACAGGGACTAGGAGTCCGCCCTTCTTCCCTTGTGGCTCATAAACGCTGAGAGTTCCAAGCTGTGGCGCGTCCCAGGCCCGGGGACACCACCTGGGTGGGGGGCCTCTTCAGGACCTGGAGAAGCCTCGCTTCATCAGGAGCAGGAGCGCCTGGTCTCCTCTCCCCTGGCTGGAAGAGACGACCTGCGAAAGACTCCCCAGACAGCGGTGCCTGGTAACAAGCCCAGTTCAAACTGCGACTCCAAGACACCTGAGCGATGAACCATTGCCCTCAGTGACATAGATTGCCTGAGGCCTATTTCCACAGGACCCTGGGAAACCCGGCGCCCACGGCTGTAACGCTGAGGGCAGCAAGCACGGTTCAGGATGAGGACACAGATGCAGTGACCGCCCGGATGCACAGCCCGTCCTCGCCGCGGGAGGCGTTCCCAGCTCCGCCGGGCTGTCGGCGTCTCTGTTGGCCAGTGCGTTACTCACCTGCCTGCGTCACGCTGTGTGACGGCGACCCCGAGGCTGAGGGGCCTACGGCACAGGGTCCCGCTCCTGCTGCAGCAACGCTGGGGGTCTGGCGCTCAGCTGGTCCAGCTGGCTTGGCTGGGAGGCCCTGTCTGGTCCTAAGGACAGACTGCAGGTTGGGTTTGAGTTACTCCAAGTATCTCATCCTCCCAACACTAGCATGCTTTTCACAGTCAACAGCAGGAACACAAGAGCCAAGCCAAGCACGGTTCAGTTCAGTGCAGTCGATCAGCCATGTCCAGCTCTTTGTGACCCCATGGACTGCAGCATGCCAGGCTTCCCTGTCCATCACCAACTCCCAGAGCTTCCTCATACTCATGTCCATCGAGTCCGTGATGCCATCCAATCATCTCATCCTCTGTTGTCCCCTCTCCTCCTGCCTTTGACCTTTCCCAGCATCAGGGTCTTTTCAAATTGTCAGTTCTTCACATCAGGTGGCTAAAGTATTGGGGTTTCAGCTTCAGCATCAGTCCTTCTAATGAATATTCAGGACTGATTTCCTTTAGGATGAACTGGTTGGATCTCCTTGCAGTCCAAGGGACTCTCAAGAGTCTTCTCCAGCACCACAGTTCAAAAGAATCAATTCTTCGGCGATCAGCTTTCTTCACAGTCCAACTCTCACATCCATACATGACCACGGGAAAAACCACAGCCTTGACTAGATGGACTTTTGTTGGCAAAGTAATGTCTCTGCTTTTTAATATACTATCAAGGTTGGTCATAAGTTTCCTTCCAAGGAGTAAGCGTCTTTTAATTTCCTGGCTGCAATCAGCATCTGCAGTGATTTTGGAGCCCAAACAAATAAAGTCTGACACTGTTTCCACTGTTTCCCCATCTATTTGCCATGAAGTGATGGGACCAGATGCCATGATCTTAGTTTTCTGAATGTTGAACTTTAAGCCAATGTTTTCACTCTCCTCTTTCACTTTCATCAAGAGGCTTTTGAGTTCCTCTTCACTTTCTGCCATAAGGGTAGTGTCATCTGCATATCTGAGGTTATTGATATTTCTCCCGACAATCTTGATTCCAGCTTGTGCTTCTTCCAGCCCAGCGTTCCTCATGATGTACTCTGCATATAAGTTAAATAAGCAGGGTGAGAATATACAGCCTTGACGTACTCCTTTCCTATTTGGAACCAGTCTGTTGTTCCATGTACAGTTCTGACTGTTGCTTCCTGACCTGCATACAGATTTCTCAGGAGGCAGGTCAGGTGGTCTGGGATTCCCATCTCTTTCAGAATGTTCCATAGTTGTTGTTAGAATCAAACCCCACACCCTCCAGAGACGCTCAGAGGCTCAAACAAACCTTGCCCACATCAGGACCCAGAGACCCCACAAAGCCTGAGACAGAACTGTGTCTGAGCGTCCCCTGCAGAGGCTCAGGTCTGCAGAGGGCTGCTGCAGGGGCAGGGGCTCTGGGTGCAGCAGACCTGGGTGTGGCATAAGCCCTCTTGGAGGAGGTCGCCATTAACCTCATCAAAGAGCCACCAGAACATACACAGGACTGGGGAGATGGACTCTCGGAGGAGACAAACAGAACCTTGTGCACACCAGGACCCAGGAGAAGGGCGCAGTGACCCCACAAGAGACGGACCCAGACTTGCCCCTGAGTGTCCAGGAGTCTCCCACAGAGGCACAGGTCGGTGGTGGCCTGCTGCAGGGTCGGGGGTACTGGAGGGCAGCGGAACATGCACGGGGCCTTTGAAGGAGGGCGCCACTATCTTCATTCCCTCCACCATAGTTTGGCCGCAGGTCAAATAACAGGGAGGAAACACAGCCTTCCCCATCAACAGAAAATTGGATGAAAGATTTACTCAGCGTGGCCCCGCCCATGAGAACAAGACCCAGTTTTCCCCTCAGTCAGTCTCTCCCATCAGGAGCTTCCATAAGCCTCTTATTCTTCTCCATCAGAGGGCTGCTGCTGCTGCTGCTGAGTCACTTCAGTCGTGTCCGACTCTGTGTGACCCCATAGATGGAAGCCCACCAGGCTCCCCCATCCCTGGGATTCTCCAGGCAAGAACACTGGAGAGGGTTGCCATTTCCTTCTCCAATGTGTGAAAGTGAAAAGTGAAAGTGAAGTCGCTCAGTCGTGTCCGACCCCTAGCGACCCAATGGACTGCAGCCCACCAGGCTCCTCCATCCATGGGATTTTCCAGGCAAGAGTACTGGAGTGGCTTGCCATTGAGGGCAGACAGACTGAAAACCACAATCACAGAAAACTAACCAATCTGACCACACGGATCACAGCCTCGTCTTACTCAGTGAAACTATGAGCCACGCCGTGTGGGGCCACCCAAGACAGACAGGTCATGGTGGAGAGTTCTGACCAAATGTGGTCCACTGGAGAAGGGAACGCAAACCACTTCAGTATTCTTGCCTTGAGAACCCCATCCCATGAACAGTATGAAAAGGCAAAAAGATATGACACTGAAAGATGAACTCCCCAGGTCAGTAGGTGCCCAATATGCTACTGGAGATCAGTGGAGAAATAACTCCAGAAAGACTGAAGAGATAGAATCAAAGCAAAAAGAACAATATTGCATAGGAACCTGAAATGTGAGGTCCATGAATCAGGGTTAATTGGAAGTGGTCAAACAGGAGATGGCAAGAGTGAACACTGACATTTTAGGAATCAGAGAACTAAAATGGATTGGAATAGGTGAACTGAACTCAGATGACCATTCTATCTACTACTGTAGACAAGAATCCCTTAGAAGCCAAGCAAACAGCATGTGTAAAGCTTCTGATGATATCATGTCCCCAGGTACTCCATTGGCTGCAGCAAGTCACCTGACCAAACTCAAGTTCCATAGGGAAGGCCTTATTTCCTGCCCCAAGGGAAGGGGTGCCATGCATCCCTGGGACTGTCCCTGTGGTTCTTCCCTGATTATTGAAGGTTGAACACTTAATACAATGCATGTGTGTGTGTGCCCAGTTGAGTCTGACTCTTGTGACCCCAGGGACTGTAGCCTGCCAGGCTCCTCTGTCCATGGGATTTCCCAGTCAAGAATACTGGAGTGGGTAGCCATTTCCTACTCCAGGGGATCTTCCAAACCCAGGAACTGAGCCCAAGTCTCCTGTGTCTCCTGCATTGGAGGCAGGTTCTTTACCACTATTGCCACCTGGGAAGCCCTGAATACAATGTAAAGTGATAACAAAATAAAATGAAGAACCTTGCAGAATGCCTTATCCCATGAATTCAGTGAAAGCACAAGCTTGCAGGATGCAGTATCCTGTGAATTCAATGACAGTATGAATGTGAAAGAACTATTTGCCTCTCCACACAGAGCATGTGAAGCTCAGCTTCAGTGGCAAAAAGAGAAAAACAACTTAAATGGTGGCAAACCACAAATTCACAAGAGAACTGTTTCAGGTCAAGAACGGCCTTTGGGAAAACTGACCCAGACATTTGCAAAAATTGCCTTAGGACAGGTGGAATCCTGCCACCTAAAATTCCATTGAGAAAAGTATACCAGGCAACACTCCCACAGTGTTGGATTCGTTATGATTTTTAATAAAAGTCAGAAATACTTGCAATGAAAACCTAAATTCTGCTAAACCTGTGGAAAAAGAAATTTATTTGCATATCTTCAAGCTTCATTTTTCAATATAATGCCCCAAACAAAAACTGTTTATGGTATTTATTTTGAATTTTTGATGCCCATTTTAAGCGAATTCCTGGTAAGTGGATAGTGAGGCTCTTCTGAGTGGAGACTCAGGGTTTAGAGTCAGACTGGAGACGCCCCAGTCACAGTGCCGGTGACAGGCTGATGACCTTGGACGTGTTGCTTAACCTTCTGAGTTTCCTCATCCATCCCTCACTGAAAAGGGCAGGGTGAGGGTGTACCCAAAGCAAACAATACCTGGCACACAGGACCACTGAATAAATATTATTACTAAGATCATTAGATCATCCCATTTCTGCTTCTAAAATTGTATTTATTCTCTTTATTGTTTCACATATTATTTTAGGTTATCTAAGCAAGAGAGTTCCAGAGAAACATCTATTTCTGCTTCATTGACTATGCCAAAGCCTTTGACTGTGTGGATCACAATAAACTGTGGAACATTCTGAAAGAGGTGGGAATACCAGACCACCTGACCTGCCTCTTGAGAAACCTGTATGCAGGCCAGGAAGCAACAGTTAGAACTGCACATGGAACAACAGACTGGTTCCAAATAGAAAAAGGAGTACGTCAAGGCTGTATATTGTCACCTTGCTTATTTAACTTATATGCAGAGTACATCATGAGGAATGCTGGGCTGGAAGAAGCACAAGCTGGAATCAAGATTGTCGGGAGAAATATCAATAACCTCAGATATGCAGATGACACTACCCTTATGGCAGAAAGTGAAGAGGAACTCAAAAGCCTCTTGATGAAAGTGAAAGAGGAGAGTGAAAAGGTTGGCTTGAAGCTCAACATTCAGAAAACAAAGATCATGGCATCTGGTCCCATCACTTCATGGCAAATAGATGGGAAAACAGTGGAAACAGTGTCAGACTTTATTTGTTTGGGCTCCAAAATCACTGCAGATGCTGATTGCAGCCAGGAAATTAAAAGATGCTTACTCCTTGGAAGGAAACTTATGACCAACCTTGATAGTATATTAAAAAGCAGAGACATTACTTTGCCAACAAAAGTCCATCTAGTCAAGGCTGTGGTTTTTCCCGTGGTCATGTATGGATGTGAGAGTTGGACTGTGAAGAAAGCTGATCGCCGAAGAATTGATTCTTTTGAACTGTGGTGCTGGAGAAGACTCTTGAGAGTCCCTTGGACTGCAAGGAGATCCAACCAGTCCATTCTAAAGGCGATCAATCCTGGGTGTTCATTGGAATGACTGATGCTAAAGCTGAAACTGCAATACTTTGGCCACCTCATGCGACGAGTTGACTCACTGCAAAAGACTCTGATGCTGGGAAAGGTTAGGGGCGGGGAGGAGATGGGGACGAGAGAGAATGGCTGGATGGCATCACCGACTCTGTGGACATGAGTTTGAGTGAACTCCGGGAGTTGGTGATGGACAGGGAGGCCTGGCGTGCTGTGATTCATGGGGTCGCGGAGAGTCGGACACAACTGAGCGACTGAACTGAACTGAACTGAATGAACTGAACTGCAGTAAAGCTCCCGTAACTTAATTGACCAGATGTGCTGAACTCAGTCCACACATTTTGAGAGATGTTCTCACCGTTCTTCTGGGATCTCTTATCTGTTGCATAAGCAAGAGAATAAAAACTCAGAAATATGTTTGTGCAAAAATGAACGTGTCCTGAAGGGATATAATTAACTATACTTAAACAGTTCCTGTGCATCTGGGTGTAAAAATTCACACGTTCAGGGATAATTTAAGCATAAAGTTACATAAAAGACAAGATGGCGGCAGAGCGCACGTCTGTATAGACCTACGGGAAATGTTTCTTCCACCCTGCCTGCTCTCATTCAGCAGAGGGGTTGTGGGCGACCAGAGAGGGAGGCAAGGAGGGAGGAGGGAGAGAAAGGAGGGAGGGGAGGGAGGAGGGAGATCCCTGCTTCTCAACGCTTGCTATTGCAAAGGCAACATGAAATAGTCTGCATTTTTCAGCATCTGAAAGCAAATAAATTAGTCAAAGGCCAAAGCTAGCTATTAGAGCAGGTGGCCGTCAACCCTGCTCTGGGAGAGGAAAGGTGTTTACAAGTCGTGGCAGCCAGGGAGGCACTGAGGCCTCCGGAGGGGTCGGCACAGGCAGTGAGGACACGGTGAGACCCCCGTGCCACCAGAGAGCCTCTCCTGGGGGAGGAAGCCGCCTGAACAGGGCCACGGAGGCGCGGGTGAACGCATGGCACCGCTGCGCACGTGAGTGCACGTGTGTGTGTGTTGAGCTGCAGGTTGTCGTATGCGTCGCCAACACACCTGGCTTTAGGAGGGCAGGAGAGAGGGTGCAGAGGGGAAGCGAGCACGTCAGGCATGGGGCTCCACGCACAGCTCTGATGGGTGGGATTGCACCACCAAGGTCAGCGATGAAAGACGGGGTGAGAGCTGGGCTTGCCCTCCCCTGAAACAGGCAGGGCATCCAGCACACACAGCGCAGGCGCTTACACACCCACGAGTGAACCAGCAAGGGAAAGTTCCCCGGGGATGGGGGGCTGCTGGGGAAACAGCTCGCAATCCTTGCAGCCCAGGGCCGCGCAGAAGCTGAGCTGGGAAACCCGGGAGACCTCCTGGTGGCCAGGAGCGCCCATGGCCCCCGACACAACCGCCACCAAGCCAAGGCGCGGCACCCTCACCCCCGCCGCCATCCTCTCCGGGAAAACAGGAAATCCTGTGCTCAGGAAACAGGAACCATCTTAAGTAGAACAGAAGTGAGAGACGAGCGGGCTCCTCCATCCTCCAGGAGGACAGCCCAGGGGCTGGACGGGGTTGAGATGAAACAGTAGGCACCGGGGCCCAGCGGACCCCAGAAAGGGGCAGAATGAAGGCGGCACAGGGAGCTCCAGGGAGACCCAGGCTGGAAGGACAAAGCGTGAGGGAGGGAAGGAGACCCCAGCAGTGCCTCCTGGCTTCAGGGGGTTGATTGCAATAGGCCAGAAGAGAGCAGAGGGCAGACAGACGGAGCCCTGAAGGGGCTGCGGGAGGAGGGAATAGTAATAGGATGCCTCGGGGAAATTCATCAGGCCTGGCTCTCCGGGAAACGGTCTATCCAAGTGCAGATGGCACAGTGATGCTTCCAGGCGCTGCCTCTGATCGGGCGTGTGCTTGTAAAATGTTCTGGCAGTGCTCTGGGTGTGCATGGACAGACCACTCATCCCTCCCCACTCTCTCCTCTGACTTCAGAGGCTTCCCTGGCCGCTTGTTCTCTGCTTCCTTCCTGACCCGTCTCCTCTCCCTGGCTGTTAAATGCCAGCATTCCCAAGGCTTGTTCCTGCTCATTCTGCTCGTCCAAACTCTCTCCCTGAGGAATTTCACCTATGACCCCGACTCCAGTCAGTCTTCTAAGGAAGACAGCTTTCATGGTCTTATCTCCCACCAGACCCCTTTGATGAGCTCAGGATCAATCCTGTCTCTAATTGTGCTTCCACGTGGATGTCGTAGCTCAGAGTCAGGATACAAGGAGCAAATCCCACCCGCCCTCACAGGCCGTCTTCCAGGGCCCTCGAGTGGGTCCCCAGCACCCACATCCACGCAGTCCTACTGCAGCCTCGCGGATCTTCAGTACGCGTCTCTCTCCCGCAGAGCTCTGGAATTCATCCACTCCTCTCCATCTTCTCTGACACCACTCTTGTTCATCAAGGCCTCCTCAAGGTCACTGCATCCCGCTGCCTGCCACTCCACACCACTGTGTCCCCATCCATACCACCCAGACCCTTTCAAGAAGCACTCCAGAAGCCCAGCCACGCTCCGGGGGGAATGGACCCCACAGACCAGTGTGCACCCCACACAAGGATGCTCTCACATTAGCTGCTGCTGCTCAGTCGTTTCTGACTCTTTGTGACCCCATGGACTGTAGCTCCTCTGTCCACAGGATCTTCCAGGCAAGAATACTGGAGTGGGTTGTCATTGCCTTCTCCAGGGAATCTTCCTGACCCAGGGATCAAACCCAGGTCTCCTGCATTGCCGGCAGATTCTTTACCTCTGAGCCACCAGGGAAGCCTGTTCTCAAGTTATATACACATCCAGAGACAAACCAATTGAGATGATTTCATCTCAGTTCTGGGACTTCTTGAAAATTCTCAAGGAAGCAGAATTTTTCTTCCTCCCTGCTCAAGAAAACGGCACTGGTAGTCAGATGGCCACCTCTGGACAAGGCATCTCCCTTCCTCCCTCCATCAGGATCCTGGGAAGGACCCCAAGAGGCCCAGCCTGGAGTGGAACACAGATGGGGCCATGTGGTCTGCAGCCAGGACAGAGCGTGCCTGGACTTACAGGAGCAAAAGAGCTCATCCACTCAGAGTCCATCTACCCGTTGATCAAAGTTTTCTATAAAGCAGAGCTCTAGTTAAATGAAGTATGAGGCTCTGGATAACTGTAGGGCTCGGCACATGTTCTGACATTGTGAACAGTCTGTGAGTCAGGGAATCTGGGTTGTGTGCAAAGTGAAAGTGTTAGTCACTCAGTCGTGTCTGGCTCTTTGCATCCCATGAACTGTAGCTCACCAGGCTCCTCTGTCCATGGAATTCTCCAGTCAAGAATACTGGAGTGGGTTGCCATTTCCTTCTCCAGGGGATCTTCCCTACCCAGGGATCAAACCCAGGTCTCATGCATTAAAGGTGGATTCTATATCATCTGAGCCATGAAGGAAGCCCAAAGGAAAATGTGTAAATTCCTTTCTTAATCTGCGAGTTGTGGAATTTTCTTTAATATGAAAAGATGAAGGCAATGGGAGATGGGTTAGTTCTATTAATAATATATTTATTAAATGAGCTGAACACCTCACCCTGGTTCTCAGGGGCCCTAGATGGATCCATTGTCTCTGTAAATTTCAAGAATCCCCTTATTTTGTTTAGTTATCGGGAATTAAACTAGGAAGGGACCAATCAGGTAAATCTCTTTCTGATTGTCCCAAACCCACCCCAACAGACCTGAGAATCAGCAGGACGCTCCCAGGACACCGAGCCTCACATTCGTCCCTCCTCTTCCTAAACTGGGGGCAGAGACGAGCTGAACACCCCGAGATTCTGGCAAGTTCACCCGAGTCTAGAAAATCCTGAGCGTTCTTTCTCCTGCTGCTGCTGCTAAGTCACTTCAGTCGTGTCCGACTCTGTGTGACCCCATAGACAGAAGCCCACCATGCTCTCCCATCCCTGGGGTTCTCCAGGCAAGAACATTGGAGTGGGTTGCCATTTCCTTCTCCAATGTGTGAAACTGAAAAGTGAAAGTGAAGTCGCTCAGTCGTGTCCAACCCTTAGCGACCCCACGGATTACAGCCTACCAGGCTCCTCTATGCATGGAATTTTCTAGGCAAGAGTCCTGGAGTGGCTTGCCATTGCCTTCTCCATGAGACAAGCCTAAACTTCCCAGGGAATTGCAGAACCCCCACTGACCCAGCCTGGCCACACACACTGCCCCCCCATTCCCAGACACACCGCAGCTCTGCCGGCACCAGTTCACAGAGTCAACTGCGAATCTGGGGCAACATTTCAAAATAATTGTTAATCACAGCCACGATAAACAATGCACCACTCAACATTGTTCTCAGCCCTGCAGCAGCGTGAAAAGCTAAAAAAAAAAAGAAATAAAAGACAGCACTGTTCCCTTCAGGAGTGCTGAGGCTGAGAGAAGTTTCATTTTAATCAACTAAATTTGGGCAAATGCAGAGTGAGAAGCCATTTGGGCAGACCACGTATCAGACGGCACGATGACAAACTCCCTGAGAAGGCGAGCAGACTGAGGAGCAGCTCCCGCGCTGGGTCCTGGGGGAGCGGCACCAGAGGCTGTCTGCAGGTGCCGCAGTCCTGCAGAAGTCACCTGTACCGTCCCGTGGGGATGAGCTGACACAACGAGGAGCATGCGGACTCGCCATTATTTCTAAATTGTGTATTTCACAGCCTTTCCGTCAGAAAGACTGACTTGCACACACACGCGCATATGCAAAGACACACACACACACAGATTTTTCTGAGATCCAGCTGCTAAACATTCGCCAGCACCTCGTGCCCCCCCCGCCCCCGCCTCCCACATACCCTTTCCTGATCTAAAAATACATTTCCTGGTATCAGAGCCTAGAAAAACCCCATCCAAGTTTCGAGGATCTTGGGTGAAGGAGGCATTGTCTTGCCTTGGAAATCTTCCAGAAACAGAAACATCCTTATTCAACTTTTTTTCCAAACCTGCCTTGGGCTGAGAGGGTCCCTGGCTGCTCACTGTGATGCTTTATTAAAATTTCAGAGAAAAGCGTTATTTCTGCAGTTTGTTGATGTGTGGATTTATAGGATGTGACTTGAAAGCAGTGACGGCTGTATTTCTTGAAGCAGATTCCATGACTCCTATATCCCAGCAAACCTGGCTTTTGAAATAGTTACCCCAGAAGCCCTTCATTCACACCAATCCCATTCACAGATGGAATCCAGTGCCCCCCGCCCCCTTTGGACTTGACTTCAGGACAGCATGTGAACCACCTAAGTAACCCACCAAAAAGGACACTAATCCAGCATTATCGTCCACTTTAGTTACCCCCAAAGTTCCAGACAACGGCTGCTTGATTATAAGAGGGAAGATCTAATTTTGGAATTAAAAATTTGACACCGTGGAGTGGGATGTCAAGCAATAGGAAGAGAGACATTTTCTATCTAAGACATACTGTCTTAGCCAAAAATACAGCAAATCCTGGAGGAAATTCCAAAAGAAGTCCCAGAAATTCTTGAGCTGCAGACAATCATCTGAAAACGCCTGTGACCTCCCAAGGGGACGGGTGGTTTGGGAGGCGCTGCAGTGGGGAAGGTGGGGGCCTGGGGGCTTGCGGGGAGCTTCTGCTGACATAAATCACAGCTGTCCCCCCGGAACACAGGGGGCCTGAGCTGCCACAGGAGCGGGTTGGGCGGCATTTTCACCAGCCCCCACCGCACTGTTCCCCTCTCTGAGGTTCGATAACCATCTTATTACCGCACTGCCAGCCTGCCTGCAGGGCTCCAGACACCAGCTCGGGTTTCAGAGAAAAGGGAAGCCTCTCCCCAGCTCCCTCTGCTCTCGGCTCCATGGGGCTGAGGCCCCGGGAACGTGATGGTGGGCTGGCCCAGGTGGGACCGCAGACAGAGCCCATCCACACACTCCCAGGACCCTCGCGCTCCCCGTTAGGAGCCCCGGGCCATCACCTGACAGGTGTCAGCCATGACCGTGACCCGGGCCTGCATTGGCTCTCACCCGGCCCTCTGACCCGGGAGTGACCTGGAGTCTTTGGCTTGGACCCGGGCAGTTTCCCTGCTCGGCCTGGAAGTAGGCGTTGAAGTCACATGAGCTCGCAGCTCAGGGTCCAGCTCTCAAAGCCCCCAGCAGGTGCGGGCCAGCTCGGGCCCACCTGCCCCGATGGGCAAGGGCTGGGGGAGGACATGCCTGGACGTCCTTGTTGGGGTGTGGATGGAGTGGGACCTTCAGCGACACAAACAGCAGTGCCGAGCCACATGTGGGCACAGCGGTCCTACCAGGTGTGTCCCCACTGGGCCACCTGGCATCCACCAGTCCTGACCCAGCTCAGAGCAGCTGGCAGGCCAGGCTCTGAGACGTCTCGGCCCATCCTTGGATTCCTGACTCAGAGACGTGGAGGAGAAGGCGTTGCCCCCGCGAAGCCTCGGCCTCAGAGTCTGCTTTCCTTCAACCCCTCTTATGTACTCCCCGGTAGACCTGGGGCCCCTGGTGGTGTTGGAGGACACAGAGATGACCCCGCAGATGCTCAGGGAGGAGAGCGGGGTCTGCAGTGTGTAAACCACTTCACACACACGAAGCCGAGAAACTGTTCCCCTGTGTGAAGCGAATGGACACCGCACACCCTCACCCAGAGGAGGAGAGACCAAGATTCCACATTAGAAATGCACCCTGATGAAACGCAGAGTTAGGACACAGTTCACAGAAACACTGTCGCCCGAGCTGGTAACTCACAGAATGAACGCTGAATTTTCAAATCTAAAGGGAGTGAATGGTCACCTTTGAGGTTAAGGTGAAAGAAAATCACGTGAGAGGCAGTTCAGGAAGTTGGAAGTCGCAGGATTGATGTGGTCCTGATTGGGCGTCGGGAACTCTGGAGACCCCGGGTGTCAAAGATGAACTTGGTGCCACGTCAGGGCCCCAGGAGACGGCGGCTGACGTCGGAGGATGTCCCCTAAGCCATTTCACGGGGGTCTTGTCAGCATGACGCCAGGAGGGGGACAGCGCTACTGCTGCTGTTAAGTCGCTTCAGTTGTGTCCGACTCTGTGACCCCCATGGACAGCAGCCCTCCAGGCTCCTCTGTCCACGGGATTCTCCAGGCAAGAACACTGGAGTGGGGTGCCATTTCCTTCTCCTAGACTGCGCCATGTCAGGCCCCAATTCGGCACCCAGACCCTCAGAGTGGGGGAGGCTGAGCGCCGGGTGGCCTCACAGAGCATCCTGGGCTATCGCCACTGAGGTCACGAGCAGCTTGTGTGCGGCCCTGAGCCACGTGCTCCATCTAAAGCTGTATTTCACACTGCAGCTGCCTTCTCCTTCTGTGACATATTTAACACACCCGTGACCTCTGTCAGCTCAAGCTGCCATGACAGAAAGAGCGGGCTGCATAAACAGCAGACACTTACTCTCACGGCTGGGGCTGGACGCCCGGGTCGCGGTGCCGGTCGGTTTGGCTCCAGCCGAGGCTCCCTCCTGGCTTACAGGTGGCCCTCTTCTTCCTGTGTTCTTGCTTGACTTCTTTGTATGGAGACAGACAGACAGACTCTGGGGTCTCCTCCTGTGAGCACACTGAGCCTCCTGGATCAGAATCCCACTTGGAAACCCCACCTCCAAATCCAGCCACAGTGGGCGTTAGGCTCTGATACATGACGGTGACTTTTAAAGCACACAAACCTCAGCCCCTAACACTTGCAGAAAGTAAAGAGATGAAGCAAAGGACACGTTGCCTTTTGCAGAATGAGTCGTTCTTTCGAAGCTCTGAGTTAGAGAGCCCCTTCTAAGCTGCTCAGCCAAGGGCCCCTCCCAAGCACAAACAGAGTCCACAGTGCACCCTCTTCTCTCAAAGCTGTAGCTTGCTTCTCCATTTTCTGAGATGGGACGTGTATCTCCAAGGGAGCTGGGCTCTTCAGCACCGGGCCGGGCGCCCGGGTCCTGGGTCTGAGCCCCTGGCTGCTCTGCCTGTGGTTCCGGCACGCGCGTCAGGAATATTCACATGTCAGCAGAGATAGAGGCCAGGATTCCATGTGGTGACTCTCGCTTCACGTACGTGTTCAGCTGAGATTCCACGTGATGACATGATTACTCCCGCTCCACACACGTCTTCAGTCTCAGGATGTGAAGGATCTCCGGCTCTGGGAGACATCCATGCAGCTCTGATCTGGTCGGACGGGGTGGGGCTGGCAGCCGGTGCCCTTTGGGTGGCCTGCAGTCCCAGGCGCTGGCTGAATGTCAGGTGGTTTCCCTAAACAAAGAGCCCTTTCAAAAACAGCTGCCTGGACTCCAAACGTCCACCACACCCCAAAGGGTGAGACCGCAGAGCTCTGACGATGGAGCAGAAGGACGGAGAACGGGGGCTGTTGGTCCACTTTCAGAGCCCACGGGGCGAGGGTCCTCATAGCCATGGACACCCAGCCACCTCGGATGGCCCTGGCTGCTCAGGGGCCCCTTGCTGCTGCTCCCGAATGGGGTCTTCCCGCGGGCCCTGCGAGAACCATTCAGGTGATCGCACGGGAGACCATACATCAGCATGGAAATAGCAGGCTCTTGCGGGGAACCCGCCATCTAAGGAGCACGCGGGTCCATCCCTTCTCCAGCGGCCCTGCCTCCCCAGCGTCCGGTTCTCCTCCTCCCAGCCTGGAGGGCCGGCCCAGAGGGGCACGGGGCTCAGTCTCAGCTCCGCCAGACCCCACGCGCCTCCCGTGAGGCTTTGGCAGGGGCGAAGGGGCCGGAGGCTTTGCAGCTGGAGGACACAAACCACCGAGCCTGACAGAACTGTCCCCTCTCCGTGACTCTGCAGCCAGGGTTCTGGGTAGAATAAGAGCAAGTGGAGCATGCACGCACCATAGGACAAAGCAAAAATTGCACAAGCACCTCACATTCTAGAACATTCTCTGTCCTAGACTCACTCCCACAAGTCATGTAGGGTGAGCACCAGCTCGCAGTGGGACCCTGCGCAGCCCAGCTCATGGCAGGACACCACTGTCCATGCTGTGGCCGCGTGGGCGTCACAGCTGAGCCTTGGTGATCGGCTCGTGCCTTGGCAGGAACTTACCCGCATGAAGCGGCACTTCCCACCTTTATTTGTCCTAAGTCAGAGTCTGGAGGGACCAGGGGGCACGTGCTCACACTCCAGACTCCCGCCCTGCATCTGAGATGTGCCGTGAAGACCAGGCTCAGAGACACAGGAGACCCAGGGGCCACCAGTCCCCCACTCTTCTTGCCTCCCCTTTCACAAGCCTCCTTCCTCTCCCAGGGAGGCCGGGGGGCTTGAGTTTAACCTCAAAGACCCCATTAGCATGCCAACACCTGTCCAGTGGCGGTGGAGGCTGCCCGTGGTGGTGTTCTGGTAGAAGGGGACTTCACTGGCTTCTGCTTGTTTATTTTGAAAACAATTGTCTGTCTCCTCCAGGGCGGGGGAAACGGTTATCTCGCCCTCAGCAGACTTTGTCAAAGGCCAGCACACTTTTGCACTCACTCCCTGAAGCATGGCACCAGGCTGTCTTAGATGACATTTTCTTTCACTGCTTCGGGACCAAGCTGTGTACACGCACGAGCCGGCAGCCGTGACCCAGCCTTTGGGGATGGTGGCTGCCTGTGAATGAGCCCCGTGTGTCAGTTTCGTGTGTACGAGACTGTTCTTGCTGTTCAGAGACACAGCTTCCCCGGAAGACTGCTTCTACTTACGGCCTCTTACATGGCCTCTTTGCCACCTCCTCATCCCCTGCCTGACTCCACAAAGCTGGAAAGGGAGAGAAAACCTGCATGTGTAAATTCTGCACCTGGCCAGCTTGCTGCCTCTGTGTCAGCATTTGAGGCCTGCACAGCCCTGGCCTTGGGGAGCCCCCTAGATGGGGGCTGCAGGAGAGTCCAGGGGGCACGTGAGCAGCGGCAGGTCAAGGGCACGGAGCCCAGGGAGGGCGCCTGGGGCTGTGGATGCCCAGCCCTTCCCACGGCAGCCAAGCGTGTCATGCTGAAACTCCAGCCCAGACGGACAACTGCCCGGCTGGCCCGGCGCCCTCACTGGCCAGCCAGACAGGCATCCCCCGCCGTCCCACGGCTCCCCTTCTGTGTGCCCGGCTGGCGGAGGTGGAAGGGACAGCAGCTTGCTCAAACAGGAAGTAGTTGGTCTCCTGAGCACATTTTTCGAGAGTGGCACGTTTTCCAGAGGCCTGCTTCGGAGGCAGTGCATCGGCATGGCAACCGTGAAGGTGAGGACGGAGTGGTGTTAGGGGAGGCGGGGTGGGCGAGGCTGTCGGCGGAGGGGCGGTGGATGGGAGCCTCCGCCCTCAGGGCCTGGGGAAAGCCCGGCCCGCCCCCTGCAGCCCGGCTGGTGGCCGCCCCCGGGGGACCCAGGGAAGGCCTGCCTCCTTCAGTCCTCCCAGGAGGTGGGCTGGGCTTGGACTCCTGCGGTCACAGGAAAGAAGGGGGCGGACACCCGCAAAGGACTGGTCTTGCGACTGGGGCTCACCTCGCCAGCCTCAGGCCCGATGGGGCCCCCGTCCCTGGAAGGAGCCGAGGCCAGGCCGACTAACTGCCCTGGAGGCACATGAGCCTTTTGCAGCCAGGGAGTCCACTACCTTCCGGATCGCGGGGCCCAGGGTGCATCCGGTCCTCTCTACCTGGGACTCGTCACAGCAGGGACTGGCCCGAGAGGGCTGCCTGCGTGGGGGCCCGGGGCTCGCTCCCCTCCACCCGGCCCTATACCACCCACAGGAACGTAGCCCCGTTCACAGACAGTGACACACATTACCTGCAGCGACCAGGGGCCCAAGACGGAGGAGGCTGACCTCACGCCCTCCCCAAGTCCCGGGGACCCCGCAGGTTCCTGGGCTGGCCGAATGCCCCCAGGGATGCGGGACACACAGATGTGCTCCACGGGCTCTGACCACACATCTCTCAACCTGCAGCCCCGGAGGAGCAGGGGGCCCACCATGCCTGATACGAAGAGGCTCTACTGAAGCGCACGTAAAGGTAGAGATGAGGAGCCTTCCTCAAGGAGCCGGAGAGAATCCTGGGGGAAGCCGGCTTTCCCTTGACTGCGCCAGGGTACGGCTGGGAAGAGGCCGTAGCCATCACCCCGCTAAAACCCAGCTTCCTCTGAAGGCTCGCCTCCCCTGCTCTGGGGCCCCATCCCTGAGGACACCGCCAAGCTTAGCATCCTCACAGAGATGCACTGCTCCCATCAGAACAGCTGGTCTGGAGCCGCGACTTTCCTCATCCCCATGAACTCCCCGCAGCAGGAACTGTGACCGAAGCTGGAGGATCTCCAGGAGGAATCTGGGTGAACTGTCCTCAACCAAAAGGAGATGCAGAGACCCTGCAGGACCGAGGGGCATTCCACCAGAAATGGGGGGTCTGTGGGCTCAACGCCAGGCCCCCAAGACCCTCAGCATCCTCCTACCTCCTCACGGCACAAGCTCAGCCTGAGCACCGCCTGGGAGGACTCCAGGGTCTCACCCCAGGGAGCAGTCACAGCTTTGTCCCAAGAGCGGATTATGGGGGAGGACTCCTCCCTTGGTCCTGGAGGCACTCCTGCTCAGGACTTCAGGCCGGGAAGCTCTGACTAGTGGAATAGCCCGGACTAGTGGAATCTTAAAGACTTCCCTCTCATCAGGGCATTTTCTAAAAGCACATGAATCTTCTAAGCTTCCCAAGAAGGTTTAGAACGACAGAAGTTTCATACAATGAGAGCATTAAGTGGCTCTCCTATTAAACATCTAAGGAGCCCAAGAATGCACAGACATCCTTCATGAAAACTGCATATGACAAAGAGGTCTGTGACCTAGGTTCTGGTCACATCTACATGCTGAACATCCACCATCAACAATGTAGGCCCAGGGCCATGTGGAGAGAGTCACAGATGGGCAGTTTCTCTATACATAGGCTGATGAGAATGTAGGACACTAATTCTATCAGCTCAAGTTAAGTGCTGTTCTTTGGAATCAAATAAATGACAAAATTCAAGTTGCTGTTTAAAGTGATCTTTAAAAAACCCAGATGTTGAGGCTCAAGGCAATTGTGAGTACGCTCAGCAGTCCCAGGTCATGTCAAAATAACCTCATACATGTGAGCAAGCTGACCAGATTGCTATTAAGCGTTCCACCGTAATTCCGCTGTGCAGTCATCCAGAGTCCATCTTGCTCTGTTTGCTGTGGAAATACATGCAGTAGCTTGTTCCGGTTTTCTGCAGTGCAGTCTCCTCACGACACAGTCACCAGCACCAACCCCACCGGCACCGCCACCATTCCCATTGACACTGCTGCCGCCAGCATCATCACCAGCATCGCACCATTTCCTGAGAAGGAACTCTAAGACCTCATCTCAAGTTTCCATCTATAGCATGCTGTCATCTGTCGTGAACAAGACTCCCACACTGCATGTCTCCTTCAGCAACAGAAGAAAAGCAAGCCTTACCAGACTCTCCCTCCTAAGAGGCTCAAAGTACTCGGTATCTAAACAAAAGACCGTTCAACAGGAGACAGCCAATTCTGACCGTTTCTCTGACTCTACCCTGCCTCAGAGGTCAGCGTTCAATGCAACACAGAGAAGCTAACTGGAAACCGGTCAGAAGGTGAACAACCCTCTTTTGGAAACCGTGACACTCCGACAGGGGTCTGCCTGCACAGCTCCCTGGGGGCTCCTGGTGTCTCAGTGTGCGCTGCAGACCGGGACCCCTGGGGTGGAGTCGCCGGACAGCGACGGTCCTTCTATGACTCGTCAGGCTGCAACACAGGCGAGGAGAACAGAATGAACACTAAACTCGGTGGATCTGCACTGGCTCAGATTTTCAGGGGGGGAACTATCAAAGAACCTAAAACGCTGAGATTCCAACTGAGATAGAAAAGATCTTGGAAAACAGTGGGTTGCGGTCTTTTCCTTTCTTCCATCCATCCTTCCCGTGTTCAACAAACCCTTATCACAGCCTGTACGTGCATCAGACCCGTGGAAACGGGAGGCGAGGCAGGGCCTGCACCATCCAAGGGTCTGAAGGCTGAGAGACGGACAGGGGAGTTGACCGCACTCAACAAAAGTAGTATTGGAGGCTCAGCTCAGTGCAGTTCAGTCGCTCAGTCGTATCCAACTCTGCGACCCCATGAATCACAGCACGCCAGGCCTCCCTGTCCATCACCAACTCCCGGAGTTCACTCAAACTCATGTCCATCGAGTCGGGGATGCCATCCAGCCATCTCATTCTCGGTCGTCCCCTTCTCCTCCCGCCCCCAATCCCTCCCAGCATCAGAGTCTTTTCCAGTGAGTCAACTCGTCGCATGAGGTGGCCAAAGTATTGGAGCTTCTGCTTTAGCATCAGTCCTTCCAATGAACACCCAGGACTGATCTCAGTGAGAGTTAAATTTTGCTCCCAGCTCTGTCCTAAGCACTTCACCTAGAATATCTCATTTAATCCCAATGAGATGTGTGATATTATTAGTATTATCCTTTACACAGTAAGGAGCAAGGCCCAGTGAGATACAGAGCTGACCCCAGACTGCATTTCTGGGCTCTTACCCTACCTGTCTGTCTAGGTGGCGGGAGTCTACATTTGCTCACTTAAGGGTAACTGGTGAGCTCTTGTGTACAGGGCAGCAGGAAGTAGCCATGGGCCCTTCCTGGTTTGGCCCACAGTTATGACCAACCTAGACAGCATATTAAAAAGCAGAGACAGTACTTTGCCAACAAAGGTCCATCTAGTCAAGGCTCTGGTTGTTCCCGTGGTCATGTATGGATGTGAGAGTTGGACTGTGAAGAAAGCTGATCGCCGAAGAATTGATGCTTTTGAACTGTGGAGCTGGAGAAGACTCTTGAGAGTCCCTTGGCCTGCAAGGAGATCCAACCAGTCCACTCTAAAGGAGATCAATCCTGGGTGTTCATTGGAAGGACTGATGCTAAAGCTGAAACTGCAATACTTTGGCCACCTCATGCGACGAGTTGACTCACTGGAAAAGACCCTGAAGCTGGGAGGGATTGGGGGCAGGAGGAGAAGGGGACTACAGACGATGAGATGGCTGGATGACATCACCAGCTCAATGGATACGAGTTTGAGTGAACTCCGGGAGTTGGTGATGGACACGGAGGCGTGGCGTGCTGCGATTCACGGGGTCGCGGAGAGTCGGACATGACTGAGCAACGGAACGGAACTGAACTGAACTGATGATTTAAAGAAGCCCTCAGAGACCAGGCCATCACAGAAGAAGGCGTAGCCCAGCTCCCTCCACCAGAACCCCCTGTAAGACCCTCCGAGCCTCTGCTTCTCTTTATTCAGATTTAGGTGGGTTTGTGTTTAGCAGAGATTCCCGTCACTCACAATTAAGAGTTACTCATCTGGAGGCAACTGTAACTGGGGACAAGTCATCCTTTCATGCAGGTGAAATTTCCCTGCAGGATCTCGTTTTTGATGTTTGCTGGCTCTGCCCTTGGATCCCCCCACAGACTGTGTCTGCCACTTCTTTCATGTGATAACTTGGAAATTTTTTTGCAAACAGTTCTGAGATTTCTTAAATATCCTTTTGCTTTCTTCTCCAAAATCAACATCAAAATAAATGCCCTTTCCCTTTCTTCTAGGAAGTGGTGTCAGAATGTTTATCAACCTGGCCAGGCCCTGAGGATGGACTGGGAGCATTGATATTCCAGTAAGAGGGGGTTATGAACTTGGTCCAGGGCTGACTTCTGGGAGGCAGTGAACCATGGGTCACATACTGTGAGCATTTGCTTCTGGACATCTTCTGAGGAGCCTTACTTAGCGAGGTCCATGGCCTCTGAGGCTCAGTACTCAGGAAAGAAATGGCAGAGACTCCAGACAGTGTCTGCTCACTGTAGGTTTGACCTTAAACTCCCCGTAAAGAAATCACAGGGTTTGCATTAGTACGAGCAGTGTTTTCTCTGGACTCCAGGGCAGGCTGTGGAGTGAGGTTGTCTCAGCCCAAAACCACTGTGTGATCTTCGGTTTCTGACTCAACCTCTGCAAGCCTGTCTCTTCTTCAGGAGAGTTTGGTGTGTCCTGTGCTGTGTGTGTATGCATGTGTGACACATATACATACACGTTTAATGCTTGTGTAAGTGGCTGGTTGACACATCAGCTTTCATATTTCAGCACAAAATCATTCACAACTCCAGTCTCTGAGGCTCTGAGATCTTGCCGAGATCTTCCATCATGCTTTGCACACTTTATCTTCTGATCGTCTCTGTTCGGTTCCCCATTTCATTTCTTCTGGTTGGCTGAGCTCATAGTCCCAGGCTTTCAAACTGTAGGGAACCTTGTTTTGTCAGCCAAGCATTAACTTCACCTTGAAGACATGCCTAAATTTGGAAAGCTTAATTCTTATTAAGCTTACTCAATAAGCTTATTCTTACTCAAATAAAAATTCTTTGAATTCTTATTCAAAGAGCATATTTCCTTGACTCTTACATGTACTTTTGTTATTGCAATTTTGCTAGGATCAGAGTGTATCTCACATACAATACGAGTCATGGTTTTTTTCCTGAAAATGAGTGTTAAGTCAGTGCTGTGTTTTCCACCTCATGGCACCCCAGATAAGAAACGCAGTGAGTTATTTATGAACAGGACTGTGGGGGGTTCTATCCAATGATTTGTTTCCAGAGCAAAGGCTCCCGAGCTGGGCTACATGCTGGAACCACGTTGATGACACTGAGGATCATCAATAATGCACACGGGTGCTCATGCCCCAACCCCCCAGGAGACCCTGATGAACCGGGAACAGGGGTGTCCCCAGAGCGCCCTCATTTTCACGTCATCTCGCGAGGAATGGGCAGAGGGAGCAGCTAGCAGCTGGGACGGGGCTCAGAGCCTGGGCTTCTGCCCTGCGAGGACCCATGTGCCCAGGGGAGGCCTTGTGTGGGCAAGGTGCTGTTTAAGGACTGCGCTCTTGAATCCTCCATCTGCCCACACAGGACCGGGGAGCTCACACCCTGTGACAGCATTACCTTGAACGCGGCTTCTGACTGCTCCCAGCAGTGCCCCCAGAAAGGACACTCCCCGACACATGGCAGCAAGGCCCTCGGCCAACCAGCCTGGACTCCCCAAGCCCAGGCCAGGCCAGGAAGCCGCAGTCAGGTTACCCCTGCAGCAGGCGCCAGGCCCTCCTGGGCTGGGTCTGGCCAAGGGACCCCTCAGCAACTGAGACGCATGCACAACACTAGAGCTGTGAGTTGACTGCTATTTGGGGCAAAATGAGGACTTCAGCCTGGGAAACGGCACCACAGACAGTGCTAGGGACTGCTCCAAAGAGGCAGAGGCAAGGTCAGGACACGTGTGACTTTGCTAAAGGGAAGTGCCTTCAATCAAGCACGTTTTCGCGGAGGAGTGGACATGACTGCTAACGATTTCAGTGCTTTTCAAGATATAAGGAGATGCAGGAAATTACACTCACAAGAGCGTCTCCTGAAAACATCCACCTGAAGGCTTGTCCTGACGGTTGCCTCTCCACCCCGCACCCCGGTCATCCTGATCGCCACCCTGACGCCTTCGGGGCTCTTGGAAGTCAGCAGCCGCAGCCGCTGTGGTTTCAGTCCCACAGAGCCGATGGCAGGTGCTGATGTTTAGTCTCACCACTGACTTGTGTTCCCCCCCACACGGGCAGCTCACTCACACATGGATCCTCCTCCTTCAGAGCAACATAGACCCGCCCACTCACCAAGGGAAACAGAGCTACACGCGGCCAGGGGCTGCAGACTCAGAGACTGCAGCTCTGCCCAAGACGGACGCTGGCAAGCCTGCTGCTCCTGCAGGGGGAGGCCTGCTGACCCCCCACCACGACCACAGCTGGGAGGCAGCCGTGCACCTGCCTGCCTGCCACAGACACACACAGCCAGGCATGTTTGCTGGGCTTCCCTGCTGACTCTGCACCAGCCTGTTTCACTTCAGCCCCAGTTTCTGACATGTAAACAAACATCCTGGGTGCAAGACGCAGTGACCAGGGCTCGAGGACAGACCACAGGGCTGCCGTGGTGATGCCTGCCTAGCTGAAATCACGCACCCTCCTCTAACGGAAATGGGTGCTATCACGTTGCATTTAGATGCCATTTGTCTCCTGAATAGTCACTGGAAGGACTGATGTTGAAGCTGAAACTCCAATACTTTGGCCATCTGATGTAAAGAACAGACTCATTGGAAAAGACCCTGATGCTGCAAAAGACTGAAGGCAGGAGGAGAAGGGGACGGCAGAGGATGAGATGGTTGGATGGCATCACTGACTCAACGGGCATGGGTTTGGGTGGACTCCAGGAGCTGGTGATGGACAGTGAGGCCTGGCGTGCTGCGGTCCATGGGGTCACAAAGAGTCAGACACGACTGAGTGAGCTAACTGTTACCTTGACAGGAATGAGGCTTAATAAACTTAAGAATTTTTCTAAGAACTTAAGCTGTGCAAATTCTACAGCAGACACACAGCAGGAAAGTTAAAGTGTTAGTCATTTAGTCACGTCCAACTCTCTGCCACCCCATGGACTGTAGCCCTGCCAGGCTCCTCTGTCCATGGAATTCTCCAGGAAGAATCCTGGAGGGGGTTGCCATGTCCTTCCCCAGGGGAATCTTCCCAGCCCAGGGACCGACCCTGGGTCTCGTGCACTGCAGGCGGATTCTTTACCAGCTGAGCCACCAGGGAAGCGCACGCGGCAGGCCCCAGGGCAAACGCAGTCCTGCGGCGGTCGGTGTGCGTGCCACGCGCACAGGCCTTCAGCCCCGCCTGCCCTCCAGCCTCAGGGTGGGCAGCGACCCTTGGGAAGAGAAAGCCACAGCTCTGCGGCTCCCACCCGCGGCCTGCACGGCTCTCCTGCCCCTTCTCACAGGAGGGCCCTCAGTGCAGAGATGACGGAGATCATACGCCAAGCGCATGCAGGGGCCTGGACACGCACACTCACTCCCACTTGTTCAACAGCCGTGCTTTTATTCCCATTACGCCCAAGGGAACGCGGAGTCTCAGCGGTGGGCAGGTTCAGAAATAGACCCACCAGGGCCCGCCCCGGCTGCTTTCCACCTGTGACCCCTCCACCCCCACCCATAGCTCTCTCCTTGCCCGGCGCCCCTCCCCGGCTCACCACAGCTCAGCCCACCCCAGGATGCATGCTCCCTGCAGGATGACTCCAAACAGCGGTTCAGGCTGGCACCACTTTCTCTCACACTGATTAAGACGCTCCTTAGCCTGTGGATCAAGGCGCCCCAGAGTCAGCGTGGCTTGTACAGCCCTCCTGGGCTCCCACGTGGATGAGGCCACAGCTGCCCGGCCTGAGGGCTCCAGGGGGTGAGCAGGTATCAGCTTCCCCATGGTGGGTGGGGCCCAGACAGTGGCAAATCCCAAAGTGGCCTGGAATCTGCACCAACTGGGAGACAGAGGCCTCTGCTGGAATACCCCTCCCCAGCTCCCTGGGATTCAGAAACAAAGAGGAGGCTGGGGATTCATCCGGGTCACGTGACTCGAGGAACTTCCCTCTAGAACAGGTGCCCCTTGGGTTTCCTGCAAAAGCCCCATGGCTCAGGCTTCTATCATTTGGGAGATGAAGATGAACTCATGTTCTGCGGTGGCTGGTCCTGCCTATGCTGTGCATTCCGTTGAATAAAGCGACTGCGTGTGTTTCGAAAGGTGCCCGAGGACAACGATGCCATCACACCCGCAATAATGCCAGCCAAGGGGCCTGGGCCTGGCTGACGGCCGGTCTGTGTAATGGGCGATGTTAGCATCAGCAACTGGAAAAGTGTCGGTTGTCACCACACGGAGATTTTCCCAGAAACTAAGTCTCCACCTCAGAATTTTATCATCTCCAAGAATCACGGGAACAAACTGTTCTGGAGGTCTGAGCGCCTCGCCGCCTGGGGTCTGCAGCCAAAAAGAGGGCGTTCAGGTACAACTGCCACCCCCCCTCACGGCACCACACACACGCTCAGCCCTTCCCGCCAGGGCCCAGTGCAGCCGGCCTCAGCTTCTGGCGGGATCCGTCCTTCTTCCCATCAGTGGGGGCTGGAAAGCCCTCGGGAGGACGCAGGGTCCCCAGCGTCTCGGTGGCCAGCTCGTCCACCTCGTTTTCCTCACACAGTTTGTTTAGTGGGGAACCAGGCGTTAAAGCTTTGCCGTCGGCAGCCCCTCAGTTACACCAGCTCCAGGGACACCAACGGAGTGATCCGCAGTCATTCTTGGTGACCTGAATACCATCCATCTGTCTAGAGGGGATGCTTCTGCTGCGGCCAGCGCCTCCTGCAGGAGGGGGGTTGAGACGGCCAACGCTGCTGGCAGGTTGGGGCCCCTCTCCCCTCTGAGGCTCACAAGTGGGGGACACTCGCCCCCCAGCCAGCAGAGCACGAGCTCCCAGCCCCCATCCCTGGCCGACACTGGGCCTCATCACATGTGGACCCCAGAGCACATTTCCAGAGGTGTGGCCAGGGTCCCGCAGGGGCCCAGGGAGGCCCACGAGGCCTCGGCGTGAGCCCTGCAGGCTTCTGACCAGAGACGGTGTCCATCACAGAGACAGGTGGTCACCAGGCAGGGCAGGAATCACGGGCTCCAGCAATCAGAATTCGAGGGCTGGGACGACATCTGAGAGATCTGGGCAAAACTGGAGGAATGAGCGGCTCCACCAGGACAGTCTGGGATCTGAGGGGCCCTGTGCTCCCCAGGGAGGGCAGAGCCGGGCAGCGCTGGTTCCTGAGAGCCCCAAGGACACGTAGCCGCCTCAGTCTTGTCTCAGGCCCAGCAAGTCATCGTGGATGGTAACTGCCCAGCGGTGAGGGTCAAGGGAAAGTGTCAGCAGAGTTTGCAGGGAAAGGACGCCTGCCTCCACGCGCCGTGCAGTCAGCGCCTGTGTTACACCCACTGATTCCCAGGCTCTTGGGTTCCCAGACGACCAAGCAATGCACAGACGTAAGACACGCGATGACCATTCTCATCAAAACAAATTAGGTCAAAATCTGTCAACAGGTTGTTTGGGACAAAAAAAGTTGTTATATATTTTCATTGTGCTAGATAGAGGGGAATGTGGGTTTGATTTAAAAACCACGATCAACCCCAAAGCACTTTGACTGATGACAGGATCTGTGTCCCCAGGGCATTTGTCAAGGGAGCTGCCCAGGTCGGGTGGACTTGGGGGTGTGGTTTCACCAGCAACAACCAAACCCTAGAGGCCCTGTCTTTTCCGCTCCAATAAAACCAGCATTTGTCTTCCTCCAAACTCACAATCGTGTTGTGTTCTCCCCGCCACTTCTCAGGGCTTGAGGACAAGACAGTCTTGTTTCTTGTTTGGCTGGGAGGTCAAGGTCCACCGTGGTGGGCGTGTGGGTTTTCCTGTCTCAGACGACTCTCCCAGGAATGTTTCCTCAGTGCCCGGTGCCTGCCGGTGCCCTCCGGGCAGGGGCATGCCCCCACCACAGGCAGACGGCCGGCCCTGCAGTGACCGGGCCCTCTGGCCCTAAGCCCTCACTCCGTCTCCATCTCCCGGGAGCAGCTTCCCGTGGTGGCCCCAGCTCCCCAAGGCAACACCACCCAACGGTTCTGCCCAAAATGAAACCCACCCGAGGCCACACTTGTTGTCTCCCCTTGACGGTGTCAGCCCGCGCTGCCTGACTCAGTGGGAAGTGCGAAGGCGGTCCCCAGTCTCTAATATGGTTTCCATGTTCGTGGTTGGTGACGGAGACCTCGGGGACACCTCCTGAAGGGAGAAGGGGGATGGTGACCGGCGCCGGACGTGAGAGAAGGCGGGCCGCGGGGCAGCCGGGAGCCGAGGCCACAGTGCAGGGCCTGGCGAGCCAGCGCGTCACGTTCTGCGCTGCTCGCTCTCTCCACCAGCCAGCACACTCTTTCCTGAGAAAAGACCCGTTTGCAGGGCAGAGGACGACCGCCCGACACTCGGGACGTGTGCACTGAAGCTCACCCCGGCTACAGACCCAAACCGAGTGTCTGCCGCCGCGTGGGGACCTCCCAGGCTGACGCTGTGACACGGCCGTCAGCAGGATGCTCACCTGTGTCTGTGAGCCGGTGCCTCGCTCTGGGTCCTCAGGACGCGTCTTGGAGGTTCAGGGGTTTCTGCTGGAAATTAACCCACCCACCCCCGAAAGAGTGGAAACACCTGACAAACCATCCTCTGAGAACCTTGCAAAGGAGAAATGAGCCCTTGGCCCAAGCTGGGTGGGGTCCCCCTGCAGCCTGTGAACCAGGTCTGCTGTCCCAGATGCTTATCAGAGAGGAGGGAAGCGGAATGAACGTCTAGGGCTGCTGGGTGTCCTCCATCACCGCAAGCAGACCACACGGGCTCCACGATTTGGCCCCATCTGTCCGGGCGCGTCCAGGCCCCTCACCTCCCTGGCCTTCCGAGTCTGCCCCTGAAGCCCAGCCCTAGTGCTGCCTGCGGGAGGTGGGCGCCTACTGCGTGGACTTCACAGGCCCGGCGCCCACAGCATTTACCAGGGGCTCCCCTGGGGGCTCAGACAGTGAGGAGTCTGTCTGCAATGAGGGAGACCTGCGTTTGATCCCTCGGTTGGGAAGATCCCCTGGAGAAGGGCACGGCAACCCACTCCAGTATCCTTGCCTGGAGAATCCCATGGACAGAGGAGCCTGGTGGCCTACAGTCCATGGGGTCATCAAGAGTCGAACCCAACTGAGCGACTAACACGTGGACGCATCAGCCGTTGGTCACGCCTGGATGGCCCACAGGGCACACGCTCTGATAGCGATTCTGAGAGGTTGATCTCTACTCTCTGCTTTTTCCACACTTTACATCTCGCCTCCTAAACTGGAGGTGAGCTTCTCAAGGAGACTGATCCCTGCTGTCTTCCCTGACCCCAGGCTGTGCCTGCACACGCCCTTCCCTGCTCTGGGGCATTATTGATGACTGCAGTGTAGTCCTACAGGCCTCACTTCCCTGGCCCGGCTCCCTCCTCACTTCCCCATGGGGAGCAGGGGAGGAAAGCAGTGGCTGGCCAGGACTCCTAGAAGCAAGGGGACCCCCTCCCCTTCATCTGAAGTGTTACCATGTCAGAGGTGGAGCCTCCTCCTGATTGGGGGGCAGCCCTCAGAGTCACCACACGTTCCTCAGATCTCTTCTCCTGGGAAGCCTCTGCCTTCTGATGGCAGAAGCCATGTCCTCTGAGCAGCAGCCAGGGCTGATTAATATGTAAACGTTCATGATTGGCTAGCCCCGCCTCCTGCCCCTGCCACTGGGTTGGTCTGAATTTGAGCAGGAAGGGCGAAGGCAGAGGGAGGTGGGCACGACCCTACCAGCCTCTGCCCCCAGCCAGGGAACAGAGAACACAGATGCCTGGTCAAGATGGTCCCTGTCTCCCTGTACCACGTGGCCTGGGCAGTGACGTTAAAAATAAGGTCCCCTCCATTCAGCTTCATGCCATTCATGGCCAAGAGCAGGAAACACTGCATTTATTGATCCAGGAAATGACAAATGTGGCTGTGCATAAGTGTGTTTACATGTGTGTGCATGTGTGTGTGTGTGCATATTCACGTGTGCATGTGTATACTCAAGTGTGTGTGTGTACTCGTGTGTGTACATGTGTGCATACTCATGTGTATGTGTATACTCAAGTGTGTGTGCATATTTATGCTCAAGTGTGTGTGTACTCAAGTGTGTATACATGTATATGCATGTGTGTATGTGTGCATACTCACGTGTGTGCATGTGTATACTCAAGTGTGTATATGTGTGTGCATGTGTGCATACAAGTGTGTGTACATATGAGTGTGTCCTTATGTGTATGTGTGTGGGTATATGTGTGAGCGCACGTTTCTATGTGTATATTTGTGAACATATGTGAAATGTGAGTGTGTATACTCAAGTGCACAAGTAGGAATGTGTGGGTATGTATATGTGGGTATGTGTGGGTATGTGAAAGTGTGTATTCAAGTATGCGTGTGTACATGGTTGTGTGTAGCTGTGGGGATGTGTGCATATGTGAGTGTGAGTGCACACACGTGAGCTCTGGAGGAGCAGCCACCCGTCCCCCCAGAATGAAGGCAGAGAACAGTGAGAGCCTTCAGTCCGAGCCGAGCAGTGGACGCCTGCCTTGCTGCTGGTCTGTTGCTCTGAGTTGCTGGGCTCTCCTTGAAATCGCCTCCTTTTCAGTGGCGTGAGCTTGGGTTTCATGATTACATGGGAAGCAGGCTTCTGTCTTGGTGAGTGGACAGAGGCCAGGGCATGGCAGAACCAATGGGGACTGAAGGGCACTGGGGGCTCAGGGAGGGTTGCATCACTCATCCAGCATGGCATCTGTGAAGCCCACCACTGTTGGGAATTTCACTTGGAAGGACGGGACACTGTCTTCTAAGCTGCCCAGCAGTGAGCAGATAAAAGTCCGGCCTCACCTGGCCACGCGACCTGTCAGGGACCCTCAAGACCCGGCACAGTTCATCAAGGCCCTGACGGGGAGGCAAAGCACTCCCCTGCAAGCCCCAAAGCTGAGCACTCATGGGGCCCTGGCTGCTGACCACAGGGGTCAGAAATCAGGAAAGGGCAGTACCGGGCACTGGGAGCTCCAGGCCCCAGAAGGAGACACATTTGCAGAGCTGACCTTCAGTGAGCGCTAACCACCCACCCGATTTCCTGGGTCAACAGCGAACACAAAGCTTTAAGTACAAAATCACTCCCTGTGACTTGGAAGGTGATGCTTTTGTTCAGTTTGAATGGACTCTGAACCTGCTGCTCAGAGGAGAGAAAACACGCCAAGGGCCCTCTGAGCTCTCCTCGACGCCCCCAACCTCTCCATTCGCCGGTTAACCGGCCTGTCCCCTCGGGGGCCAGACTCACTTCCCACTGCCTCGATGCCTCCTCCACCTTCCAGCTCACGCGCCGGGACCTCCATCTGCAGCAGAGCAGATGTCTGTGCACCAGAACAGACCTGAAGACCCAAAACAGACTTCCTCGGGTTTGCAGCATCACGAGGTGCTGTGTGTACACCCAGCCAGGTTCTTGTCCAAATAAACCATCAGATCAGAGCATCTTCATTTTCTTACGTCAAGTTTACTGTCAACACAGCCAGGGTCACAAGTCAAGTGTAAAATGCCACACTTTCCAGGTGGCACACTGGTAAAGAACCTGCCTGCCAATGCAGGAGACGCAAGAGACATGGGTTCGATCCCTGGGTCGGGAAGATCCCCTGGAGGAGGAAAGCCAACCCACTCCAGCATTCTTGTCTGGAGAATCCCATGGACAGAGGCGCCCGGTGGGTTACAGTGCACAGAGTTGCAGAGTCGGACATGACTGAGGATGCATGCGTGACGCTAATCTGAAATCACCTTGATAAGGTTAATTCAGATTCTTACCATTGTTATCCTTATAAAGGAACTAAAGCTGAACCATTCCAAATAGGAGGCCTTGACATGAGATGCGGACTTTATCCGGGTCCATTTACGGACTCACCCGTGGCTGAGTTTGCTTGTGTGTCTCCCAGCTGCATTGGAGTGATCTGTCTCCCAACATCAGGTGGGTGATACTACTGCCCAGAGCCTTGAGAGAGGCTGAAGCAGTGATCTGCTCCTCCACTCGCAGGAGCTAACAGTGAACTCAGCAGAAATGCCAAATATGACAGACTCACCAAAGAGCTGTGAGCTGTGGGGCCTCAGAGAATCCAGACCTTCTCCAGCGAGGGAGATTCAACTCCACGGAGAGCTCTCAGTGCACACCCCTGAATATACACCATCCCAAGCACACACGCCTGTGACAGAGGACCCAGAAGCCCCTTGATCACCAGAACTCAGCTCCCCACAGCAAGTCTCCCGGAAGAGCTGACTTCCCGCACAGCTGACGAGTTATTGACATGCAGTCCTTGGGCCATGGTTATGGGAATAATTCAAATTCGGTCCAGGTAGACAGAAGCTAATGATGGAGAACCAGCAACAACATTCCTGGGACGAGAATAGGCTAGAACAGAACTTCCCCATTCGGAGATGAATGATCAGTGGGGAAAGCCCAGCAAGGAAGCTATAAAACGTCCTCATCAGAAGGAGAGGGCGGGCAGGAGGGACGGGAGAAGCGGGTGGAGAACGCACTGGCTGTTCATGGGACGGGTGAGAGGAGACACGAGGACAGGGAAGACGGCCTTAAATCAGACCCCCGAGCATCAGAGGCAGCGTCCCTACAGAGACAACCGTCAGCCAGCCTCAGACCTACGCTCAGTGACGGCAGCCGTGCGCAGACAGAGGGCCCGGCGCACAGAGGCAAGGGCGCCGGGCGTCGTCTGTACGCATGAGGACCGGGCGCGCGGCGACGGAATGGACGGCGAGGGGGCGTGGCCACGGAGCGTACGACGACGGGGCGTAGGCCGACAGGGCACGCGGCGGGGCGTGGCCACGGAGCGCGCGACGACGGGGCGCGGCGACGGAATGTACGGCGGCGACGGGGCGTAAGCCGACAGGGCACGTGGCGACGGGGCGCGCGGCGACGGAATGTACGGCAACGGGGCGTGGCCACGGAGCGTACGACGACGGGGCGTAAGCCGACAGGGCACGTGGCGACGGGGCACACGGCGACGGAATATACGGCGGCGAGGGGGGGGCGTACGCCGACGCAGCGGCTCCGTCTCACGCACGGCCTCGGGAAAGAAAGTCCCTGGGAAGCCTTCTTACACGTCAGAGCGTGATCCAGCGAACCCTGGGCGAGAACAAAGAACATACACTCTTCTCTCCGGCTTTCCGTCCCCTTGCTTTTCTTCTTGTTTTCTTGAAAGACACGTATTAATCCTCTTCCTTCCGTCCCTTCGGTCTTTCTTGAGCCGGCAGGACGTGCAGGGTCTGCAGAACCGGAGCCGAGAAGGTGAACCGGGCTCCAGATGAGGGGCTCCAGACCCACCCGGACTTTCTGCAAGATGGAGAACGAAGACGAGTTCCGTTCCAGGAGAATCGGCAGAGTCTGTCGTGTAAATATAACCGTCACAGGCCCTGGGGAACCAGAACAATAGTGTGGCTCACTGTTCCCAGTATTCACGTTAGTCCGGTGGTCTGGAATGGAGCCCACTAGCACCGTCTGTGGGGTCACACAGAGTCGGACACGACTGAAGTGACTTAGCAGCAGCAGCAGCACCGTCAAGGCGCGCCTATTTAGTTGTTGCTCAGTCACTCAGCTGTGTCCAACTCTTTGTGACCCCGTGGACCGCAGCACTCCAGGCTCCCCTGTCCCTCAGTATCTCCTAGAGTTCGCTCAAACTTATATCCATCGAGTCGGTGATGCCATCCAACCATCTCATCCTCTGTCGTCCCCTTTTCCTCCCACCTTCAACCTTTCCCAGCATCAGGGTCTTTTCCATGAGTTGGCTCTTCGAATCAGGTGGCCAAAGTATTGGAGCTTCAGCTTCTGCATCAGTCCTTCCAATAAATATTCAGGGTTGATTTCCTTTATGATGGACTGGTTGGATCTCCTCCCAGTCCAAAGGACTCTCAAGAGTCTTCTCCAGCACCCCAGTTCCTATACATATGTTTTTATTCTTTCACAGTATATCAAGGCAAAACTGAATAACATCAAAGAGAAAAACTTTAAAACAACCAGAGAGAAAAGACATATTAATACTACCACCAAAAAACAGTAATTTAACTGCAACTGGGCTGACACCAGATTCCTTATGAAACCATGCTGAGTTAAACTGTAATTCAGCAGAGGGAGAGAAAAGGTTTTCAGGCAAACAGCAAAAGAGATCCACCTGCAGGCCCCCATTAAATGACTGCGAAAGGGCTTCAGTAAGAAGAGAATTAGAACTGGAGGAAAAATTGGATTTGGTAGGAAAGGGGAGCCGTGAAGTATATACAAAATAACGGAAAATTTAAATAAACAGTAAAAACCCATCATCATAATAACAGGAACGAGGATATTAATGACTACTAGGCGGCTAATAACAATAAAAGGAAAACGACCAACGCCAGGGAGGTGGAAGCCCAGATGTCCCCGCGTCCTTGAGCTCTTCAGACCAGGACACAGGTGCCAGTTACCCCAGGTCTTGAGTGGACCGCTGAGGCGTTTGGACCAGCACCGGAAGGGTAGATGGAGGACGTGTAAGCTCTAGTGTCCAGAGGAGCAGGGGGGACACGGGAGACTTGATCATTTCCATAAAAAGGCAAAAAATGAAACCTAAAGAAAGCCAAGGAAGATCATGGCAAACAGAAACAGCCACACAAGGGACTTCCTTAGCATTCCAGCAATTAAGACTTCCCCTTCCAATAGGGAGGTACGGGTTCAATCCCGGGCTGCAGCATTAAGATCTCATACTCCTCGGGGCCGAAAAGCCCAAAACATAGAAAAAACAGAAGCAATATTGTAACAAATTCAATAAAGACTTAAAAATGATCCACACCAAAAAACATCTTTAAAAAAATATAAGGAAATACTAACATGAGCTGGCCACAGAAGTCCACCTCTAGGAGGAGCTCAGTCAACCCACGGTGTAAACTCACCTGATACGCAGAGAGCAGAACCCTGATCCGTGTTCTCAGGGGACCGTCTGGATCCGAGGGTGGCGGAGCCGACTTGCCACCAAGGGAATCCCGTCCCCGAGCTTCCAATTCAGACGGTCGAGTAGCAGGCTTTGAGACTGGCTGAAGCCAGGAGAGAAGACAGGCCGTCTGGGTCTCGGGATTTGCAGAGTCTTCTTGTGAGTGGATCCGCGTCTCATGTGCCTCTGCATCTGTGTTCAGTCACAGTTGCGTCCCACTGTGCGACCCCGTGGACTGTAGCCCGCCAGGCTCCTCTGTCCGTGGGATTCTCCAGGCAAGCATACTGGAGTGCGTTGCCATTTCCTCCTCCAGGGGACTTTCCAACCCAAGGATCGAACCTGCATCTGCTGTGTCGCCTGTGTCTGCATCTCCTGCACTGGCAAGTGGGTTTTTCACCTCTGCGCCACCAGGGAAGCCAGGGCTGCTTCTCCCTTTCCTCTCTGACACTGAGCCTCCTCCAGTCTCGTGGGCCCCAGGTCACACAGCTCCACAGGCTGCTCCCCTGACTGAGCGCTTTGCTGCCTACGAAGCCCCACGGGGCCCTGCCCACCCCTCCCATCCTCCAATGGGGCTTGGGAAATACACACAGACTCCTAGGAATATGTACCCCAAAATAGCTAAATTCACAAAGATTTATGTACACAGATACAATAACAAAAGGCAAGGTTCTTATGGCTTAGATGGTAAAGACTCTGCCTGCAATACAGGAGACGCGAGTTCCATCCCTGGGTCAGGAAGATCCCGTGGAGAAGGGAATAACAACCCACTCCAGTATTTTTGCCTAGAGAATCCCATGGCCTGAGGAGTCTGGTGGGCTACAGTCTGTGGGGTTGCAAAAAGTCGGACACAGCTGAGCGACTAACACGTATTATAATAGCAAACGTTGGGGGAAACTCAGACATGAACCATCGAGGCTTGGTTCACAAATCCACACAGGGCAGCTGTTAATAAGAGTAAAGGAGATCCACAGTGTCTTGTACGTATAACAGGATCCAGTTTCATGAGAATGCATTCACACGAGGTCTTTGCTTCGGTTCAGACCCAGGAAAACAAAACAGAAGGGGTGTCTGCAGTCTCTGATCATGGTTTTTCGAATGGAATGTGGGCGGGAACAGTGGTTATGGAAATTTTTATTTTCCAATCTTTTCCCACTTCTCTTGTTTTTTTCACTAGATTGCATTTATTGTACAGATGGGGGGAAAGCAATAAAAAGAGGGTTGTTTGTTGTTGTTGTGTTTAAGTGTAACGTTACCTTAATAGGAGTTTTTAAATTGCTCTTGTCCTTTGTAATATGAAAGGATTTACCTTGACACCCCAGGCTTTATCTGCTCTGTTCAGGATTATGACTCTTAAGCAACTAAGTAGTGCCAAGAGTTTTTTGTTTTGCTTTGTTTTAAATGGCCTTTTTAGGGGGAGGAGGGATGTGGACTGTGAAAAACACACTTGGCAAAGGATGCCTTTTGTGTTGGGGAAGAGTTAGTTTGGAATATACAGCACAGGGTATTTTTATTCGTATAACAGCACTCAGAAATTCCAAGCTGATTTCAATTATCAGAGTATTTATGGACAAAGCCACTTTTATTTTGATAAAACTAATGAGACAGTTTAAATAACATCTTCACAGCCGTCACCACCCTTACAGCACACGTCAAGTCCTGTAAAGTCTCTGGGCACTGAATGGACGGCAGGAGCGCGCTCACTTGGTCAGACCCGGCCGGCACCTGCTGCCAGGCCATCTCAGCGTGCGTCTGCACTGCGTCTGCAGTCACGCCGTCCGCCGCGGACCCCGGCCGTCCTGAGCTGCGGTCCTGCTCAGATCTGCTCTGATCTGCTCTCTGATCTGCTCTGATTTGCTCTGGGATTCCTGGTGTGGGTCCCAGTAACTCTGCCCCCCTGCAGGGGCTGAAGGAGAGACAGTGGTCACACTGTACACGGGACTCACAAGCACTCTGGGGACCGTCTTTAATTTACCCCTCCTGTACCACGTCACACAGGGTAGCGACCACCTCCGCTTTTCTAGGTGATAAAACAGACTTAGGGCCATGACAGGGCTGCCCATGGTCACGTGGCCAGTCTGTCCAGGAGGGAGGAAGGGTGAGATCTGAAGCCAGGCCATCCATTTCCAGAGCCGGCTGCTTAACTGGAGGCTCCGGGGCGTCCGGGGGAGGGTCACAGCCGGTGAGCAGTCTGGAGGGGCCTGGCCGCACACCCCTGCCCTGCTGGACAAGGACGTGCTCGGGGACAGTGACCACCTGCCCCATCAGCGCCGTTCCGGGGTTTGATGTCCGACGTTCGGGGGCCCACCGGGCAGAGGCGGAGGGTCACGGACAGGGCGGGAGCCTGAGTGGGAGAGCGGGGTGGTGCGGGGAGCCGGGAAAAGCGGGGGTCCGGGGCAAGGACGGCGGGTCTCGTCGGGAGGCGGCCGCTGCCCGGGAGGAGCCGCGCCCTGGACAGGGTCCAGCCGGGGGCGGGGCCTGGGCGGGGCTATGGGCGGGGCTGGATCGGGGCCGGGCGGGGCCGGGCGGTCCCGCCCCAGCCCGCAGAGACGCTGGCTAACCGGAGCGCTGTCCGTCTGGGTGACGGACAGCAGCCAGTGCAGGGAGGCCAGGGCTGCGGGGCTGCGCGTCACTGCCCCGGGGCGGAGTCTGCACAGACCCCACCTCCTGCCCGAGGCAGCCCTGCCCCCTCCGCAGGCTGAGTGTCCCCCGGTCTGTGGTCCGGGCACAGGGCGGGTGGCCGGGCGGGTCCCCCTGGACCCAGCTCCGCAGAACTCACGCTTATACAAGCAGTCCCCCGGCCCAGAGGCAGGGAGAGCTGGGGGCCCCCGAGCCCACCGAAGCGCCCCATGCTCTGGGGCTGTGAGGCACCGGTTCTGTTCGTGGAGCCGATTCTTCAGCCTCCGCTGAGCCTTTCCTCGTCCCCACCAGTTAGAACATGGAAGGTCCCAACTCCATCCGCTGGGACCCTGTTTCCCTGCTGGCAGAACCACAATGTTTTAAAATTTTATTGAAGTTTAGTTGGTTTACATGTGTTTTTTTTTTTTTTTTGGTTTGCAATGTTGTGTTAATTTTTGCTGTATCACAAAGTGACTCACACACACACATATATGTATGTATGTTCCATGCTGGTTTATCACAGGATATTATGAATATAGTTCCCTGTGCTCTACAGTAGGACCTCGTTACTTACCCGTCCTATATGTACCGGTTTGCATCCACTAATCCCACACTCCCAGCCCCCCTTCCCACCCTGTCCCCCGTAGCAACCTCAAGCCTGCTGTCTGTCTCTGCATCTGTCTTGTGTTTGTAGACGCAGAATCGAGGCCTTGTTCCCACTTCGGTCGCCTCCCCACGTGAGCTCCTCTTGCAGAAGGGGGTGCACCGGGCCAGCCTGACCAGGAGTCCGCAGCCTTGGTGTGTCGGGGCCCCACACCAGGGTCTGAGGCTCAGGACTGCAACGAGACCCCGGGCACACAGCCGGCGTCCCTCTGGGAGCACTTTAGGTCCTGCGGGGAGGACAGCCCATCAGAGTCGGGGCCCTCTCCCTGGGGTGGGCGTGGAGGACGCAGCCCAGCCCAGCGGCTTGCCCATCTTGCAGCAGGGAAAACCAGCCTTGGGATGGAGAGCCGCGATGACTGATGACCGAGATGAGACACTGATTCACGGCACCCACACCCCCCACCCACCCGGTACTTCCCGTTTCCTGATGTGTGAGGTCATGCGTTTCCTTTTTTCTTTTAAAGCCAGTTTGAGTCAGAGTTTTTGTCCTTATAGCTGAAGGCACCACCTATTTCCTTTCATGGGTAAAACCATGAGCCCACAGCCTAGAACCACAGAAACTAGAGCGCTACAGCCTGAAGGGGTTCAGGGATCCGCCTCCCCCAGCCCTCTCGGGGTGGGGACTCAGACAGCCAGGCCCCTTCTCCAGGCTCTGTGCCCCCTGCAGCTCCCCGCGGATGGACAATCCACAGACAGCTGCCTTGGCCCAGTGTTTTTCTTACTTAGGGTGTCTTTCTTAAGAACTCAGTGCATTGAAATGTTACTTCTTAGGCCTATTGAAATGTTAAGTGTCTGATTTTGTCTCCGTGGATATTGACTTTGCTGCTAAGTCACTTCAGTCGTGTCCAACTCTGTGCGACCCCATAGACGGCAGCCCACCAGGCTCCCCGGTCCCTGGGATTCTCCAGGCAAGAGAGAATTCTCCAACACTGGAGTGGGTTGCCATTTCCTTCTCCAATGCATGAAAGTGAAAAGTAAAAGTCAAGTCACTCAGTCGTGTCCGACCCTCAGCAACATCATGGACTGAAGCCTTTCAGGCTTCCCTGGGATTTTCCAGGCAAGAGTACTGGAGTGGGGTGCCATTGCCTTCTTTGGGATATTGACTTTAGGAGCTATAAATAAGGATTTGGGAATAGCAACACAGTACATCTTACTTACCCTTAGAAATATTCCTAAATTGCAGTGATAGTCAAAACATTGCAAACACTCAGAAAGAAGGAGTTTAAAAATTGTATGTAAAGAAACACAGATTAAGATCATCTCAGGGCTTCCGTGGTGGTCCAGTGGCTAAGAATCTGCTTTGCAATGCAAGGGACTCTGGTTGGATTCCCGGTCTGGGAAGATCTCACACACCGAGGAACAACTAAGTCCATGCGTCCCGAGACTGAGCGCACTCTCCGGAGCCCCGTGCTGTGGCAGGAGGGGCCCCAGAGTGGGGACCCGAGGCCCCGCTCATGCGGCGCAGGTGAGAAACCCGAGGCCCCGCTCACGCCGCGCAGGTGGAGAAACCCGAGGCCCCCCTCACGCCCCGCGCTGCGGCAGGAGGAGCCCCAGAGTGGGACCCGAGGCCCCCCTCACGCCGCGCAGGTGGAGAAAGACCGCAGCTAGGAGACCCGCCACGGCCAAAGTCGAATAAATGAATAATCTCTGAAAAAAGACTACCTTAGATTTCTATAGTGCAGCCTTCTGTGCCAGCATATAAGGAAGCCTTGTATTTTAAAAAACACTTAGAAGGAAGATGAAATGTGGCCCTCACACCATGAAGGCAGTCAAGCTTGGATTCCTGTGTAAAGGCGGGGTTGCATGCTTAAATCACATTCTTGTCCTTTGTTCAAAAAAGATAACTTAGTTAAAAGCAACAGGAACCGTGCCAAATTCACACGAACTTACAAAGCACACACCTTCCCGGAAAATTTTACTTGAAAATATGTTTCAGCTGCTGAGACAAGAACGAAAAATTAGCTCAAGAAAGGGAAGGTCATCCATGGAAATACTGACCAAGGACATTGAGACCAGTTTAGAAAAGAATGAAACTTCTACATCTACCAAGTTCCCCCCAAAATCTACAAAATATAAAAGGGACGTCAAAAGCTACCAGGAACAGACCACCCAGATTAAATGAACAAAAGCCAAGAAGTTGGGGGCAGAAGGGTGGGGGGCAGGGAGGAGAATAAAAGGCCTCTCAAGGCCTTTCTCCTGCGCCCCCACACACTCAGGCACACGCGTGCACACACAACCGCCACACATGCCATTTTAAACACACAAATTATTCTGAAATCATAAATATACTCACTAGTGTATTATAAAATATGTGACCTTTTCAAAAACCAAAAACAGTGACAGCAAAGAAGATAAGTCGATTTATATGGGTTGTATTGAGGTTATAAGATAAACGAATAAAACACAGAAACTTAAAAAAAGCAGTGACTGCAGCCTTGTAATTAAAAGACGCTCCTTGAAAGGAAAGCTGTGAGAAACGTAGACAGCAGACACATCACTTTTCCGACAAAAGTCTGTGGTTTTTCCTGCAGTCACGCACTTATGTGACAGCTGGACCACAAAGAAGGCTGCGCACCAAAGAATTGATGCTTTCGAGCTGTGGTGTTGGAGAAGACCCTTGAGAGGCCCTTGAACAGGAAGGCGATTAAACCAGTCCATCCTAAAGGAAATCAGGCCTGAATATTCATTGAAAGGACTGATGCTGAAGCTCCAATACTTTGGCCACTTGATTCGAAGAGCAGACTCTTTGGAAAAGACCCTGATGCTGGGAAAGATTGAGGGCAGGAGAAGGGGATGACAGAGGATGAGATGGTTGGATGGCGTCACCGACTCGATGGACATGAGTTTGAATAAGCTCCGGGAGATGGTGAAGCCCAGCATACTTCCTTTGGGATCACAAAGGGTCAGACACAGCTTAGTGACTGAAGAACAGCAGCTCTGGGGACAACTAGGGAACATGTCACATCCGTACTTTACAACCCTCAGACTTTCTTATTCCCCATAATTTCAGCCACATTTTCTTACCACATGTGGCATCATTGCCTTTTATTATTCCTTAAATTGACTCACTTTTTAATTTAGAAACACGGTATAGCTGGCCGGCAGACGGCCTGGAGCACAGTGTCTGATCCCGGCAGGCACCCTGAGCACCTGCTGAACTTCAGGTGGATGTTTCTGTCCTTCCCAGGTAAGCCTGTCTGCACCTTTTCCTGGATGTGTTTCATGGCCCAGCTCCAAGAAGAGATTAAATCAGAGCGTCCAGCAGCTGCCCTGTAGCTCGGGAAGAGCCCACACTCCCCTTCCATCCCCTGAGTGCAGGACCGCAGGCTGTTTCCTGGATGTGGTTAGGGGGCTTCTCCAAAGCGTCCGGGGTCAGTCCTGACTTTGGGGTGAACACTCAGGAAGGGGGAGAGGGGTGGCGGGAGGCAGGCTCGATGCCACAGCTCACAAGGGTCAGAGGTGGAGCTTAGACCCAGGCCCATGTGACCCCAAAGCCAGCACTCTTTACATCAGTGAGCGGAAAGCACGTGAGAGACGGGAGCCCTGAGCATCAGCAACTCTGACCCCTGAACTCTGGTCCAGAGAAAGGTGTGCCAACACCTGGGCTCCAGGCACTCCCACCTCACCCGTTCGTTCATTCCCTCGTGATGGGCGTGGGGGGACAAAGTGAGGCGCGCGGTGTCAGAGGCCCGGCTATAGGAGCTCAGGATGACCTGAGAATGTAAGACAGGCATCTGTCAAAGCCCAGAGACTGACGGGGAAGCAGGAGAGCAAGTGCCAGCCTCCTGGAGGGGACAGAGTGCCAAGGCTGGCTCATTAAAGCCTGGGCCCGTGACCTCACCAAGAACTTCTGTTTCTTGTGTGTGAGTTGTTGACAAAGGAAGTCCTCAAGGGCAGAACGCTGATGCACCGTCTGTGAATCTTTGAAAGACTTTTCACGTTAATAAACCCTCACATCAGAAAAACACATAAACAGGCTGACTGTCCTGGTGGGGCGGGTGCTGGGAGGGTGCAGGAACCGTGGGAGCAAAGCTGAAGGCCCTGGGGGCTGGCGGGAGGGTCTGATGGGTTTCGTGGGGAGGACGGGGACCCGAAGGCAGGACCAGGCCCCTTTCCTTCTCATGTTCCCAGTGGCCAGCAAGGCGCTGGGCCCGGGGAGGCTGCCGGGTTGTCCTTCAGGTAAAGGTGCTGCCCGTGTGCAGGTGGAAACACGCCCGGCACGTTCCTGCAGGGATGAAACAGCCACATCCACGGAACGTCTGGTGTGAATACAGACCCTTCCCGACACCGTTGCTCCAAATAAGGAGTCTTCTTGGGACAAGTCCTTGACATCTGCTGATAAGATGCTGCAATTTTACGAGAAACCTTATTTTCAAAAGAGAGTGTCTTCTGGATTAAAGGGGAAGGAAACTGTGGACCTCCACTAGGTTACCCGAAACATGGCTGGGTGGGAGTTGGACGGCCAGTGATTCCCAGTGTTTCTGGAAGGCTCCCGGAGGACACAGGTGAGCAGGGCCCGGGAGGGTGTGTGCTCCTGACAGGGTTTGTCCCGGGGCCGCAGGCCTGGCCGAAGGAGGAGGAATACCTTCTGGAAAGACAAGGAAGCAGGCGACCAGGAGTGTGGAGGCCACATCACGGTGAGCGGAGTCCTCAGCCTGCAGCAAACCGGCCCTGCCTGTCCGCCGGGTGTCGTCACGGCTGGTTTAAGGCTCTCAAGCGTCCTTGCCCGTCGACTCACTCGCGACAACTCATCGGAGGCAGAGCGAGCACGCAGTGACCTCACTCCGGTTTCAGCCCTGCTTCCGTGCGTCCGCCCTGCTGAAACAATGCTCACGAGCCCTGAGAGTCTCCCTCTGGTTTTTAATCTCTGTTTTTAGTTTTAACGGAAGGATAGCTAGTTCACAGTAGTGTGATGGCTTCTGCCATACAGCAGCTCAAGCCGGCCATGGGCAGACACGCGTCCCCTCCACGCTGAGCCCCGCGCCTGCGCCTCCCCGCCCCGTCCCCCTAGGTTGCCGCGGAGTGCCCGCCCTGGGTGCCCATGCCAGGCGCCCGCCTCCCACTGGCTGCCCGGCTCTCCTCTGCGTCTCGGCGCCCTCACAGTCACCACACCCTCTCCTCCCGCCGAGTCCCAAAGTCTGATCTTACGCCTGTGTCTCCACTGTCCTGCCTGTGGGATCGTCAGCACCGTCTCTCAGGACTTTTTTTAATTTTGAAAAAATTTCTTATTCATTTACTTTTCTTTCCCCCTTTTTCTTTTACCCTCATACTGTCCTGATACAGTTCTTTATTGCTCTTTTAGTTTTTCTTTTTTATAGCCCTGAGATTCTTAACACTGCCAGTACTCCACAAATAGTCGGGTGGAATCGCAGAGGGGATGGGGGTGGGGGTCTGTGCTCCCAGATCACACACAGAACACACCCCTGCCTCCTTCCCCAGGGCATGGGATGCCCCCAGGTCCCTCACGTCTAAAGTGCGGCTCAAGCTCTGGCCCTGGTCAGTCAGACCAGGGGCCTGCCAGGTGGGATTCAGTGATGCCAGAGAGAGATGAAGAGCCTCTTTCTCTGTCCTTCAAAGAAAAGCTGGTAAAGAATCACTCATGGAAATAAATCCTGACCATCTAGGATCCGCATAAAACCAAGGAAGAAAAGTGGAATTCTAGAAGGTTGATTGTAAATTTGTGTCACGTTGGATTTCAGAGGCCTGGAGCATTGTTCTGAACGTCCATAATTGTCACTGCGATGGTGATATTATGTACTAGGAAGAAAAACAGCCTGATGCCACCAAAATTAAGCCGAATGATCGCGTTTCCATGTGCAAGTTGAATAGTAGTCACCGAGTCTAGATAATCGAAATTTCTCAGTGAAACATGGAATACTCGTTCTAACAAATACTTCACAAAATTAAATTTTTAGAGTTGTCACAAGTGGTGTGCGCCTCTGGATTCCCCAGAAGTAGCCATTAATAGAAGCTCGGGGCAACGAGAAGGGGTGACAGCTGCTTGGCAGAGACTCCGTTCCAGGGGGCAGGGCGTGAAGCGGGAGGCTGATGCAGACGCCCCTTCCAGCCACGTGGACGGAAAATGATGGTGGCGGGAGGGAGGGAAGGACTGCGCGTCCCCGGTTCTGCATGTTGAAGGTGGGCTTACTTCCCAAGGGCTGGATGTTGGGGGGTGGGGGAGAGAGGGCTGGGGGAGACGAGGCAGGGCGGCAAGGGGGCCTCTCACCACATCGCAGCCGTGGAGGAAAAAGGAAAAGGAGAGAGGGGGACCTCGCACGCAAAACACGGAGGTTACACCGCCTCTTGAAACCTACTTCCTACACTGAGTAATAGGAGAAGTGCTTCAATAATAAATTATGTGAAATTTGGCTAGAAATAAAGAGAATCAGGAACGACAGAAACGAATTCACAGATGAAATGGGACAACAGTATAACGTGAGAAGTTGCAGAGGTACAGAGACAAGCCGAGGCCAGTAACTCCTGGTTGGAGAAGGGAGGGCTGGATTCAAAGCTGTGAAAGAGCAGGCAGCACAGCCCGCAACCTATCAGTTCCGTGGAGGAAACGCTGGCACCATTTACGGAAATACCCACACAGAGAGATCAAAGACCCACTGAGCCAGGAGAAAATGCCGTGCTTGTAGGGTTAAAATGGCCAAAGACGGCAACTCCTTGTGGTTAGACCTAATTAGATGTAGTGAAGGTCACTCAGTCGTGTCAATTCTTTTCAACCCCATGGACTGTAGCCCACCAGGCTCCTCTGTCCATGGAATTCTCCAGGCCAGAATACTGGAGTGGGTTGCCATCTCCTTCTCCATGGGATCGTCCCGATCCAGGGATCAAATCTGAGTCTCCCGAATTGCAGGCAGATCCTTTACTATCTGAGCCTCCAGGCAAACCCAATTAGATGCGTCAAAAGTGAAAATGTTAGTCACTAAGTCCTGTCCGACTCTTTGTGATCCTATGGACTGTAGCCCACCAGGCTCCTCTGTCCATGGGACTCTCCAGGCAAGAATACCGGAGTGGGCTGCCATTTACTTCTCCAGGGGATCTTCCCAGCCCAGGGATTGAACCCATGTCTCCTGCTTGGCAGTTGGATTCTTTACCACTGAGCTCCCTGGGAAGCCCATTAGCATTCTCATAAATGCAATAGTTATCTCTAAAAGACAAGAAGAGACCGTCTATCACTTCCATGGTCCCAGCCATACTGTCCACATGCTTACCCAGGGCTTCTTCTTCAGGGTCAGGGTGCCCGTCAGGGTGCCTGTGAGGTCCCTGCTCCATCTCATTTCAGACATAGAGCGTTGTCATCCCCATCCAATTAAAATAATCTGAGAAGGGACCACAGGGTCGAAACTGTCCTCTGTTAAGGAGAAGGTGGTCATTATTCCAGTGGGTTAGTGATCTGTGAAAAGGCAGCCTGACTAGATTACAGTGTTTAGAACAAAACCGAAAAAGACCTCGGGTCAAGGAATGATTCGCCCACAGCCCCTGAGGCTTGGAAGCCCTTGAGCCCTCCTCTCCCCTTTGCCTCCACTGAGCTGCTCAGAGCAGGAAACACCCACAGGCCCCTGACTTATGCAGGCTTTGCAGGGGCTCCAGGGACACCAGGGAGAAGGAGGCAGCTCGCTGGGCAGCCAGCCGGGCAGTCCAGCTAGCAGGTCACCAGGCCGGAGCCTGGCACACACACCGGGCAGAGCCCAGAAGGATGCGGGAAGGGGGCGGGGGGAAGGAAAGGGGACGAAGCAGAGGGAACAAGGAGGGGACAGGCTCTGCGCCTCACACGGTCAGGAGCTCACACCAGGCACCCACGACCATGAATCCAAGAGCAATTCTTCTTTTCCTTCTCCTTTGGGTCACAGAAGTCCTACAACTTGGAAGCAGAAAGGTGTATATATTTCCCAGCTCTTGCTATAAGGATGGCCACATGAGAGGTTGTTGGGTGGGGCTTCCAGAAAAGCTATGTAAAGGTGACTGAGTCAGCTAGACGGAATGTAGATGTGATGACCTTAGCTACAGCAGACATTTTGCAACCATGAGGAAATTTGGAGCAGAAAGACAAAGAATGCCCAGATCCCCAATAAAGGGAGAAAGCAGGGGAAAGAAACCAGCTCTGGACAGCCTACCCCCAGATTTGATTTACAGAAAAGAAAAGTAAATCATTATTTGGTTGAAGTCTCTCTTATATTAAATATATGTTTTCTGCTACATGCGACTGAACCTAATCCTTAACGATACAACTGAAAAATTTTTATTAAAAAGTCAGCTATTTATTTCCCTAAACTCCTGCAATATTTACACTTTGCACTAAATAATTTATCCCCGAGTTATACATGTATGTATTATTCATTAACCAACTGCATGATAGGTGACTCCCGTCTTACCACAGGCTCATAAGCTCTGAGCGTGGAGATGCATGGCTTCCGCGGCCTGCTGGGGGCTTGGAGCCCCGTGAGCCAGCTGGAGGGGTCACCGCGGCCTCCCCTCTCTCCTTCTCATTCACGGGGAGCGTGCAGAGGGCAGGGAAAGTGAATTTTGCTTCTGCTCTTCAACCAGTGATGCTGGTGCTAATTCCACGGGGGACGAGGAGACCAAGGTTCAGAAGGATGAGTTGCCGTCCGGTGGTGAAGCAGGGAGATGGCAGAAGTCAGGGCAGCCTGCTGGGCAGCCCAGCCCCCGGGACTCTGGCCCCTGCCCCATTTGAACGGACAGTTTTGCTCTAAGAACTGCGATGGATGGGCTTTGCATGAGGAGACAGGAGAGTTCAAATCACTTCTATTTTACCCTTCATGTTTGATCTTCGGTGGACATGTTGCCATGGGGACGCCAAGGGGAGGGCTTGATCCAGGAGGAGCAGGAAGCTGGCGCGTGCCCCTCGTGGCTCAGAAAACCGCCCCAGGAGGGACCGGAGTGTGTCTGCTGTCCCCTGCCCACCTCCCTCCCCCCGCCTCTGGCAGAGAGTAGTGGGCTTATCCAACCTCCCCACCCACACAGGTGACCTGAGGCCCCAAGTCTGGGAGGTTCTGGGGTTTCCCCTCCCTATCTCCCCAGTACGTCATGACGAGAGGCCACTGGGGGACAGAGCTAAATCCTTCTTCGCCCTCTCCCCATGGCCCGCTTTTCTGAACCGCCAGAGGCTTTCAGTCCACCTCTGCCTTGGCTCCTGCCAGCATCCGCCCCCCATTGTGCTGTGAACTCAGGACAAGCCACCACCCAGCTCCCCGGGGCCTCCCCACAGAGCAGCAAGGCCTGCATCCTCGTGGAGAACTGCCCGCATCCCAGGAGGGCACCGCCGGGCACTCGCCACTCGGGACTCTGTGGTTCCCGCGTGGTTTGGCTCTGACCCCAGAACGCGCTTCTTTCATAATTATTATAATAATTATAATTGTTATTATTATTATCATTGGCTGTATGAATTTCCAGGGTGGCTAATTTCCTGCCAAGTTTAAATTTAACAACAGCTCTCGGAGCAGCAGCCGTTCAGAGTCTCCTGCATCCTCTGTGATCGCCGGCATCGACTTTCCATCTTCGAGGGCTCAGCCTGGCGGCCTCTGCCCCCCAGGACCAGGTGCCTCAGGCCTGCCTGCGTCAGTTTACAAAACAGAAAGGCAGGGTGCTACTGCTGACCCAGAAGGGTGCTTTTAGGACACAAGGGAAAAGAATAAAATGAGAGAAACCCTTTAAAAGCAAGAGCAATTCCTGTAATGATTTCAGTGGACTGGATTTTGCCCGTTTCTAGGAAGGCCGTGACCCCACAGTGGGTCAGGAGTCCATCTGGCATCATGCCCATCCCCCAGTGTTTTCTGGCACCAGAACCCCCCTCTCCCACTGGAAAGGGCTGAGGTTTGAATGAGGCTGAACCCACTCCCCCCACAGCCGCCTCCAGGGGCTCATTGCTCGGCCACCTGGTGGGTTCAAGGGTGGGCGTGGCTGCCCCCTGAGGTTCTCCTGCCTCTCCTCCCCTCCCCTGGAAACTGAGAAGCTGTTGTTTACAGAATAAAGCAATAAACAGAGAAGCCCTCGGGATAAGGAGAGGTGGAGCCATGCCTGCCTCAGCCCCTGGGTTGAAGTTGCCTGGTAAATACAATTGCCCCAGAAAGCTGAATTTCTGGGTGAAGGAGGGAGAATGCACCTGGGCAAGACAGTTACCTTCCTTCATCTGAAATTCAGCTGGAGCCGGGTGTCCTGAGCGGCTTGGTTCTGCTTTTCGCTGAGTCTGCACTCATGCCCTGGAACCACCTGTGCCTGAAGGCCAGCTTGTCCTCGCCTTCCCAGCACGCAGCTGGGTGTCTCTGCTCACAAACAAAGGGGCATTCCTGGCCCGCCCTCTGCGGAGCTCACTCTCCTACATGAAACAGACACCGGGAAAGAGAAAGCCATCCCGGGGTCCACGAGCATCGGACGCGCTGTGATATTGCTGTCCCTGAACATGGAGACGCCCCGGGTGCTCCCAGAAGCCAGCGGTGTTGAGTGGGACACAGCGATGTGCTCCCATGGGGTAGAATCGAGTCCTGAAGGACCCCCGGGATGGGGTCTGCACAGTTGTGGGAAGGAGTGTTTCTGAGGTGTGCTGATGGGTGACGCGCGCCCCAGAATGAAACCATCCAGGGTTAGTTTGCTTTCTGGGCTGCAGGCCTGAGCTCGACCTGCTGGACGGCACCTTCCTCACTTGCAGGCGGCGGACGCTGGCTGTCAGCCGCTCGGTCCTTGCTTCTCCGACCCGGGACCTGGGTGTCTCAGGTCTGCGTCGACTAGGGAACCTTCCACCGGAGGCAGCGGAATCCACAGACCCCTCAGGGTGCAGCCTCTAGGTCGTGTGATGTCTGCTGATCACAGCAAGCCACAGGCCGGTGCGTGTTGCTCCAAGTGTGTTACTAAAATAAAAGCCTATTGGAAAAGTAAACAACAGAGTATCTGCGGTCAAATTCATCAGTCTTTCATTTCTGTGTCTCCTTTGGGTCTTGCTTACTTGGGAGGGCCTTATCTATTCCTGAAAATGGAAATACACAGTTATTTGCATTCATTAGTTTTAAGATCTTCTATAACAATCCATTTTTATCTGAACATTATTTTTGTAAATATTATGAATTGAAATGTGACTTTTCCCCCAAAGAGATGAATGATTGCTGCAGTAGCATCTATTAAATAATCTGCAGTTTCTCTCACTAGTTCGAAGTGAATCTAGACGCTCCACCTGTGCCATTAACATGCTTTCTTCCCTCCTGCCTCACCACACTGAGTCAAGCAACCTCACACTGGGTTGTGAGGCCTGCGAGGGCGCGTTTTCCCTCTTAGCTGTTTTTTATTTGGTTATTCTTGTAACATAAGTGCACACTGTCACAGCCCTTGGTTCTGCAGCTCTTAAACGTGTGTCCAACAATAACACAACCCAACCATTTTTTATCCTGGTAATTTACCTACAGCTTGCTTATCCTGTACAAGGAGCAGTTTCTGTAAAGTGTTTTCAAATCCATGATCGTGTTTGATTTTTCGTTTTCACAAACGGGACGACGTGCAGAGAGGCTGCCAGCCAGACGACACGCTGGCAGGGGGACCAGGCGCTCAGGTCTGGGGTCTGGTCTGTGGGTCAGCGCGGCCGGGCTCTGCCTCCTCGGCCTGATCAGTGAGCTGCTCCCCAGCCTCCCGCAGCCTCCGTCTGGTAAGCCACCCGTTACCGCGGGCTCGGCGTTCTCGAGGCAGGAGTCCCTGGCTCAGGACGGAGGCCCTGCATCCGTGTTCTCTGTCATCTGGGCTCCTCCACGGCGCATGGTCGGGCTCTGGGCACGGGGCGCGGGCTGAGCCCGGGAGGAGCCGGGAGGCCCGGGCGTGGGTGGGCACACTATCCCAGCCCGCGTGGCTCAGCGTCGTGCTGCTGGCTACTCAGCCCGTGCTGAAAGCCGCTCAAGCGTTTAAAGTCTGTCTGTCTCGATAGGAAGTGCAGAGAGGAGCCCTGGGTGATTGGCAGAGCAAATTGGAGCCTGCGTGCCAGTTCTCTCCCCATTTGCAAATAAATCAGTAAGACACCAGAGCAGTCCGCCGGCGTCACTAATCCAGCCTCACAAAGAGAGACCCTCATCTTAGAACAGAACTGGGGCATTCCAGATTTCACAGCTGTTTGTTTGGCTAAAATTCACCCTGAATTCAAAAGAAGAAAAGGAAATCCTGGCTGAAGAATGAGGATTTTACAGGACAATACCTTTCCAATTGTGGCAAGACAGGCGCCATTATTGAGCTGATGATAGCAAAAGCCCACATATTATTTAAGGCTGGCACGAGCGTTTGGCCTAGGGCAGTTCCTTGTTAGGGAGACTGAGAGAGGAAAACAGGCTTTGTCCTTTTATAATTTCAGTGTTTCAATCATTTCTCTACGAAAATTTCCAGAACATGTTTATTAAATGGAGATTGAATACAAATCAACATTGCACTAGGGTTGTGATGAGGCTGTCAGAAATGTCTGCATCCGTGGCGTCTCTGTGGCTGGTGACCAGGTTGTAGTGCTGGGAGGGGGCAATCAGCACAGAAACCAGTCCCTTCTTTCCTTCTCTGTCTCTTCCTTGAGATCCTCTTTCATGGAAGAAACGAAACAGAAAACATTCAGGACACGTCTCACATGTTAGGTCATAAAAAGCTCACCCGTTTGGTGGATAATTCCCCAGCACCCCGTGATATGGAAGCAGCCGTGGGCTCTGGAGACAGCGCTTCCTGGGAGACGATGGATGGTTGGGAGGACCAGCCGGACGGGCACACTGTCCCCGGACCCCATGGCCCCTGCTCGCTCTGTGCCCTCCTTCCTCTGGGCCCCACTCTCCCATCAGAACTGAAGATGCAGCTCTTCAGAGAAGGCCTGGGTCACCAGGCCCTTGGGTCCATCCGCCCCAGACCCCGAGCAGCTCTGGGGCTAATCATGCCTCCTCCAGGTCTTCATCTGGAGCTGGAGTTCACCTGGCGAGCGGTCCTGGATGGTGCTCCAGGATGTGCACTGCACAAATGCCGATCCCCCGTAACACCCAGTGCCACGAGCTCTCAAGGCTTTCATCCCTCTGTGACACTGCCACTGGCCCTTGGGCTGGGGGTCCAGGCCAGCTTGGACCCAGAGCTTCACCTGCACGAGCTCACTCAGCACTCATTCAGCATGCAGGAGCCTTCCACAGATGGGGAAACTGAGGTTGGGACGTGAAATACTGTATGTCATCGGAAAATAGTCACTGGAAGGACTGTTGTTGAAACTGAAACTCCAATACTCTGGCCACCTGATGTGAAGAGCTGACTCATTGGAAAAGACCCTGATGCTGGGAAAGATTGAAGGCAGGAGGAGAAGGGAACGACAGAGGATGAGATGGTTGGATGGCATCACCGACTCGATGGACATGAGTTTGAGCGAGCTCCAGGAGTTGGTGATGGACAGGGAGGCCTGGCGTGCTGCAGTCCATGGGGTCGCAAAGACACGGACACGACTGAGCGACTGAAGGGAACTGATAGGAAAACGTGCCTGCGTGTGTGCACGCGTGTGCTCACCTGTAGTTTGGGGCTGTCCAGTGTCACCCTTTCTGGAGGGCTCCTGTCTCCATGTTGCCCTGCTGTCCACGTGGCTCTATGTGTCCACTTCCCCCCTGGAGAGGGGCGCGCAAGGCCTCGTAGGACCCACAGGGAGACGGTTCTCCCCTCTGGCACCCCTGCCCTGGGTGGCCCTGTCCGCCCCCCCGAGGAGTGAGCCTGCCTGGGAGCACAACCAGTGCAGAAGCCAGGGACGCGAGTGGACAAAGCCCCCCTCCCCGCCTGAGCTGGCGGGAGCTGACCTCTGTGACTGGCAGCCGAAGCCTGGTGAGCAGGGCAGCACTGGGCAGTGCTGGGCTGGTGAGGAACAGGATGGGATCTGAGCTCCCTCACTGCACCCAGGTATCCCGGGCCTCCCCCGTGCTGGGGACGCTGGTCATCACCCCTCCTTGCCCTGGACCCCATCACCCAACAAACTACACATGATCAGCTGAGTTCTTCTCCATCAGACTTTCTAAAGTCACCCACCCAGCCCCAGACAGGACACTTAGAGACTCCGAGCGAGCCACTCCAGCCAGGGCAGCCCAGGTGGGGCAGGGGACAGGGAGTGGGGGGCAAGTTCCAGCTTGAGCAGTGTGTCCTGAGTGCAGGGCTGAGGGGCTCTCTGGGGGTCCTTCTCAGCCCCCTGGGCCCTCACCTGCGGTGCCTCTCGCAGCAGTCCCGGGCCGCCCGCTCCACCCCCTTCCCCTGTCCCTGCCCACCTGGCCTCCTCTTTCCAGAAAAGGAAGTGTTACTCGCTCAGTGGTGTCCAACTCCTTTCAACCCCGTTCAGTGGTGTCCAACTCCTTTCAACCCCATGGACTGTATCCCTCCAGGCTCCTCTGTCCATGGGATTTTCCAGGCAAGAATACTGGTGTGGGTTGCCATGCCCTCCTCCAGGGGATCTTCCTGATGCAAGGATAGAACCTGGGTCTCCTGCATTTCAGGAGAGTCTTTACCATCTGAGCCACCGGGTAATTCGCCTCTTTCCAGAGCCATCATTCAAATGCTGATAAATCTTCAATCAGTATCTCCAGCCCCGTCTCTTCACTGAGCTTAGAACCACACACAGGGTCCCCAGCTGCCCCTCCCGTCACTTGGTCCAAGTGGTTTCAAGTCCAACATGGTCAGAACTGTGCCCATCACACCTTCCCAGACACCAGCCTGCCCCCGCCCCTGGTTGCCTCTGCTGCCTCGAGCGTCCAGTTGTTGGAGCTGGAAGACTCTGGACTCACCCCTTGCCCCACACCCAAGCTCAGCAGCCCTGCGCCCAGACACAAGTCAGCCTCACATAGTCTCTGTCCCCCACTATGGCCTGGAGAGCAGTGCCCCCTGTCTCTCACGGGCTGCCCTGTCCTGAGAGCCCCCAAGGGTCCTGTGAGTGGGGAACCGTGGGGGAGAATTCTGCATGGGGCTGCCCGGGACGCTTTCCTGGGAGCGGCTCCAGCTGGCCGCAGGACCGAGTCAGAGCCGGGAAGGAACCCTGTGCCCCGGGGGCCTCCCAGGCCTTTGACCCCAATCCCAGCTGGTGTTTGATCCTCTGCCTCGGGGGCAGGACACCTCCCTCCCGAGGGCAGCGTGAGGCCGCTGGCCCGTCCCAGGCAGAGCTGCCCTCGCTGACTCACTGGGGCCCCTGCCCTCCTCCTCTCGTGTTTGGACAAGCGTGGGCTTTCTGACCAAATGTTTTATTTTAAACAATGGTCTAAATTCATCCCTCGGAGACCGACATTCGACCTACTGCTCCCCGCCTTTGAACTCCGCGTGTGCTGGGACCCGGGTGGAGCATTGTGCAACTTCCTGCAGGGCCGTGCCCCCGGCAGGGAGGGGCCGGACCCCCACACCACACACGCCATCTCCTCCGGCCCGTCCCCTGAACTCCCGGTGCCCCTCGGCGGTTCGGGTTTAATTACAGTGTTTTCAAAGACGGCTTGCCCAGTCAGCCTCCGACGGCGGGGTCTGAGCGTCAGTTCCACGGTGCCGAGGGTGTGGCGGCCACGGCTGCAGCCTGGGGGTGGGGGGCTCCTGGATGCCCCAGCTCTCGGGCGGGGGACGGACAGGCAGCACACCCTCCCTCCCCACACAGAGGCTTTCTCAAGCCGACGCCCCGCCTGCGTCCCGGGAGGGGGCTGGACCGAGACCGCCCCCACCCTGGGCTGAGCTGCAGGCGGGGAGCCCCTGGGCCTCCCGGCGCTGGGCTGGCTTCGTGGGCCGAAGTCACAGGCGCACAGCTCCGTCTCATCTCTCATTCCTGCCCGTGCTTTAGTCAGCATCCACTGGGTACCAGACACCGTGTAGAGTGACCCACCCGCTAGGCCCAGACAGCTCCCGTGGGGAGGTGGCTCAGCCAGGACTGAACTTCAGGCCAGAGCTGGGGACGGACCCTCCCCCAGTGCTGAGGCAGCCTGGTCCCGGGGTCTCCAGGGCCGCAGAATCCTTGTGGCAGCTCCACTGCTGCAGCAGGCCATTCTGCAGATGGATAAACTGAGGCTTTGAAAAGTTAAGTCACTTGGTCCGGGTTACACAGAGAGACGAGGGGACAACAAGGACTCTGGAGCCTTGCTCTGACTCAATACGGCACTGGCTCCTGGTTGGCTGACAAGCCGGGCGCTCCTGGGGTCACTGGGGGTAGTTGGCGGCCCGTGAGCTCCTATAGAGGAGAAGCTGCCCTGCACCCACTGCTCACGGAGATGTCTGTGCCCTTCCCCGCCTCCGCCAGTGGCTGCCCCTACCCGGAGCCTGGCTGCCCTGCTGCTCAGCATGCTGGCCCCCACCAGCAGCCTCTGCCTGTTCTCAGGGTCAGCCCTGCAGCCTCCACAGCCAGGGGACGTGTGTGTCCTCAGGCCTTTTGTGGGATGTGCTGTCTCAGGAGTCTAGTCACAAAGCACTAGAAGGCAGAAGCAGCCTTCTTCCCACGGTAGGCGGCAGTGGTCCTCACACAATGCGGACGGGTGGGGGTCCGCAGGGCCTCAGGGGTGGGGTAGGGTGGAGGATGGGGTGGGGTGGGGGGAGGAGATAGCACTGCAGGGGCTGGCAGAGAGGCCCAGCCTGCAAACACGAGCCAGTGGGGACGAGCGGTGACCAGTCCAGACCTTCTCACCCCACCCACCTCACATGGGAAGCAGTGCCAGACCCCTGCACGCGGCTTCAGAGCAGACCAGTGGCTGGCCAGGAAGCTGCCCTTTGTATCGCCCCCTCCAGGCCCGCTCACCGGGGCTTGGGGTCGGCCCCGCAGCCTTGATGGGGGCAATCACCTGGCCCCTGGTCGTCCCCATCGACGTGCATCTCCTGCGACCCTGCCTGCCCCGCAGGAGCCACACGCCCCTCTCCTGGGAGGGGAGGGGTCCCTGGAGGCCCTTGCAGTCTGCTTCCCCAAGCGTGTCACCCCAGTCACTCTGGGACCCGGCCCCAAAACAAAGCCCCGTTCAAGGAGCTGGACCAGGTAACGCCCGTCCTCGAGCCCAGGCCGGCTCTCCCCTGCCCTGTCCCCTGCTGCCTCGCCCTCAGCGACTCAGACGCGTGGCCCTCACACTCACCCCTGGCCTCCGTCCTCCCACCCGGCCTCCTTTCACTCTTCACCTGTCTGTAGACACTGCCCGAAATGCCCCTCTCGAGCTCCAGAACACTCCACGCCCCCGTGTTACAGCAGGACTCCCCGCAGGGCAGGTCTGTGTGTGTGTCTCCCCTTCTGGACCAGGTAGCGTCCACCTGCGTCCACCCAGCTCCTGGATGCACGCCGAGAACCCAGCGTGCCCTCAGCAAGTGTCGTGCGATGAGCCTGTGAGATGACCCATCCTGAGGGTGGCGTGAACCCGTCTCCTTCTCTGACCGAGTGAGAAGCCCTGGAAGCTGCCCTGTGCGGTGATGTCCTGTCAGCCAGAGCTCCCCTCCCCATGGGGACACCCCTTCTGGTTGGGGGGGTCGGGGTACAGGGTCCACCCCACTTTTGTCTAAGAACCTTCCTCTTCACTATGCTTATCAGCACAGATGATTTAGTTGCGATTTACATGTATTGTTTGAGTTAATACAGCAATAGTGATTCTTGTTTTCATGTAGACAAATGGAACACTGAATACATTTTTCAGGGTATGTTTCTCTCAGGAGATCTCTGGGATGGGGGCAGGTTGCTGAGGACCTGAGCTCTGCTGGCTCCCCAGGCCAGCTGCCACGCTGAGTGGCCACCGGGCCCGGCGGGGCTCCCCGGCCCAGGGCGTCTGTGCCCAAGTCTCGGAGAGTCACCGGGCCCGGGCCCCCAGATACCCTGCGGGCATCCACTGCTCAGAGCAGGCGAGCCCTGCGGGGAGGCAGACCCTGGAGGAGACGGACTGGAGAGCCGGCTGGGAGCTGAGAAGCAGCACGAAGAAGGCGCCATGATCCACCTCACAGCTGAGAAACGTCCCGGGGAACCACGAGGGGAAAGACTGAGGTTCCCACAGCAGAGCGACTCCAGCATAATGTTTCACGTTTTTGCTATTGGTGAGGATGCTGGGCAGCTGCTTTGGAGTCCAAAGGCCCTGAACTTGAACCCTGGGCTCTGAGGGCAAAGGACACTCCGTGGCTAACAGCTGTCAAGGTTTCGGGTGTTACTGCTGTGCGTACGTGTCCCGCATATGGGGACCCTCCCAGACCAGGACCCATGAACCTCTAGGAGGCCACAGACAGTGGCAGGGACTCCCCCTCAGTCCCCTGAATCACCCACAACGGACCCCGCATCTCCAGGACAAAGTGAGGGTGCTGAGCGTCAGCCTCTCCTGGGTCCACGGGCAGCTGTAAGTGACCAGCTGTCCCTGGGGACATCCCAAAGCCGCCAAGGTCCAGGGACAGGTTTCCTCAAGTCCGGGATGCCTCTGGGTGCGAATCAGGGTGTGCGTGCGCATGTGCCTGCTTTTGTGGACAGGCTCCGCCGCTTTCCGCAAACCCTGACCTCGTCCTGCCCGTGGAGGGTGGAGGGGGCCAGCGGGGAGGCCCTCTTCTCAGCGGGACTCCCTGCCCCCAGACTGTAGCGCGGCGCTCCCGGCAGGTGTGGGGTGTTGTGGTCACTGCAAACCCCCACAGTCTACGCATATAGACAGTTGCGTTACATCATCGACTCTTGCTCAGCAATCAGCTTCTATCTGGGCCGAGCACTGTGCAAAGGCAGATGCCTGTGTCGCGGGGTTGGGTGCAGGAGGCAGGCATGGCCGGATCTTCTCAGTGAACCCAGACAGATGAGTCTCACAGATAAATCAAAGCACAGAGAAGGCACGCTGCCTGCCGGGGTCACATGGCAGGCCCTGGGTCGGGTATCTGAAATCTCTCAGACGCTGGAAGTTACCAGCTTTGGGATAGACAGATAGCAGCCCAGCCTTCTAATTTCAGAGATGAGAGCCAGAAATGTCCCACCCGCAGAAAGTCGTGCAAAATGATGGGTCAGGGCTAAGACGGAAGCCCCCAGGCCGGTCTCCCCTTCCCGGCCAGGCTGCCCGCCTGCAGGTTAGGATGTGGACTCAGAGGGAATTCCAGGCGTCCCACCAGCTTCCTTATCGGAGGCTTGTCAGGCTGCTGTTATCGCTTTTTCAGTGTCAGTCACGGAACTCTTCCATGGCCCCTGTCCTTCATTCGTCTGCAAAGACTCCCAAGGGGGTGTGGGGACACTGCAGACAAGAGGGCCAGAGGCTGGAGCCGGAGGCGCTTATTTCCCTTCAGACGTGCAACATGAGCACACGTATTTAAATCATATGAAATAATAGTAGAATACAGTAAAACCTTCTATTCTGTGTTTTGCTTTTTTCAGTTCAGTTCAGTTCAGTCGCTCAGTCGTATCCGACTCTCCGCAACCCCATGAATCACAGCACACCAGGCCTCCCTGTCCATCACCAACTCCTGGAGTTCACTCAAACTCATGCCCACAGAGTCGGTGATGCCATCCAGCCATCTCATTCTCTGTCGTCCCCTTCTCCTCCTGCCCCCAACCCTTCCCAGCATCAGAGTCTTTTCCAGTGAGTCAGTTCTTCGCATCCAGTGGCCAAAGTATTGCACTTTCAGCTTTAGCATCAGTCCTTCCAATGAACACCCACTACTGATCTCCTTCAGGATGGACTGGTTAGATCTCCTTGCAGTACAAGGGACTCTCAAGAGTCTTCTCCAACACCACAGTTCAAAAGCATCAATTCTTCGGCGATCAGCTTTCTTCACAGTCCAACTCTCACATCCATACATGACCACTGGAAAAACCATAGCCTTGACTAGACAGACCTTGGTTGGCAAAGTAATGTCTCTGCTTTTTAATATACTATCTAGGTTGCTCATAACTTTCCTTCCAAGGAGCAAGCGTCTTTTAATTTCATGGCTGCAATCAGCATCTGCAGTGATTTTGGAGCCCCCAGAAATAAAGTCTGACACTGTTTCCACTGTTTTTCCATCTATTTCCCATGAAGTGATGGGACCAGATGCCATGATCTTTGTTTTCTGAATGTTGAGCTTCAAGCCAACCTTTTCACTCTCCTCTTTCACTTTCATCAAGAGGCTTTTGAGTTCCTCTTCACTTTCTGCCACAAGGGTGGTGTCATCTGCATATCTGAGGTTATTGATATTTCTCCCGGCAATCTTGATTCCAGCTTGTGCTTCTTCCAGCCCAGCGTTCCTCATGATGTACTCTGCATATAAGTTAAATAAGCAAGGTGACAATATACAACCTTGACGTACTCCTTTTCCTATTTGGAACCAGTCTGTTGTTCTATGTACAGTTCTGACTGTTGCTTCCTGACCTGCATACAGGTTTCTCAAGAGGCAGGTCAGGTGGTCTGGTATTCCCATCTCCTTCAGAATTTTCCACAGTTTATTGTGATCCACACAGTCAAAGGCTTTGGCATAGTCAATGAAGCAGAAATACATGTTTTTCTGGAACTCTCTTGCTTTCTCTATGATCCAGCAGATGTTGGCAATTTGATCTCTGGTGCCTCTGCCTTTTCTAAAACCTGCTTGAACATCTGGGAGTTCACGGTTCACATATTGCTGAAGACTGGCTTGGAGAATTTTGAGCATGACTTTACTAGAGTGTGAGATGAGTGCTATTGTGCGGTACTTTGAGCATTCTTTGGCATTGCCTTTCTTTGGGATTGGAATGAAGACTGACCTTTTCCAGTCCTGTGGCCACTGCTGAGTTTTCCAAATTTGCTGGCATACTGAGTGCAGCACTTTCACAGCATCATCTTTCAGGATTTGAAATAGCTCAACTGGAATTCCATCACCTCCACTAGCTTTGTTCGTAGTGATGCTCTCTAAGGCCCACTTGACTTCACATTCCAAGATGTCTGGCTCTAGGTCAGTGATCACGTTATCATGACTATCTTGGTCGTGAAGCTCTTTTTTGTACAGTTCTTCTGTGTACTCTTGCCACCTCTTCTTAATATCTTCTGCTTCTGTTAGGTCCATACCATTTCTGTCCTTTATCGAGCCCATCTTTGCATGAAATGTTCCCTTGGAATCTCTAATTTTCTTGACGAGGTCTCTTGTTTTTCCTATTCTGTTGTTTTCCTCTATTTCTTTGCATTGATCACTGAGGAAGGCTTTCTTATCTCTCCTTGCTATTCTTTGGAACTCTAATAGTAAATTCTTAGGGGCTCTCCTAGTGGCTCAGATGATAAACAATTAGCCTGCAATGCAGGAGATGCAGAGATATGAGTTCGATCCCTGAGTTGGGAAGATCCCCTGGTGAAGGGAATGGTAATCCACTCCAGGATTCTTGCCTGGAGAGTCCTGTGGACAGAGGAGCCTGGGGGGCTGCAGTCCGTGGGGTCACAGAGTTGGACACGACTGAGCGACTGACACTAGCTGGTAAAATCTTACATAATACGTGAGTGTATTAACTAACATACGTACATGCTTTTTAAGTATTTTCATATATTTAAATCTTAAAGACCACGAGCACTCAGGGCAATGGTCTACTGGTGTCGCTGACAGTGTAAGTCAGCTTGCCCCCTCCAGGGAAGAGACGACTGATTCAAAGTATAGTGACCAGCCAGCCCCGCAGACAGAGCTTGGCGTTTGCCCCAGAGATCAGAGCTCCGGCCCAGCCCTGGCCTCACCCGCCTGCAGACCCGGGACAGGTCTTCCCCTGCTCATGGCCTCAGGGTCCCATCCACGGAAGGAAGGCTGGACTCGGGCCTCAGGCAGGGCATCTCTCCCACAGGCCTGCTGGTTTGCCAGTGCTTTTAGGTAATGAAATTCCATTTAAAAACTTAAATATTTGGCTTCTCTTTTTTGTCTGACTCTGGGGCCCCATGGACTGTAGCCCGCCAGGCACCGCTGTCCATGGGATTCTCCAAGCAAGAATATGGGAGTGGGTAGCCATTCCCTTCTCCAGGGGATCAACCCAACCGGGTTTTGAACACAGGTCTACTGTATCACAAGCAGATCCTTTACGGTCTGAGCCCCAGGGAAGCCCACATTAAAGAAAGGGGGCACTCAGCACATAGGCCCATCCGTCTCGCTCTATCTAGCCGGCCCCCCAAACCCCGGCCGGGCCCCCGTCACCCTCCTTGGGGCTCCCGCAGGCAACACTGGCCCAGACCCCTGGGGCCGGCAGTGACCACGATCCCAGCACTGCCCCCCACGGCTCCCTGGTCCCCAGACAGACGGCTGCCGGTACGCGAGGTCAGTGCCTCAGTGGGAAGCAGGGCCACCCACGCTCCGCTCAGAGGAGACCCTCGGCTTTCACAGAGAATATGTGCACTGTCTCTGCCACAAGGCATCCAGCCGTAAACGTGTACGGGTGTGCTGCAAAGCTGCTGCTGGAACACGGACATACAACCAGGGATCTCTCCAGTGACACAGGCCGGGAGGGCCAGCACTCATGGCCCAGCACTCCCCCAGGACTTTTCTCTGCCAAATCCCAACAGTGACACCCACCCGGGGCCAGGACGGGGGCGGACATGTCAGAGTGGTCCCCGGAGCAGTGCTCTCCGCTGACAGGAGCAGCCCTGACCCCCACGTCTGTCTCAGCCCGGCCACGTCCCTCCTTCCTCCGGGGCCATGCCTTGTTCTGGGTGGAGTGGTTTTCGGGGCTGGTCACAGGCCAGTGGTTTGGGGACAGCGAGTGTGCCCAGGGCCGGCTCCTCTTTCACAGTCGGCCCAGACTCGTGGGCTTGGGAAGATGCCTGAGCTGTTGTAACCAAATAGTTTATCAAATGACTCCTTGCTGGTTGGAATATTTTAATGATTGGATTTTACATGACCTGTGCTCTGGGGCTTTTTTTTTTTGTAAAGAGCAGTTTAAAGATGATCCTTACGAACGTCTATACGGGGAAAAAACCAATAGCTATCTGTGTATTTCTTTCTCCGGATGATCCTCCCCCAGAAAAGGTCTTAACTCCTTTGGACACGACTGTGCAGACTTCAGCTCTTCGGGAGCTCAGCCTTTGGTGTTCGTGTTTACTGACCGCCAAGCACACGGAGAGCTTGGGGGGCCTGAGGCTTCTCCGGTGGGCGGAGCGGGCAGGGAGGCACATCTGCTCCATCCTGGGGTTGCCCTGCCCGCCTTTGTCTGGATGGCTCCGCAACCATATTGATTGAGGAGGGTGGAGTGGCGCGAAATCTGGGTCTAATTTGGCATTTTGGTGCTTGGCCTGAAGCAAATGAATGTTCTCCAGGCAAATGCATTATTGATGGGCTTGTTGTAAATTTTTAAAGAAAATAAATAATGTATTTAGAACAGTGTCAGTTTATGTCTGTTTACCAGCAGGGTGGTTTAAATGTTGAACTCAAACAATGTAAAAAGGTTCGTTCTGAATTAACAGTGTTTCAGTAAACAGACAACAACCAAGCCTTACTTTTAAACCCTTCTTTTTGTGTCATGTGTTGCTGTGTTGACTAGTCCGTGCTGCGGAAGAAAGAAGGGGGAGGGGGACAGAAAGAGGGCAGACGGCAGAAAGGACGAGGAAGCAGAGGCAGTGGGAGGCGAGGGAGCAGAGAGCAGAGGGAGGAGGGAGACGCAATCGCGGTGGCCGCTCTGTTCCTGCAGTCAGACTTGGTGGTGGGGTGACGTGTGTGGGTGTGAGAGTGTGCTTGTGTGAGTATGTGTGCATGTGTGTGCATGTGTGCACGCATGTGTGTGTGAATGCGTGTGTGAATGCGTGTGCATGAGTGCATATGCATGCATGTGAGAGTATGCGTCAGTGTGTGCCCGTGTGTGCATGCATGTGTGTGAGTATGTGTGCACGTGTGTGTGCATTTGAGTGTGTCTGCATGTGTGTGCATGAGTGTGTGCATGCACGCGTGTGTGCACGGGTGTGTCTGAATGCGTGTGTGTGCGTGCGTGTGCATGAGTGCACATGCATGCATGTGAGAGCATGTGTGTGTGCCCATGTGTGCGTGCATGTGTGTGTGCGTGCGTGCGTGTGAGTGTATGTGCATTTGAGTGTGTGTGTGAATGTGTGTGCATGCATGTGTGTGTACCTGCATGCATGTGTGTGTTTGCGTGTGCATGAGTGCACATGCATGCATGTGAGAGTATGTGTGCGTGTGTGCCCGTTTGTGCATGCATGTGTGTGAGTGTGTGCATGTGTGTGCACATGTGTGTATAGGTGTGTGTATGAGTGTGTGTGCACACATGTGCGTGCATGTGTGTGTGTGTGTAAGTGTGAGTGAGACTGGGAGGGAAAAAGAGTCGGTGTGTAAGGCGGGCATGACTCTGTCCAGGGAAAAGCCCCCCGTCGTCAGGCAGAGGATGCCCTACACCTGTGCGCCCCATGACCCCAACCCCAGGAAAGCCCACGTCTCCACATGGCTTCCGCTCTTTGGAGCCCCCTAATCCTGGGAACCCGCAGCACATGGGCGGCAAGCCCTCAGCAATTATTCTCTGTGCTTGCTGATGTCGCTTAATTCCATTCACTGCCCACCAGCCCAGATGGAAGCGAAGCAGGAGGCTCTGTGGCCCGCCTGCTCCTGGCGCCTTCTGGGAATGTCTTCACCAAACCTCCGCAGCCCTGGGGCCCGGGCCGGAGAGTCCCCAGCCTGGGACTGAGACCAGGGCTTCCACAGGGAGGGGGCCCGAGGGATTCCAGAGTCAAAGCACCCTGGGCAGTGAGGAGCCCTCAGACTGGCCAGGCCTCCTCCGGTGCTGGGCTCGAGCCCCGGGCAGCGTCAGGCCCTGAGCATTGCGTAGCCCTTTGTCCGCGTCCCTCAGAGGTGACGTCCAGTGTCCTGGAGCTAAAGCCGCTCATCCGTCCCCACCGTGGAGGGCCAGCCCCACAAGGAACGGGGCAGAGCAGTGCCACGGGGGGACGGGAGGGATCGGGGTCAGCCCCGGGGCCCCTGGGGGGCCTCGGGACCAGCCCTCGGCCGCCCCCTTGGCCGGCACGATCACGCTCAGAGTGGGGAGGAGACCGCGTGCTGCGTCTCTGAGGACCCGAGACCCAGGGGCAGCCTTGCCGGGTGTCAAGTGTGCAGGCCCGGGGGACTGTGCGGGTAGCGTCCTCAGCGGATCGGAAAGGCACTTCCTCAGGATGGCTGCTGAAACGAGACGCAGGCCACGTAAGGACAAGCTCAGTGGCATCTTCTAAGGCCTTCTTAAAAAATCATTTTTATTTATTTTTAATTGACTGATGACCGCTTTACCACATCAGTTTGGTTTGTCATACATGAGCATGAATTAGCCATAGGTATACACATATGCCCTATTTCTTGAATCTCCCTCCCTTCTGAGGTCTTTGAAGGAAAAAGAAAATCTCATAATTTGCTTTTATTTTTTTTAAAGAATTGGTGGCATAAATGGCAGGAGGTATCATTTATTCCCACCTTGGGATCCCATATTGATTAAGACCTGTTTACAAGCTTCCTCCTCCCCACATTACCCGTCCCACAGAGGCCTCCACACACCCTTGTGAACCCACAGTTTGTACATTTCACCACCTTTAATGAACTGCCATTCTGACGAGCTGTGAACTCTGTCTCAGTAGGTTTTTTATTAGGAATGTAAAGTGAGCCGCAGTGTCCTCAGCCTCGGGGGCATGTCTCCTGCTCTGTGGGGGGTGGGCACGGGAGGCTGCGAGCCCAGCAGGAGTGCCGGGCAGAGGGAATCCGGTGAGTGGGGGGCATCAGAAGGTGAGGTCAGCCTGGTTCCCTTCACGATCCGAGAGCTCTGGCTCTCCCTCCCCACTCCAGAGGGCATGAACAGCCACGACCTCCGGGGTTCCATCCTTGGTGAGGTTGGGTCGCAAACTCCTTGTGTTTTGGGGGCCCCGTGGACTCACTCCCTGAGTTTCTGCCTAGACTCTGGGCAGGGAGCCCGCTGGCGGCCCCAGGACCGAGGGCGGGTCTGCCCGACTGGCTTTTCTGGAAGTGCCAGATGCAGCGTCCACGCCTCCACCCAGCGCTTGGACTCTGACTCCCACAGGAGGGGCGGGGCTGGGTGGGGACTGGGGAGGCGGACGTTTGTTATTTCAGGAGTAAGTTACGCAAGTGACCAGGTCCAACCCAGCTGGATCCATTCAGGGATCTGTGCCCACGTCCAAGGCAGGAATAGTGAGTCTGGAGACAACATTGGAGATGCTGGGCACAGAGGGGCACAGGGCCCTGAGGGGTAGAGAGTCAGAGGGGCAGAGTCAGAGGGGCAGAGTCAGAGGGGCAGAGAGTCAGAGGGGCAGAGTCAGAGGGGCAGAGTGTCAGAGGGGCAGAGTCAGAGGGGCAGAGAGTCAGAGGGGCAGAGTCAGAGGGGCAGAGAGTCAGAGGGGCAGAGTCAGAGGGGCAGAGTGTCAGAGGGGCAGAGTCAGAGGGGCAGAGAGTCAGAGGGGCAGAGAGTCAGAGGGGCAGAGAGTCAGAGGGGCAGAGAGTCAGAGGGGCAGAGTCAGAGGGGCAGAGAGTCAGAGGGGCAGAGGTGCAGGGTGTGGGGCCGGGGTCGCCCTCTCCGCCCCCTCCCCCTTCCCACTCCCGTCTCCTGTGCCCTAACTTCCAGGGGCCCCTGCTCCCCTCCCTGTTCTTCACAAAGCACCGCAGCACCAGGTGTGAGGCTCCGTGATCCCGATGACTGCACCCTTGAACAGCGTGTGTACAGATCTGCTATCTCTCCCAAACCTCCAGCCCTGGCCAGACCTGGACCCACCCCCGCTGTGAGGAGACCAGCTCCTTCCCCAGGTAGAAAGCTTGGAAACTTATATCCACAACCTGGAGGCTGTGTTCTCCAGTCGTTTCTGGCTTCCCAGAGTCCTCTGCAACTCTGACCAACTCCCCCAGCCCCCAGACGCTGACCTGCCTCCCTGGGGGCCCCGAGGTGCTGCTGGGTGGGCAGAGGCTGGGGCGGGGGACAGGGTGGGAGCGGCAGCTCCCAAAGCGGGGTGGGCTGAGCAGGGCTGGGCTCTCCCTGGGCAGCCCATCCGCTGCCTGTGACCGCAGACCTGGCCCTTCCCTCAGGGCTGGGTGGCTTCGTGAGCAAGGGCCGGGTCCGAGGCCTCGTGGGCTCCAGGCTGTGGAGAAGGCTCAGAGGTCCCACTCACGCCCAGGGGAGTGGGCACGGTGTTGGGGTCTTTCAGTGGGTTTCTACCCCTGCCCAGCCTGCCGGGGACTTTCCACAGGGCAGAGGGGTCCCCCCGACCCACAGGGGCCCCAGTCTCTACCAACTTCAGGCAGCTTTCCCTGTGTGCACAGAGAACATGGCTCTCTGCGTTCCAGGGGTTATTACAAAACTCTGCAGGTAAAATGCAGACTGAAGTAGATAAAGCCAGAGTCCTCAAAAAGCCAGGTTGAAGGTGTCGATTATTTCTGAAGTGAAAGGTAAAAGAGCCAACACATATGGAAGCAGCTGACAGCCCCTTCCTGGATCCCGTGTCAGACGCACACACGTGGCACCAGGCCGCCTCTGATGCCTCCGAGGCCAGCCTGCAGCACTCCCTGGAGCGGGGCTCCCAGCCGCGGTGCCCGTCCAACAAAGAGCCCAGAAAACCCTGAGACGGAGGTGGCATTCCACCTCCTCCTCCAGAGAGACGGAGCTCTGGGGACTGGCAAGCGCTGGGGGCCAAGTCTCACCTCTCCCCCAGGACCAGTCTCCCCGAGGACAGCCCCTCGCTTCCCCCCATGAGCAGTCACTCTCCCCCGGGACCAGTCTCCCCCGGGACAGCTCCTCGCTTCTCCCCGAGAGCAGTCAGGACCTCTTATCTGCTCCAGACAGGCACGGCGGCACCAAGGCGACTCGGAGGCCTCCTCCCTGGGCTGCAGTCGACTCTCTGGCCCCACGAGCTGATGACAGGCTGGCCCCCCCCGCCCACCTCCCCTCCACCCTGTCTTGGGCATCGTCAGATGCCCAGGGCCAGCCAGGTGCAGCTCAGTAGGCATAGGGCCTGCCTCTCCATGCAGCCGGGTGCCTGCACTGGGACTCTGCACGTGAATTCATTCGGGTTCATCTCCTGAGATGCTCCCAGGCGTGCGTCCCGCTGCTCCATCCTCTGAGCAGAGGCTGCCGCTGTCGGGTCAGCCCCACAGGAGTTGGATTATGGACCAGACGGTGCCTGTGGGTTCCTCTGCTGTTCGCAGAGACCCGGTCAGACCAGCCTGTCGTTTGAGCCTCTCTGAGCAGAGCTTCCTACAGGGCTGGGCCAGCCAGTCCAGAGCGGTTGGGGAGGCAGGGGCTGGGCAGGAGTGGACAGGGGCGTCGGGACCCCAGGCCTCTCCACTGACTTGGGACACAGCCCGTAACCTCCGTCTGTCTGTCCATCATGTAGCTTGGCTCTGGGGGCCCTGGGGGCTCCTACTACACCAGATCGCTGGGCAGAAAGACTGGAGGCAGACCCAAGGCCCCGTAACCTTCATCTCAGCCTCAAGGCTCAGGACGTGGGCCTTCTCTGGGGCCCTGTCCTCTGTCTGCACCGGGAGCCCTCGGGGCATGAGGGTCTGAAGGCCTGTAGAGAGACGCACGGTCGGAAAGACGTGCGGCCACAAAGCAGGGCGGTACCCAGACTGCATCCTGTCCCACCCACAGCGCACCCTGCACCCCCATCACCTGCACCCCAGGGTCAGGAACTGGAGGCACTGGGGTCACAGCTTGCCCCGTCCTCCTCGCCCGCCCCTACCTGGAGCCAGGCTGACTGTACAGAGAGGGCGCCCGGCATGCCCACTCACCCCCCTCTGTCTGCACTGACCAGCCCGACCCTGCCTTCTCCCCCAAACAATCGCCAACAGACAGCTGGCCCGCGGACCCTTATGCTGACCCCACAGCCCTAAGGCAGGCTGAGCGTCAGATCTGGACGTGGAAGAGTCTGGCCTAGTGCAGAGGCCCAGCCCCCACCCCCACCCCCGACTCACCCACCTTAATCTTGGCCCATCCAGGCACTTCCGCAGGCATCAGCTCTGCTGCCCCACGAGTTTTATTGGTGAACAAACAATTGAGCTTCCACTTAAATAGCGACTGAGGAAAACTGCAAACCAGATCCAAGTCATCCTGAGCCTTAAACCACAAAGGAGAAAACAGAGCAGCCACTGCTCCTGCTCTGGGTTGGCTGCGGACAGCACCCGGGGCAGAGAGGAACGGGGGGTGGGGACCACCTGCCGCCAAGGAGGCCGCCCATGAGACCCCCAGCCTGTCTTCCCCACCCCCAGACCCCAGAAAGAGCCTGACCCATGAGGCTGCAAGGCTTCGAGTTGTTGTTCAGTTGCTCAGTCATGTCTGACTCTTTGCGACCCCATGAATCGCAGCACGCCAGGCCTCCCCGTCCATCACCAACTCCCCCGTAGTTCACTCAACCTCATGTCGATTGAGTCAGTGACGCCATTCAACCATCTCATCCTCTGTCATTCCCTTCTCCCACCTTCAATCTTTCCCAGCACCAAGGTCTTTTCCAATGACTCAGTTCTTCGCATCACGTGGCCAAAATATTGGAGTTTCAGCTTTAGCATCAGTCCTTCCAATGAATATTCAGGACTGATTTCCTTTGGAATGAACTGGTTGGATCTCCTTGCAGTCCAAGGGACTCTCAAGAGTCTACTCCAACACCACAGTTCAAAAGCAGCAATTCTTTGGTGCTCAGCTTTCTTTATAGTCCAACTCTCACATCCATATATGACTACTGGAAAAACCATAGCTTAGCCTAGACAGACCTTTGTCAGCAAAGTAATGTCTTTGCTTTTTAATACGTTGTCTATGTTGGTCATAGCTTTTCTTCCAAGGAGCAAGCATCTTTTGATTTCATGGCTGCTATCACCATCTGCAGTGTTTTTGGAGCCCAAGAAAATAAAGTCAGCCACTGTTTCCACATCTATTTGCCATGAAGTGATGGGACCAGATGCCATGATCGTCATTTTTTGAATGTTGAGTTTTAAGCCAGATTTTTCACTCTCCTCTTTCATTTTCATCAGGAGGCTCTTTAGTTTCTCTTCGCTTTCTGCCATAAGGGTGTGTCATCTGCATGTCTGAGGTTATTGATATCTCTCTGCCCGAAATCTTGATTCTAACTTGTCCTTCATCCAGCTCAGCATTTCACATGATGTACTCTGCATATAAGTTAAATAAGCAGGGTGACAATGTACAGCCTTGACATACTCCTTTTCCAATTTGGAACCAGTCCATTGTTCCATGCCTTGTTCTAACTATTGCTTCTTGACCTGCATACAGATTTCTCAGGAGGCAGGTAAGGTGATCTGGCATTCCCATCTCTTTAAGAACTTACCACGGTTTGTTGTGAGCTACACAGTTAAAGGCTTTGGCATAGTCAATGAAGCAGAGGTAGATGTTTTTCTGGAACTCTCTTGCTTCTTCTATGATCCAATGGATGTTGGCAATTTGATCTCTGGTGCCTCTGCCTTTCCTAAAACCTGCTTGAACATCTGGGAGTTCACGGTTCACATACTGTTGAAGCCTCGCTCATAGAATTTTGAGCATTATTTTGCTAGTGTGTGAGATGAGTGCAATTGTGCGGTAGTTTGAACATTGTTTGGCATTACCCTTCTTTGGGACTGAAATGAAAACTGAGCTTTTCAAGTCCTGAAGCCACTGCTGAGTTTTCCAGATTTGCTGGCATATTGAGTGCAGCACTTTCACAGCATCATCTTTTAAGATTTGAAACAGCTCAGTGGGAATTCCATCCCCTCCACTAGCTTTGTTCATAGTGATGCTTCCTCAGGCCCACTTGACCTCACATTCCTGGATGTCTGGCTCTAGGTGAGTGATCGCATCATCGTGGTTATCTGGGTCATTAAGAGCTTTTCTGTACAGTTCTTCTGTGTATTCTTCCACCTCGTCTTAATGTCTCCTGCTTCTGTTAGGTCCATACCATTTCTGTCCTGTATTGTGCCCATCTTTGTTGAACTGTTCCCGGTATCTCGAATTTTCTTGAAGAGATCTCTTCAAGGCTTAGAGAGACCTCAGAAATCCGCACAGAGCTCAAAGCACCACCCTTCAGGGGTCCATGTGCCCGGGACCCCACTGTTCTGTGGGCAGATTCCAAGCAGTTTGTCGGGGGTGCCTGAGACTCTACATTCCTAAGGGACTCCGGATAGCTGGGGCCCAGGCTGCAGGCGCTCACTGTGTGTGGGCTCAGGACTCCCGGCCTGACCCCAGAGACCAGAAGTGCAACTCACTCCCCTGTGTTTCCTGACACACGTGCCCCAGGAGGATCAGGACCAGCCAGCCTGGCCCCAGACAAGCTCCGCGCCTGCAGCTCCACCTCCAGCCTCGGCCGGGGACTCGGCAAACTTGCAGGCTCATGATCAAAATGCTGAGCTTTTAAAACTGACTTCCAGGTTTTCCTTTGTTAATTCTTTTTACAACTTTAAACCAACTCTCAGTCTAGTGCTCAGAAGGGCTTTCCTCCCTTTGAAGAGTGTTGGCAAAATGCTTCAGGTTAATAAAGTGTGTCATTGGGGTCAGCGTAGGAAGGCGGGTATGGAAGAGGTGACGTGTGGGGTGTGCCCCTTCGGGGCTTGGTGGCCCGGGGCCAAGCGGCAGCGCTTCCGGGCTTCAGCAGTCTCACCTGTGTGATGCCGATGGCTGTGGGGTGCCTCAGGTGCGGCGGGGACACAGGCCAGGCGGGCGTGTGCCGTGCAGAGAGCCCTCGTCGGGCGAGAACACGAGCCGCTCAGTTGTGGTTGCCGCTCCCCTCGCCTCCGCTGGTGCCCGGGGTGTGGGGGGCTTACACAGTCGGGCGGGGATTCCACAGCCTGGATCGCGGACTCGAGGGCGGGAACTGGTCTGCGCAAGCATCAGTAACGGTGGTGAGTGCAGACACGAAGCCGACAGGAGATGTGGCTTAGATGACACGGTGGTTTTATATGGAAGACGCTGACCCAGTGGAGCCGGCCTGCAGACCTGGGCTCCACTGCAGAGCCGGGGGCAGCCACAGGCTCCCTGGGACCCGGGGCTCCTGCCCTGAGTTAGAAAGGCCCGCCTGCTTGGAAGGTCAGACACCCCTGAATCACTGAGAGCAGAGGGGGCGCCTCCGAAGCGGGGCTGTCGGCTTCCCCCAGAGCTGGCCAGAGTTGGGGGGGGCAAACATGGCCTTCTTTAGGGGCCAAGGAGACAGACAGGTGAAAGGCCGTTCAGGAAGGCTGTCAGCCCGTGCCCTGCCGCTTGGGGTCTCTGGATGGGAAGCGCTGTTGGAAGATGCGTGGTCGTGCGGGAAGGTTACACGTCTCTAGAAACAGCACTCAACACTGGTACCCCCTCAGGTGAACCCTCCCAGGCAAGCCCTCCCAAACCTTCCTGTCTCCTTAGGCCGAGGGCCGTGCTGCAGGGTCACCGGCCACCCTGCCGACTGCACCTCTCCCATAAGAAGGCCTCAAAATTTCTGAGCACAAGGATTCAGTCAAGCTAATCAAGTATTGATCCTTAATTAATGTCTCATTTTGAGTGTGTACATGCTAAGTTGTGTCCGACTCCTTGTGACCCTATGGACTGTAGTCCACCAGGCTCCTCTGTCCATGGAATTTCCCAGGCAAGAATACTGGAGTGGGTACCATTTCCTTCTCCAGGGGATCTTCCCTCAGTTCAGTTCAGTTCAATCGCTCAGTCGTGTCCGACTCTCCGCGACCCCATGAATCACAGCACGCCAGGCCTCCCTGTCCATCACCAACTCCCGGAGTTCACTCAAACTCATGTCCACAGAATCGGTGATGCCATCCAGCCATCTCATTCTCCGTCGTCCCCTTCTCCTCCCGCCCCCAACCTTTCCCAGCATCAGAGTCTTTTCCAGTGAGTCAACTCGTCGCATGAGGTGGCCAAAGTATTGCAGTTTCAGCTTTAGCATCAGTCCCTCCAATGAACATCCAGGATTGATCTCCTCTAGAATGGACTGGTTGGATCTCCTTGCAGTATAAGGGACTCTCAAGAGTCTTCTCCAACACCACAGTTCAAAAGCATCGATTCTTCGGCGGTCAGCCTTCTTCACAGTCCAACTCTCACATCCATACATGACCACGGGAAAAACCATTGCCTTGACTAGACGGACCTTGGTTGGCAAAGTAATGTCTCTGCTTTTTAATATACTATCAAGGTTGCTCATAACTTTCCTTCCAAGGAGCAAGCGTCTTTTAATTTCATGGCTGCAATCAGCATCTGCAGTGATTTTGGAGCCCAAAAAAACAAAGTCTGACACTGTTTCCACTGTTTTTCCATCTATTTCCCATGAAGTGATGGGACCAGATGCCATGATCTTTGTTTTCTGAATGTTGAGCTTCAAGCCAACCTTTTCACTCTCCTCTTTCACTTTCATCAAGAGGCTTTTGAGTTCCTCTTCACTTTCTGCCATAAGGGTAGTGTCATCTGCATATCTGAGATTATTGATATTTCTCCCAGCAATCTTGATTCCAGCTTGTGCTTCTTCCAGCCCAGCGTTCCTCATGATGTACTCTGCATATAAGTTAAATAAGCAAGGTGACAATATACAACCTTGACGTACACCTTTTCCTATTTGGAACCAGTCTGTTGTTCCATGTCCAGTTCTAACAGTTGCTTCCTGACCTGCATACAGGTTTCTCAAGAGGCAGGTCCAGGGATCAAACCGGCTTCTCCTGTGTCTCCTGCATTGGCAGGCAAATCCTTTACCACTGTGCCACCATCTCGTTGACTATTATTATTTTCATTGCTATGTTCATTCGCTGAACATTACATTTTTTCTAATTGATGACATTCTCAAGTTATTTGGCATGTGTAGACACGTCCGTGTAAACTGGGAAAGTGCAATGCAGGAATATGAGTGCTCCACCTTCATGACAGAAATCGAACGGCCATTCCCCTGGGACAGGACTCGGTGGATCAAAGGCAGCCTGCCGGCCCACAGCCCCAAGGTCGGACAGAGTGTAGCCCAGGGACCCAGTGTCCACGGCATCCCACAGTCAAGCCAGAGATGGGCACTGATAGAACCTGGGCATCCCAGTCCATCCTAGAGAGCACCCAGCCACGGACCCAGCTTCAGAACCAGGCAATCGGGTGCGAGCCCTCCGGGGGATCCCCTGAATTATTCATTCCCCAGCAAATAGTTGCTCAGTCAGCCACTCCATGAGAGGCGCTGCGATGAATAACATACAATTCTCTCCCTCGAGAAATCTATCATTTAGGGGAGACAGGCAGGTTAATTACTGACTCTCATGCAAGGCTGGATGAAACAAATGCTTTAATAAACGTCTAGGAGGTGCATCACGGAGGGGCTGAGAGCCAGTGATTGGGCCTGATTGGAGGTGTCGGGGTGAGTAGGCGTGCAGGCTGAGCCTCAGAGGATGCCGCGGGCAAGAAGAGTAAGAAACCAAGAGCCAGGTCCTGAGCTGTGACCTCACTTGTAGCTATGTCTACTGTGGAACTATTCAAACGCAGCCAAACGTGTGTCTGCCCAGCTCCCTCGCCTCCATGTGAAACCAAGCACCTGCGTTGGGCCTGCACCTGTCTGTCTGTGTTTCTGTAAGCAAATGAGCTGCTGCTGCTGCTACGTCACTTCAGTCGTGTCCGACTCTGTGTGACCCCATAGACGACAGCCCACCAGCCTCCCCATCCCTGGGATTCTCCAGGCAAGAACACTGGAGTGGGTTGCCATTTCCTTCTCCAAAGCAAATGAGAGTCGTGCTAATAACAGCTTCTTCTGCACCCCTCCCAGACAGTCTGTAACCTGCTTCTCACTTAGCATCGCATTCCGAAGACCTTCCCTACAGGTACAGAGACCTCCAGCCCTTCTCACCCCTGTGGTCACCCGGGTGCGGGGCCTTCCCTCTCTCGCTGGGACGGTGAACGGCCATCTCCAGGTGGTTCTCCATCTGTCATCTCCTAAACATCCATCGTCACCTTCAGGAAGTCAGCAGCTACACGTCCTGAGCTCTGGCACTCAGCCGCAAGATCTCTGACACAAGCGAAGTGTCGGAGCCCAGGAAGAAGCAGTCTGTGAGCACCAGGCCGTCTGCTGCCTAGGGGTCGTCCCCGCAGCTCAGGGCCGCGTGGAGGCCTTGTGGGTGCTCAGTGCCCACAGCCAGGCTGCCGGGGAAGGAGCACCGGCCACGTGTCCTGAGTCTGCGTGGGTGCCTCTCCCATCACAGCTGGGACCCCTCTGCTCCGAGGCTGAGGCCCCCAGGCCAGGAGAGGACATGCTGGAGAGAGGACAGCAGACACAGATGGGCTGACACGCCGGGGATGTGAACCGCCACGCCCCGTGTCCCCCTCGTCTGAAACACTAAGGACGGGCCTAGAGGACTCCGTGGAGATCAACGCAGTCGTCCACGCGGAGAGGCTGCAAGTTGTTTCGGGTATCTTCTGAAGTCGGAGGGAACACACTTGCTGACGGGTGGGCGTGTGGGATGGCAGGTCGTGATGGGTGGGGGGGGGTGATGCCCCCCAGGGGGTCTGTATGGTGGAAACTCGGGTTCACCCCAGCCGAGATGGCAGGTGCAGGGTGCAGGCTTGGGTGGGAGGGGACTTGCATCCTGAGATGCCTGCTGGGCACCTGAGCAGAGGGACCCGGGACCCCACCAGCTGCCCAGGTGGGTCTGGAGTTCAGGAGAGGGGCTGTCCTGGAGCTTGGACTGAGAGTCACCAGCTCAGAGACGATGTCGCCTCGGGGAGAGGAGACCCGCCCGCCCCCAGGCAGAGAGGACGGACAAGCATGGAGGGCTGGGCCGAACACCAGGGCCAGAGGGAGGCCGAGAGGGAGGAGCCTGACGGGGGGAGGGGCCCCAGAGCAGGGCTGGCCTGCCGGCTGGACGCTCTCAGGGTTCAAGGTCAAGAGGACAGAGATCACACCCGGGGTGAGGCAGCGCGGAGGAGACGGCGACAGAGCAGAGGGTGGCCTGGGTCTGCGGGAGCGCCGGGGCTTCCGGCCGGACGGACGGGGACCAGCCGGGGACCAGCCGGGGCTTCCGGCCGGACGGACGGGGACCAGCCGGGGACCAGCCGGGGCTTCCAGCCGGACGGGACCAGCCGGGGACCAGACGGGGCTTCCGGCCGGACGGGGACCAGACGGGGACCAGCCGGGGCTTCCGGCCCGGACGGGGACCAGACGGGGACCAGACGGGGACTAGCCAGGGCTTCCGGCCAGACGGGGACCAGACGGGGACCAGCCGGGGCTTCCGGCCGGACGGGGACCAGACGGGGACCAGCCGGGGCTTCCGGCCGGACGGGGACCAGACGGGGACCAGCCGGGGCTTCCGGCCGGACGGGGACCAGACGGGGACCAGCCGGGGCTTCCGGCCGGACGGGGACCAGCCGGGGACCAGCCGGGGACCAGCCGGGGCTTCCGGGCCAGACGGGGACCAGCCGGGGCTTCCGGCCCAGACGGGGACCAGCCGGGGCTTCCGGCCTCAGATGGGGACCAGCTGGGGGCTTCCAGCCCAAACAGGGCCTAGGTTCTTTTTCCCTAAGAGGAGAGAAATAGCCGCACATTCGTGTGCGAGTTGGAAAGACCCAGAAAGAGAGATGCAGGCAAGGAGGCTGGAATTGCTGCTTCCTGCCCCGGGGCAGCAGGGGGGCAGCCTGGTGCTCAGGGAAGGGTCTGGCCTCCGGAGGAGCCTGGTGGCTCACCGGATCTAGAAAGTGTGATCCACCGTGATGCTCAGATGAAAGCAGAGGCGGGGCCCCCACGGGGTCAGCCGGGTGATTTGTTCAGAATAGAGATGTTTGAGATACAGGTAGGTGCAAGCACTTGGCAAAGCCCTCGGGAGAGGTTTACTGCCACCCCCTCCCCAGCCCGGCCACACCACACACCGTGATACACCCGGGGGACAGCCGGGCCACTGTGGTCCCTGAAACGACGGTGGAGAGGGTGACAGACATGGGTCCGGGCTCAGGGACAGAGGAGCAGGACGCAGGCATTGGGGCCTGCAGCCAGTGAGAAGTCGTGTCCCCATTCGTCATACAGATGGCTCTGCGCAGATCCGCTCATTGCAGTTTTACAGGTTATTTTCATCTTAATGTGCAATTTATCTTTCCTCTTTCCAAGTCTGCAGGCATATTTCACGCCTGCTCCCGAGGGGCTCTCTCCACGTTCAGCTGCCTTGAGAGAAGTCACACCAGGGTTCTCCTCAAGGAGGGACCTTCAGGGCGGAAGGCCTTCCACGTGGGGCTGCCGACCTCCACTCCCGATCCAGATGGGCCCCCTCGTCCTGAGATAAGTCACACCAGGGCTCGCCTCGAGAGGGACATTCAGGGCGGAAGGCCTTCCATGTGGGGCTGCCCGTCCTCCGCTCCAGATTCAGACGGGCGCCCTCATCCTCAGAGTCCAGCCAGACCCTGCATGGTCCGCACACCGCCGGTGGGGAGTCCTACCCACCGCACCCCCTCCCCAAGCACATACAGAGTGGAAGTAATGGAGAGCCACACCCCCGACGTAACCACCCTCTGACCTGGGTGTCAGGGAGCACCAAGTCTCCTCCTAGGCCTTAATGTCCTGTCTCACCCCCTGCACCCCTGGGAAAGTTATCCCAGCTCTGCAGAGAAGGGCCCCACGTGAAGGGGGATACTGAGATGAGGTTTGCGGAGGAGACACAGGAGGAAGGGGAATGAGCCCCATCTGGTCACCCACCGGTTCCTCCTCGTGGTTCTGGGAGAAGAGGGTCCCAGGCTCGGGCCTCCAGACCCCAACCGGATGCCTGGCGAGCATCAGGACCCCATGGAGTGGAGCAGGGGAGACGGTGTTACGGAAACGACCTGAGGCAGCGCGTGAGGCTGGGGTGACGGCTCCCAGAGCCACACCCGGCACGCCGCAGGCGCTCACAAGGATCTGTGAGGGGTGAACGGACGAGCGAGCAGCAGAGCAGGAGTCGGTGGGCAGAGCCTGCTCGATGCCCACCTGGAGCCTTACCATGCGGAGTGGGAGCCAGTGACCAGCGGCTAGAGAGCTCCCTAGAGACCCATTCCCGCTCCGCCAGAGACCACAGGCTCGAGGGTTCCCGTCAGCCTTTGAGTGCCAAGATCAAAGGAGAGGAACACTTTGAAACTGGGAAAACTCAGCCCCTCTGTCCAGAGGCCGTGTGGTCTGTTCCCTGAGTGGGTTTGCATGGTCATCCTCCAGCCCGGCTGACACAAGAAGCCACATAGCTGAGAGGCTGTGAATGGTTAACCTTCATGAAGAGACAGAAGACTTCACACTGTCACGGGCCGACTCACGTAATCCTCAGGACAGACCTGCTTTCATTCACATCGTGAACTGAGAAGACCAGGTCCTCAGAGCCCCACCAGACCACGGTCAGCGCAGTGATCGCGGGAATCGGACTCAGGCAGGTGCTCCGTGGGGCTCACGCCATCTCCACGCCAGAGTCTCCCTTCTCCCAGAGCCCTGGGTTATAGCTACCCCTCAGTGTCCATCTGTCCTCCCACCCAACCAGCCGCCCACCTGTCAACCCACCCATCCATCCGTCCATTTGTCCATCTGTCTATCCGTCCTTCCAACCACCCATCCATTAATCCATCTGTTTCCCTGTTGTTCATCCACCCATTCTCCCAGCCAGTCATCCGTTCTTCCCACTGTCCATCCATTCAGCCGTCCACTCACCCGTGCCTTTAGCCTTTATCCATCGGTTAGTCCATCTGTTTGCCAGTCCGTCCATCCACCCATCCACCCACCTGTTCATTCATCCATCTGTTATCCGTCTGTCCATCCACTTGCCTGTCCGTCTCTCGGTCCATCCATTCATCTTTGTATCTATTAATAGCAAGTCTTATGGGTTACGGGTGAGCTGGCAGTCCAAACAAGCTGACAAAGGGAAGGAGAGGAGATGACACGCACCGCTGCCTGCATTGTGCAGTGTCCCTCTGCACACACGGAGAAAACATGAAATGGAAGTCTGATGGGCTGAAGCCCAGTGAGCGTCCTTCTGCAGCCCTGGAGGAAGCGTCCCCAGCTGTCTCCCATCGGCCCCACTCGGGGCCCACCCCAGCCTCACTCTCCCGTTATCGCCACACTTACCACCGTCCTTACACTCCCCGCGGAAGCCTTTCTCCTTTGCCCACGAACTCCACCTTCAGTCAGTTCAGTTCAGTTCAGTTCAGTCTCTCAGTCGTGTCCGACTCTTTGCAACCCCATGAACCACAGCACACCAGGCCTCCCTGTCCATCACCAACTCCCAGAGTTCACTCAGACTCATGTCCATCGAGTCGGTGATGCCATCCAGCCATCTCATCCTCTGTCGTCCCCGTCTCCTCCCACCCCCATTAGCTCTGAACAATGCTGCATTTTTGCTGAGGCTTAAACTTCATTGATGGAAGGATACTAACAGGGTTTTTGTGATCAATTACCAGCACCAGAGTGACCACAGGGCTTGATTGCCTCGATGGGGGAAACCACAGCCAAGCACATCTCCCACAGCCCTGGCACCATGCTCTGTGACGAGACTCGCATTCCCGGGCCAGTCTCCACTGTAAACGCAGCAGTGAACTGCGAGCTCTTTCTCAGTCTTGTTACCAGCGGCGTAAATCCACATGTCAGCACGTGACTGTTGCCAGGAGACAGCATGAGTGCCCGTCCACCATGGGGGCTGTGTCTCATTGTGGTGCTGAGGAAACAGCTTTGGTCTATACACAACACTCATGGTCGCGGGGGTTTCAACACCGCCAATAAGCACAGTCTTAGCGTTCTGCAAAGCTCTGCTTGCCTCTCCTTTCTTTGTACTGGACTTGATCAACCTTAAGATGCTCCTTTGAGGTTGCTGCCCAGCGGACAGAGTCGAAGGCCAACAACGAGAACAAGAGAAGTAAAACGTGATCTCACGTTTCCTCCTGGTTTTGTATTTACGTTTATTCATTGACTCGGCTGCACCGGATCTTAATTGTGGAACACAGGGTCTTTAGCTGTGGCCTCTGAGATCTAGTTCCCTGGAGAGGGACTGAATCCAGGACCCTGTATCAGGAGCCTGGAGTCTTTGCCACTGAACCACTGGTGAAGTCCCTTCCTCCTGATTTTAAAACAAGGTTACTACCATGTTGTATATTACCTATCTCAAGATCCTCATCTCCTGTTAAGTGAATGTTTGGCCAGCTAAGCTCTTCTGGACATCACATCAAGGGCTGGTGCTGCTCAGGTGCGGAGGGGGCGGCTGGCGCTGCTCGCTGACATGAACAGGGTCCTCCTCTCTCCCAGGGCATGGGGGGCTGGCCTTCCTGACCCCCGCGGGGGGCATGGCCACGTGACGAGGTGTGGAGGTTCCTCATGCCACGTGGCATGGTCCCAAAAAAGAGAAAAGATTAGGGCAATCGTGCCTACTTGGCAAGGTTGTGGAGCGGCTCCAGCCCCCTGTGGACCGTAAGGCTGGTGGTGGACACCGGGGTGTCCACAGGCCTGGAAGGGCGGCCTTCCTGGAAGAGGCAGTGGAGGGCTCAGTGTGAAGGGCGGAGAGGCAGCGGCCTGGCCTCCACCGGAGGGCTCAGTGTGAAGGGCGGAGAGGCAGCGGCCTGGCCTCCACTGGAGGAGGGGAGGCCGGGCCACCGAGGCCTCGAGCTGCCCCCAGCCGCGCGGGCTTGGTCCTGGGTCTTTCCTCGCTCAGCCGCGGGGAGCGAGCAGAGTGCGCGGCTGGCAAAGCAGGTTCTAAGGCGACAGGCTTTGGAGCCTGGGAGGACTCCTGGAGGTTTCGTGCTCCATCCCAGCGGATTCCAAATTCTGTGCGAGTTACTCCAAATGCAGTCATCTTCAAAGATGTTCGCTGGCCCACGACATTTCAATTAATCAGGAAATCAGTCTCCTGGAGAATAATCTCACCCTCTGGGCCCCAACTCACGAGGCAGCACCCAAGGCAGAAACAAGACTGCGAACTCGCCTGGCCTCGGTCAAGAGGAAGAGCCTGTGTGTAAGAGCGCAGCCAGGTGGAACGAAGCCTTCCACGGGCGTCCTCACCGCAGCAGGGCTGGTCCCTGCGGGTAAGCCTGGCTCCAGGGGAGACAGCGCTCGGCGGGCACTCGGCCGGCCTGCTCCCGAGTCCAGGCGCGGGGGTGGGGTGGGCGGCGGGGGTCCCATTGTCCTCCGGTCACAGACTGAGATCCCGGGGTGCTCTAAGCCCCCACCCGACATGGCCAGTGAGAGACAGGACACAGCCCTCAGTGGGGGAGAGGCACCAGTTAAGCCTCCTGGTCGACCTCCCCAAATTCAACTCTGACATGGATTCTGGGTTGGTTCATTGACCATGGCCCCGCCCCCACCGCACCCTCCAGGGACGCCCAGGAGTCACCTGCTCTGCGGGGACGCTTCATGCTCTTAGCCCAACTGTTTTTGCTGACCTGACTCCATCAGTCTGATGTCCACAACCTCAGATTTCAACTTGTTTTGAGCACGCTTTCCCTAGTGACCAGGCTGTGAGCTGACCTCCACACTCACCCATGTGCAGACCCTGGGAACACACGCTTGCCTTCCCATGTGGGTGTACACCCTGCGGTTCCCACCAGGCCTGGGAGAGGCGGGTGGGGTGGCCCTTCTAGTCTGCTGGGCTCACGCTTTTTGTTCGGGCTAACCTGCCTGACTCCCCTGGTGGCTCAGACAGTAAAGTGTCTGCCTACAATGTGGGAGACACGGGTTTGATCCCTAGGTTGGGAAGATCCTCTGGAGAAGGAAATGGTAACGCACTCCAGTACTCTTGCCTGGAAAATCCCATGGACAGAGGAGCATGGTAGGCTACAGTCCATGGGGTCGCAAAGAGTCGGACACGACTGAGTGACTTCACTCACTTAACCTGCCTGAACAAGCTGCTTTGTGCCCAGGAGCACAGTCTCGTAACCTAGAAAGGACGCAATGTTCCTGTCGTGTTGTGGTGTTTGTGTGTGAAGTGGCCCCAGGCATCCAGCAGGCATCTGGTTTGTGTTGAATAGTGATACCTGCTGGCTGGGTGACCGCCGTGCTCCCCACGGGCACTCGAGATGACCATGCTCGCCGGCTCTCAGCCTGCAGGGCTGCGACCGCCCCAGACACCCTAGAAGCTGGCGGTTTACATATCTAAAGGGTGGCTGGGAGCTAGAGATGGCTCAGGCCATCCTGCCACTGGGGTCTCCCGTCTGGAATGGGGGTGTGCTTGGCCCCATGGGAAGGTGTGCACAGCAGGGCCAGCCTGGAGGGCAGGGCCCGCCCCCCTAGAGCAGGTCGGACGGGGCTGCTTAGTCACAGCAAGTCACCTGGGGCTCGCGGGCTCTGTGCTGGCAGACCCCCTGGCACGAGTCCTTGGTCCAGTCACCATGGGGGCAGGATCACTGATGCTGGAAGGACCCTGAGATCCTGGCCAGCGTGTGTCTGCTGGGCTCCCTGGGCCTTCCCCGGGGTGGTCTCCGGTGGCCGCTCTGAAAGTCCTCCCCAGCATTCCACGAACCGCGCGGGGCTGTGATGAGGGTTAGAGGGAGCAGTCCCAGGAGCACTCCCGCGGCCCCTCTGCCCCCGCACGATGTGCACGCCGGTGCCCCCGCGGCCCCTCTGCCCCCAGCACGATGTGCACGCAGCGCCATCACTCGGCGCCTCCGTCCGCGACTCCAGCCTCGGAAGTTCTCCTCGGTGGCTGCTCACTTCCTCCCCAATTTATTAAAGTGATCGAGAAACGCACGCGCTGTGTTTCCAGCGCCTTTCTTTTCTTCTTCAGGCTGTGAGTCTGGAGCGAGTGCCTGGGCGGCTCTGAACGCTCCTCGGGAGATGGTGCTGTCTCGTCTCCCGTGGACGCCTTCTTTCTCGGGAGACGGCCTCCCTCACTCCCCAGTCCTCCTCTACGATCGCCAGAATAATTTGCCGAGAGTCTGTTCAGTACTGTGCGGGGACCAAGTTTCAGCTGAATAAACAGGCCTCAGGACCAAATGGAGACTCGAGAAACACCCAGTTAGGCTCCCTTCTAACACACGGCTGTAACATAAGTGTGTCTGACATGGCTCTCCCGCATGGCCCGTCCCTAAACATGCACCAGGCACGTTTGCGTCCATTTCAGTGAAATATTTTGCCTTAATACAGCTAGTCCCCACTGTTCCACCTGCAAACCATGCACGGCTCGGTGTCCCCTGTCCCCGGGAGGCAGCCAGGACCCCAGAAGCAGGCCTTCCGACCCAAGTCCCACACGGGGAGGGCTCCAAGGATGAGCTCGCCGGACAGGAAGGACGCGGCGTCCTCCCAGGAAGGACAGGCCGACAACCCCGCCCGTGCCTTGAGCAGGTTTCCGCCCTTCCCTGCCTGCCCAGCCTGGCGATGCACCCCGCCCCTGCAAGCCAGGTCCCCCGGCCCAGAAGGGCAGTCGGCACACACTCTGGGCCGAGGATCCAGCGACTCCATTCCCTGGCCCCCTCACAGGACAAGCCGGCGCCCCTCGCCAGGTCCTCAGATCCCACCACTGTGGGAGCTCAGATGCCACCCTTACCTCCAGGCCAGAGCAGCTCCACCAAGTGACTTCTGCCCCGGGTTGTCCCAGGACCCTCTGTGGACGCTTCCATCCAGCTCCCCTCTCAGGCACAGAGGCGGCCCCAGAGCACGGCAGCGCCTTCAGAAAAGATGAAGGCCCGCCGGGTGAGTCGTCACAAACCATTGCTCCTGGTCCCAACCACAGAGACGCTCAGGGCAGCGAGGAAGCATTGAAACAGGTGACTGAGCACCAAAGCGGTTGAATACGGAAACCAGCACATACTTTAAAGGGACCTGAGAGCTTCCTCTTCACCCTCTAAATGGTATCATTGTCTCATGAACACCCTTCTGTACAACCTTCTAAGGTACAGGAGTTGTGGCCCGAATTGTTTCTCCAACCTAACAATTTCCAAATCGCCAACAGAGAGCTGAGAATGTTGGTGTGATGCTTACTTGACGAAGCTGTTCCCATAAGATGCCCCTGACAGAGCCACGATCCACATGGGACCCCCCAAATCCTTCCAACTTCCCCATTACGTACACCATTGCTGGGCGACCCTGGTTCTCTAACACCCATGATGTGGCTCACGGGGCAGAAATTGTGTGCGCACCTGTGACACTAACACCCGTCACGTCTAAATATTCCTTCCATCTCCAAGACCACCGTCTGACATTTTTGCAAATTCAACATCTCAGCTATTGAACTGAACCTTGATAATTGGTTCTTGGGCTGTCATATTTAATAGCCAGTTGAATTTTCTTTCTCCATGGAACTTCACACATATCATTTGACCTAGTTTCAGAATTCCAAATTTAAAAGCCTTAACATTTCATTTTATCTCTTCCCTTTTTTCATTGAACCACAAGCACTTTTCACATAATTTTTAGGCAACCTGCTAGCTCTTCCATGTGGACCAGCCACCGTACGTTTTCATTTGAAATTCCATGTCTTATTTCTTCTCTTGAGCATAATCTTCTCCATTTCCTTCATGACTTCATTTATTTCTTTTCTGTGCTCATTCACTCAGGAGGTATTTATGGTGCACCCACCAAGGTGACACACACTTTAAGCACGTGGGATGAAAAATCAACAATAACATTAACAAAATCTCTGCCCTGAAGGGCTCCCAGTGTAGAGGAGTGCCTGCCTGCTCAGTCGCTTCAGTCCTGTTCCCCCTATTGTGACCCCCACGGACTGTAGCCCGCCAGGCTCCTCTGTCCACGGGATTCTCCAGCAAGAATGCTGGAGAGGGCGGCCACGCCCTCCTCCAGGGGATCTTCCCGACCCAGGGATCAAACTCGGGTCTCCTGTATTGCAGGTGGACGCCCACAGTGAAGAGGAAAGAAAGCAAAAAACAAGCACAGCAGGAAGGAAAATGTGTGTTTAAAGGCGATAAGAGCTGTGAGGCAGGATATCACAGCTCGGAAGGGAGTTCAGGAGTTCTGGGGACAGTGGGGCTGCTTTGAAGTTTTAAATTGAATCTTCAGGGCGGGTCCCACCTACAGGAGTACATGTCTGAAAGCTTTCTTTGTCCCTGAATAACTGAAACGTCTTTCTTGCAATACTGGAGAAAGTACTGACAGCTTTCTGGGTGGGCGGAAGGCAATGGCAAGCCACTCCAGTACTCTTGCCTAGAAAATCCCATTAACGGAGGAGCCTGGTAGGCTGCAGTCCATGGGGTCGCTACGAGTCAGACATGACTGAGCGACTTCACTTTCACTTTTCACTTTCACACATTGGAGAAGGAAATGGCAACCCACTCCAGTGTTCTTGCCTGGAGAATCCCAGGGACGGGGGAGCCTGGTGGGCTTCCGTCTATGGGGTCACACAGAGTCGGACACGACTGAAGTGACTTAGCAGCAGTGTTTATCAAAGCCCATATTAAAATGCTTATCCTCTTTCAGATGACAGATTTTGTTAGAAAGGCTGAACTTACTTTGATACGTTTTTTAAATGCTACAATACCTCTAGCCACACAGGAGACAGGCTAAGATCCAGATATGCTTCCGATTTTCTTTATTTTTATTCCTACTTCTTCAAACAGAGTATTTCATCATTCTGCTGTTTCCTAGGTATTTGAAACAAAATTGAAGCTTTTTGAGAAAAACTGTAAGGTGACAATTTACATATTTTATCATTTGGATATAATCAAATGTGGTCATTTTAGATGATCTAAATTAAAACACCTGGAAATTTTTATAAAAATTGGCAGAAGTGACACATTTTCTCTCTCCAATTAATTGCAATTAAACTAAAATTGCTGTAATTGTGACACATGGACACTGGTCCTACGTTTCCAACTTATTCTCTGTGGGAAGGTTTTTCCTCTGAAATTATTTCTTCAAGCGCTAAGAACAATGATTGATGTGTAGCTATACCTATCCCTTCCAGAACCACGAAACCAACCAAACCATTAAACCATTTCCAGACCCCTGCGTCTTGCACTTCAAATACAGCAGCACAATGTTCTTAGCGAAGGAGGGGAAGTGTGACTGGCGGGACAGAGACTTGGCCGGTTGAGCCTCTAAGTCTTTCTAGAAGCTGCTTTCACACTTCAGTGGACGCACAACTCTAGATGACAATGATTCAGCTACGTCAGTGTTACTTTCTCAAAGTTCCAGTAACTATTTCACGTCTGAAACGCCTAATTTCAGCCACAGAGCAGGAGGTGTGAGAGATTATGATAGTACTTCCTCCACGTTTTTTTGATTTGTTAACATCCTTTAATTAAAATGTTTATGCTTTTATTATTTTAAATATTTATGATATGAAACTGAATTATGATGTCCTTTAAAATTTTTCCTCATTAATTATTACAACTGTTTTTTATATAAACTCTGCATTTAGCAGAGCAAGATTATCCTCGTGTTAAAATATCTGGGTGGTTAGCATTTTCATTTGCAACAAATGTTGGCACCGTTTGTGGCCATACTTAGGTCAATGCCGATAGTTTTGTTGAAAGAATCAACCTGTTTCTAATTCCAGGAATAGAGCTGTCTTAATGCATTCTTCCGGAGAAGGCAATGGCAAGGCACTCCAGTATTCTTGCCTGGAAAATCCCATGAATGGAGGAGCCTGGTGGGCTGAAGTCTGTGGGGTCGCTCAGGGTAGGACAGGACTGAGCGACTTCACTTTCACTTTTCACTTTCACACATTGGAGAAGGAAATGGCAACCCACTCCAGTGTTCTTGCCTGGAGAATCCCAGGGACGGGGGAGCCTGGTGGGCTTCCGTCTATGGGGTCACACAGAGTCTGACACGACTGAAGTGACTTAGCAGCAGCAGCAGCAGCAGCAATGCATTCTTCATATATCAAATCTTGCTCCAAGCCAGCCTGGTATGACGTGGCATCCAAAGATTCTCCAGGTGGCAGAGCTCGTAACAGCATCTCTTCCTTGTTCTTTGAAAGACTCGGAGGAGCATGCACGTGAGGTTGGAAGGGAGCGTTAACACACCTGCCCAGAGCAGTGCGGACAACATTTTATTCTGAATCTGCGGTTACTACTTACACAAGGAATTCAGCGTACCGCTGCAGGAAAACCTAGTTTTTCAGAAAACAGTGAAATAGGAAGCGAGTTTATCTGTAGAGGCCGCAATGTCTGTAATGAGTCCGCAGCCACGACGAATCAGAATTCTGGTGGAGACTCGTCATGGCTGCGGACTCATTACAGACGTTGCTGTTGACCAACCACCGGGGAGACAGGCTGGTGTCCTCACCCTCAGCTCCTTCCTGAGGGCCTGTTGCTGCACGGCCGAGTCTGGGTTCACAGCTGGGGCTCGGATGGCAGATTACTAAGTTATCATGCAGGGTGGGCCTCTAGAGCGTGCAGATGGCGTTTTCATCCAACTAGCAGAGCGAGGAGCTGCTGTAGTCCTCTGTCCTCACCCGCCCCCAGACGCCAGCCCAGAGCCTGGCACGGCCTGCCTGCTCTGTGGCCTTCGGGGCGTCAGCGCGGGATGGACCTGGTGTCCATCACGCCCCTCTGGGCACTCAGCCAGGCTGCGCGTCTGTCCTGGGGAAGGGCCTGGTGCATTTCACTCACCCCAGGAGCACTAGATCCACATTGCCAGGAAATGGACCAGTGAAAATTCTCAAGCCATTTACCCAGCTGCCTTCCTTGAATGCTTTGAGGTTGCTATGAGAAGATGTATCCAGAGAGCCTGCCTCACCTTCAGCCCCGAGTAGCCACCAGCACCCGCTGGTCTTCAATGCTGTGCCCGCCCCGCGCTCCAAACGCTCACCCTCGGCAGTGCTCCCTTGGCATTTGGGTCCATCCACTTTGCCCTCCGGGCATCTCCTACCTGCACACTTGAGGCTCAATTGCAAACTTGGTGACTCATCCTTTAATTTGCCCACTGAAGGCCTGACTTCAGTCAACTCTCTGCTAACTGGGGTCTGACAATCCAATTCAAGTGTTTGCTTTTAATAAAGATTCTGTTCCTCCTGTGCCTTCCACATGGGCACGTTCCCAACATCCTAACAGCAGAAGGCAGGCGGGAGAGTAACCAGTGAAGCCGTGACAGTTACGGGTGTGAATTGCAGACTAGCCTTGCCGTGGGATGATGGCACCACGGTGATTACTCAGGGCTGGAATTTCTTACTGTCTCTCTTGACTGTCTAAATATTTAGACGCATGGGACCCACACTATACATATTTCTTTCCCCAATTACTTAGTTCTCAGCTTGGCCCACAAACAGAGAATGAGATCGTTTTGTTTACAGTGGAATGAGAAAGTCTTTTTTGAGAAACCCAGAGAATAGATTTTCTAAACTGGGCAGGGTTCTTTACAGAAGTGGGAGACTTGCTATAACTATTCTTTGGAGGCGAGTGGGGAGCAAGGGTTTTATCAGCCTTAGAGAAGTTCTCGGGCGTTGAGACTGGGGTTGACATCAGATCTGCAGTCACCGTGACCTCCAGGGTAGCATCATCCACCCACAGCATCCGCTCACACCGGGGACCGCGGCCCAGGACCCCCGGTGCTCCTGCAGCTCACCCCCTTCTGCCTGTCCACCCGTGGCGCACCCCCCAGTCTCTAGCGGCTCCGCCGGCTCCAGGGTCCTCAGCCGAGGAGAGTGAACAGGATGATGGGGGTTGACTGGATATCGCGTCTCCCTGAGACTGGAGAGCGAAGGGCAGTCAGGGGCCGGTCCTGGGGCCCAGGGAAGGGAGGGCATCTCCAGGGAGACGGAAACGAGAAGATTCAGATAGAGAACGTGAAAGCGTCAGCTCCAACAAACGCAGGAGAACAGGCCACCAGCCATGGTCCTGGCGAAGAAGCACCGGCGTGTGTGGCCTGCCCGTCTGAACCTGGCTTCCCCTGTCACACAGCACACAAGGCACGCGCTGCTGGCGGGCTGACCCGTGCCCTAACAGGGTGAAGTGTGCGCGCGTCGGTTTGGTCGCGTAGGAGCGGGAACTGTCCCCAGTCCCATTCAGAACCGTGTCTCTCAGCTCGCTGGCCCAGCGCTGCTTCTGAGTAGGTGGCAGGCCGGTCACCCGCGCGGGTCCGCCTTCATGTCCCAGGGGCCTCTCTCCCTCAGCCCTGAGCCCCAAACGAGGAGGGACAATGCTCACAGTCCGCTCCCAGCCCCGTCACCCCCAGGTGGCAGGCGGGCAGGTCCTCACGTCAGCACCAACCCGGCCCCCAGGTCGATGCTTAGCCGCTTGGAAGCCCTGTCCTCCCCGGGAAAATGCTGCCGCCTCCTCTCTGCGGCCTCCACCCCACTCTGGGATTGCAGGGCCTCCAGCCACCGCAGGGCGCCTGCTCTGCTTCCAGCTCCTCTCCCCCCAACCTGGCAGGCAGTACACAGCCTGACCCCCGCCCCCGCCGCCCCCGCCGCCCCTCCTCCAGCTCCTCCCTGCAAAGTCCCAGCCAGCCTGGCCCCCGACGCCCCTCACCCCTCGGCCAGGCCTCTCCCACGCTCAGGAAGTTTCCGCCTCGTAACTGCTGACCTCCCGGGGCCCCAGCTCGCCTGGCCTGTTCCCCAGCCTGCAGGTGCCGCCTCCACCCAGCACGCCGGCCACACCCACCTCCCCTCTCCTCCTGGCCTGGGTCCCGCCGGGCTCCAG